>NC_067141.1:57297272-57671811 GCF_903995435.1 Acomys russatus | reverse complement strand
AAAGAAATCAGTCAACTTTTTTGTTTGTTTCTCTTTGTTTGGTGGGTTTTTTGAGACAAGATCTCTCTTTGTATCCCTGGCTGTCCTGGAATTCACTTTGTAGATCAGGCTAGTCTTAAACTCAGAGCTACACCTGCCTGTGCCTTCCAAATGCTGGGATTAAAATTCTAAATACAACACCCATCAAAATCAGTCAACTTTTAATGACTGTAAAAATCAGGGGTGGACTTAACTCCCTTGTAGGTTACACTTCTAGTATTTCCTTTAAACATTCCCTTTGGCTCTCTTCCTCTTCCTCTCCCCATCTCTTCCTCTGTCTCTTTCTCTTTCTCTCTCTCTGAGGTACCCCTCCCCCTTTCCTTTTCTCCTCATGCTCACTTAATAAACTCCTCTACATCATAAAAAAAAATCCCTTTGATCCTTTTCTTCACATATATAATCTTTCATCATGATTACATATCTCCATCAGTCACTGGAATACAGCGGTGGGCCTTTGTATTAAAAGAATATTTTACTGTGTTACGGGATTAAAACATTTGCATAGCAGTCTTACAAGGTGACAGTGATAGAAAATATTTGAATTCCTTACCCTAAACATAGGTTTTATAGTATTGATGGAAAAGAGTCATATTTGGTATTTCTTATAGCTCTAACTCGATAAATATGTACCTTTGCCCCATATGGCAAAGGGAAAATACATTTACAAGACAGAGTAGAACTTAATTATATGTTCTTCAAAATGCAGTATCCTCCCTCTCCCTCCTCTCACTCTTCTCTCCCTACCTCTTGCCCGCTCCATCCTTAATTTGGCCGGATGTAAGATTCAAATGGCTTGACACAACGCAGTGAAGCTATAGGTTTACATCATTTGCTTTCTGGCTTTTCTAATGCCTTTCTTATGCTTATCTTCTTTTCCCCATCTCTTTGCTTGTTTTAAATGCTTGCCTACACTCTGGGCAAGGATGAACGTGCCTAAACTGCTCTGCGTCCAGAAGTTAGACTTCCTACAGACATTAGCACATGCGGATTCATAGTAGAAACAATACTGGACTTGAAGTCCAGAGTCCTAGTTCTGGACTGACTGCATGGTCTAAACCAACTGGGCATCCTTAAGCCTGATGGCCTCCCTCACTGAACAGAGACAAAATGTGCCTCTGCCTACTTTTTGGAGCTGTTAGGAATGTGATGCAGTAACTCACAGTAGAACATGGAAACATCCCTGGAAGATGAAGATGTATTTTACCTGAACTAGACAGAGAATCCATCCTCCAAACTGGAATTTTCTCATATTTTAGAATTAGATTAGGATGGGGAAGTCTTTTTAAAAAATTCAGGGCAAGAGGGGCTAACTGGGACTGTCCTAAGCAAACTAGAGCAGGTGGCTGCCTCAATTCTCACTTGACCAATATAAAGCTTTGCATTATCTGAAAAATAATTTAAGACTGCTTACAAAAATACATGCAGCTAAGATGGTGGTTGTAGAATTGGAAACTACCTTACCACTATCCCCCCCACCCCCAGTCACCACCTATACAAGAGGAAGAAACAGAATCTGACGAGGAGGTTGCTAACCCAGATCACTGTGTTAGTCATCCTCTCTAGAACTGGCTTTTCTAAATGATAAAAGCAAAATTTGGCCTGATGTGGTGGCGTACACCTTTACTCCCAGCACTTGGGAGACAGAGGCAGGTGGATCTCTGTGAGCTCAAGGCCAGCCTGGTCTACAAAGAGAGTTCCAGGACAGCCAAGGCTACACAGAGAAACCCTGTCTTGAAAAACAAAACAAACAAACAAACAAAAGCCCCCACAAAATTTGGCAAGCAAACCTTTGACTGATCTGTAGGTTTGATACTGTGGAAGACTTTGTGGCTCAACACAACCACATCTAGTTGTCTAGTCATTTAATGCTTGGCTGTGACTACTCAACTTTTTTTTTTTTTAAGGATGAAATTGAGTTATGTGGGAAGACGAGAAAAAACAAATGAAAAGGATGCTGGCCAATTATATTTAACAGCAGAGATGGGGTGATCTCAATCACTTTAGCTAGGAGCACTTGTGTGCCTTATTGAAGAATCTTTTGATGGCTACAGTGGTGCTGTGTGTGGCGCTGTGGTCAGGGTTACGGCTAAGGTGGTAAAGATAGCAGCGTCCACTCCTGAGGGCAAACACAGCCAAGCAGTCATACACATAGGGAGGGTGTACAGGGAAGGCTAGGACTCCTCCAAAGAGAGCGGTTGACCCTGTGCAGACACACCTCTAAAATAGGGTTGTTATTTAAGAAGACACTTTCTGAGTGTTCTCACAGGACATGTGTGGTGCAACCAAGACTGGGAGCTGAACCAAAGCCTCATCAAGGCAGAGCAGACTGCACTGAGGTTGATTCCATTTAAATGTTGATAAGATGTAAACGAAATCTCATTCGTCTTTGTCTTGTATGTCTGTGTTCTTTCTTTTTCCTCCTTCCTTCCTCCCTCCCTTCTTTCCTTCTTCCCTCCCTCTCTTTTTTATGTACACATCACCCCCAGAACCTGCAGATGTGTCCCTGGCCCGCTCTATAACACCTGCGTCACATATGCCTTTCCACAGTATTCAAAGACAGCTTGCATTGCTATTACCTTAGCAGGAAAAGATCAGTTTATGCTCCACTCCATGAAGGAGTATGTTTTGCTGGCGGCAGGGCAGGATGAGTTCCGTTTCTAGCACTCTTTTTCTTGTCCTTTCATGGCATTCCCTCGGCTGTCCTCTTGCTGACGGCTACTAGATTTGAGCTTGTTTCCCTTCTTGATGACGTAAGTGATTCTGATTTCTGTTTCTCATTTGTTTTGCTTTTGTTTTCTCCTCAGGTGACATTGGTGAAAGATCCAGGAACGGAACAGAAAGGTGGGTAAACATTAGAGACTCTTTGCTGATTTTTTATTTTTTATTTTTTTATTTTTATTTTTTGGTAACTACACAGTTGCTGTGAATGTTTGCATCTCACTGAAGTCAGTGATCTGTAAGTGTGTGTCTGCGTGACTCTGTAAACATGACTGTGAACTATAAAATGCAACACTGCCATCACACTCCTAGCTGGAATTAGTGTATCTGCTTTTGTATCTTTGTGCTACACTTTAACAGTTTGTATTATTTAGGTTATATTACTTTGATAAAAAGAAACGGTTTAAGTAGAAAATGGGTACCACTCAAACTAAGACAATGCAGAAAACCGTAAATAAAACATAGAAAAGCTGTGCATAGTGGTGCATACCTGTAATTCCAGCACTCTGGGAGGCAGAGGCAGGCAGACCTCTGTGAGTTCGAGGCCAGCTTGGTCTACTAAGAGAGTCTAGGACAGCCAGGACTACAAGAGAAGCCCTGTCTGGGGTGGGGGTCGGGGGGGAGAAGAGCCTCTTAGCCTTTCCTGTGCCTGGTTATCTTGGCGGCTGCTCTCGTTTGGGAGCCACCCCATACTTCAGGCAGGAAGATGGTGGAGACAAAGAAGACAGGAAAAATCTCAGAGGCAGTCAACTCTAGGCTCCAACTTACTATGAAAATTGGGAAACAGCAGGGGTGGGGGGTAGTGCACGCCTTTAATCCCAGCACTCGGGAGACAGAGGCAGGTGAATCGCTATGAGTTCAAGTCCAGCATGGTCTTCAAAGTGAGTCCAGGACAGCCAAGGCTACACAGAGAAACCCTGTCTGGAGAAAAATAGGAAATTGGGTAACAACAGATAGTCAGGACGGTCAGACAGGCCAGAGAGAAATTGGCCATCCTCACCAACAGCTGAAGTCAGGCCGTGGTGGCAGCTTTGAAGAAATCTGAAAAAGAATACTACTCTGTGTTGCCTAAAGACTGGTGGACGTTATTGGTGGCAATAATATTTAGTTGAGCACAGCACGAGGAAAATATGACAGAATATGCACGCCGGCTACCCTTGACCCAGATGATTCTGACATTATCAGAAACATGCCAGAACAGACTGGTGAAATGTAAACCAGGAAAGTTCCTTTAATAAAACTCTTTCCAGAGCTGGAGGTGGGATGGGGTGGTTTGGGGTAGCTGTGTATATTGGCCAGTTGTTGCAGTATGGTTGCTATAAACTTGAGCACTTAGCTACTAACTTGAAGATATTGTGTCTGCAGCACACAATCGTGTATTTGGATCCAGTGAAGCGAGGTGTGGCTACTGTAAAACTGACCTATGAGGAACAGAATGGAAATCACTAGTTGAGAGGAAAAATACTGTCTTTTAAGTGGCTATTGTGAATTCCTCCTTTTCACATTCATAAGCTTGATAAATGTCCTTATAAAATAACATTGACTGTTGACCTCATGGGAAACTGCAGGAAGGGATGCTGAGGATGGTTAAGCAAACTGAGACCTCCCAGCTGGGTGTTGTGGCACACGTCTTAATCCCAGCACTCGAGAGGCAGAAGCAGGCTGATCACTGTGAGTTCAAGGCCAGCCTGGTCTACAAATAGAGTCCAGGACAGCCAAGGCTAACACAGAGAGACTCTGTCTTGAAAAACCAACCAACCAACCAACCAACCAACAAACAAAAACAAACTGAGAGCTGAGCGTGGTGGCGCACGCCTTTAATCCCAGCACTTGGGAGGCAGAGGCAGGCAGATCACTGTGAGTTCAGGGCCAGCCTGGTCTACAAAGAGAGACCCTATCTCGAAAAGCCAAAAAAACAAAACAAAACAAAAAAACAACCAAACAGACCTCCCATTCTTCCCGGAAGATGGACTCTCTGCATTTCAGAGGAGTTCTGATTGGAACGGTGCAGGGTTTCACACAGCTCTTCATACCTAGTCTATACCGTATGATCCACACACACTTTATAGATGTTTGTATTCGTAGAAACACTTCATGGAGCTAAAAGGTGAATACAACCTAAAAGCCACAATAAAGTAAGAGTGAGCTGGGCATGGTGGCGCACATTTTTAATCCCAGCACTCACGGAGGAAGAGGTGGTGGATCGCTGTGAGTTCAAGGCCAGCCTGGTCTACAAAGTGAGTCCAGAACAGCCAAGGCTACACAGAGAAACCATGTCTGGGGAAAAAAAAAAAAAAAAAAAAAAAAAAAAAAAAAAAAAAAAAAAAAAGAAGAATGAAGATGTGGTCTGCAAACATCCAGAAAGGCCAGGTCAGTTTCACATTGCATTCTAGGATTTTGATGTAGGAATTGAGATGGAGGCTAGGAAGTGTGAAAAGGCAGAAAGATGCATCATGGTCCAGGAAGTTACTCTGGTCAGCACACTTTAAATATCATCCTTGAAAAAAGAAAACTGTATGAGAAGAAAATGGGTACCACCCTTGTAATGACCAGGGTAACTAAGAGGTGCCAAGATGATTTCAGGGTTACGGTTTATTCTCTGTAACTGTCTCCCTGTCCACGGTTGACCTGGCTATGAGAGGAGAGGTAGTAAGGAAGGGTAGATGAGTTGCGAAGCTGTTGTGACTTGGAGGATGTCATCTTCCAGGGTAAACAGGAGCTCTCATTTTGACGGCGGTAAGCAAAGAGGGTGACACACAGAGCCTTGGCGACAAGAAGGAGGAGGAAACCTGCAGGAAAGGTGATTCCTGCCTCTTCCCGGTAACAGTGAAACCCAACTTCCTCATAGTCCAGTCCCTGCAGGAGGAGACTCGGAAGCACAAATCCCTGGTCTCCATTGCTGCTGGCATACCAGCCCTTTCCCAGGTGGGACAGGTGTGCGTTAAGAACTTTGTGCTTCTGGTGTGCCATCCACACACCAGACCAGATCTTCGTTTGCTTTTGGCTTATGGGGGAGCAAGGTTTTACTCTGTTACCCAGGAAGATATTAAATTCGTCCACTCAAGCAAGCCCAAGAACCAGCCTGCCTTGCAAGAATAAATGTAATCTAAAGAACTGTTTGCTCCCTTCCCTTTGGATGCCTTACTATTAAATCAGCAAACCCCAAGAGACTAGAATTTGCAGGCTGTTGCCCTGGGTGGAGGACAGTGGGCAGAGGAGGAACTTTTCTCTTGGAGAAAGTTCTAGAACTTGCCAGCCTGGCAAGAGGGATTTGAAGCTGTGGGTGATGGGTGAATCACAACTTGGATAGACTGCTTTATTTTATTTTATTTTATTTTATTTTTAATGCATATCCTTAGCTTCGTGTCAGAAGCTTGAAGATGGATTTACAAATAGCTAGAGTTCTTTGTCTTTCCTAAGTGGCTACATTGAATAACTCTTTTCTGGTTTCTGGTTTTCATTGTTAATTTGACTCTTTTGAGAGTAAAGGCTTCTAACCTTGACTTCTTGGGGCTCAAGCTGTGAGTCTAAGTCTGGTAATACTCTCACATTGCCCAGACTGGTTGGAAACTCACCTAACCAAGCAATCATCCCTCACGGACGTCCTGAGTAGCTGGGACTACAGGCAGGCCCCTAACCCTGCATCTTAATATTGATTTCAAAGACTGTTTCCCCTACACACTCCATGGAAGTATAGATTCTTATCCATTTGAGTATAAACACACTCCATGACTTGGAAACAGCAATTCATCCCAAGAGTGAAGCCTACTGTTTCTGTTTTGGAAGAATTAACAGGGTGGAACATTAAGCTCGTATTTTGAAATAACCTTGATACTAAAGAAGGAACCGGCAAAAGAGAGGTCAGTTAGGACAAATATACACTAGTTACTTGAAAGGCAAAATATACCCCTTAAATGGGTGTAAACTAAGCTGGGCAGTGGTGGCACACACCTTTAATCCCAGCACTTGAGAGGCAAGTGAATTCAAGGCCAGCCTGGTCTACAACATGAGTCCAGGACAGCCAAGGCTACACAGAGAAACCCTGTCTCAAAAAACAAAAACAAAAACAAAAACAAAAAAGAAAGAAAGAAAGAAAGAAAAAAAGTAAACTAGTTCTGGTAGTATAAAAAGCTCTCTCTCTCTCTCTCTCTCTCTCTCTCTCTCTCTCTCTCTCTCTCTCTGTGTGTGTGTGTGTGTGTGTGTGTGTGTGTGTGTGTGTGTGTGTGTGTGTGTGTATAGCTCACCAAAAAATTATTAATGAGAATTACCACTTGATTCAGAAATTCCACTAAGCAGGGACCCGAACAGACATTTGTATACCTAGTTCGTAGAAACAAAAGACGAAGACAAAAGGTGAATACAGTTTAAATGCCCAGCAATAAACAAATAGATCTTAAAAAAATAATTATATGTGCCATATAATGGAATATTATTCAACATTAAAAAAGAATTTTTACCCAAATTACAACATGGCTGAATCTTAATAATTTTATGCAAATGAAACAAATCAAACATAAGGGACAAACGTTGCATGGTTTCACTTGTTAGAGGGGCCTAGCATAATCAAATCCATAGAGATGGAAGAATAATAGTGGTTGTCAGAGGGTGGAACGGGGAAGGAATGGGGAACTAGTGGTTAGTGGGTGTAGTCTCAGTTTGGATAGATGAGAGAGTTTTTGGGGATAAACAGCAATGCTATTTGCATAGTGGTGTAAACACTAATACTGCCAAGCTCTGTATTCAAAATGTTGAAAATTGCAACCATCATGGGACGTCTATGTCTTTAGTTACATAATTATGAATTATTTTTGAGGTAGGGTCTCACGTAGCTCAGATTGCCCTTGAGGTCTCTGTGTAGCCAAGAACTTCTGGTCCATCTCCCTCACCTACCCAGTGCCAGAATTACAGGTTTATGCAGTGCTGGGAATCAACCCCAGGGCTTTTTGCATGTTAACCCAGCACTCTACCAACTAAGCTACATATCTACCCACCCCCCTTCCCAACACACACCAACTAAGCTTAAAGGGGTGAAAGTTCTCAGAGAAAATGCTTCCGAGAGTATACAGTAGTCAGCAAATAAACCAGTAGTGTAACCAGGCAGTGTGCCACACACCTGCCATCCCCATGCAAGAGAGTCTGAGGCAGGAGGATGGCAAGCTGGAGAGTGCCCTTGGCTATGCTAGGAGATGGTATCTCAAAATGAAACAAAGCAAACATCAGCCAAAGGCTCCACAGGAACATAGAGCCATAGCTGCAGTGAACTTGGGTCTGCACTCCCACCAAGACATGTGAGCTTTGGTCCTTAGCACTAGCCTTGGCCTCTCCTCAGTTTAGCCTCCAAACTACAGAGATGAGTAAAAACACTCTGGATTTGGGGACACTGAGACAGATTGTCCTTTTGAGTAAGAGGTTTATTAGGAGAGCAATTAACCCATAAACAGACAGACAGACACGGTGGAGACTCTGAAGAGAGTTCTAGCCCATGTGGCTGAGTGGGGTAGTGGGGGTGTCCCTTCTTACAGGTCTCAGAAGAAAGAGAGGTTCCGGTCTATGCTGTGTGATGATGGGCCCTTGCCATGGTGCTGGCAACTGGGCTGACTCTGATTGCTGGGTGACAAATAGGAAAGAGGAGAGGGTGTTACCTGAGGCCTGTGTGAAAGTCATCTGCGAGGGAGGGGAGACACTCAGCTACAAGACCTGGGCAGGGGCCTGAGCTGGTTTGGGATGTAAGGATGAGCATCAAAGGTGAAAACAGGGGAAAGGAAACCTGGTTTAGTGCCTTCCAACTTTTCCAGTGTTTTCTACCTAAATAAAACCAGTAATAAAATATGTGAACTTCTACAGTTTAATCTCTGGAGACAGCGTGTACAGCCCTTATCAGATTTTAGAAGTTTCTTTGAAGTCAGGAGTTCCATCCAAAATATTTATGTCAGGTTTCCTTTCTTCCCCTGATATATTTATCTTCATCCCATTTTTTTTAAAGCATAACAGATTTGACTAATGTCTAAGTGCTTACACTAGACAGCAGAGATTAAGTGGGAAACAAAAGGAGTAGGGCTCCTGACCTCTCAAGGATGGATGGAGAGAGATGACGGAGGTGCGCATACACTGATGCTGGTGGTACCTAACACTGTGCAAACCAAGGGATCCAGACCTAGGCCCTCTGGCTCCAAGTTTGATAGACTGGCCTGGGGGCCAGGGAGCAAGCTGGGTATGTGTGGATGGGGGGCCCTAGCCTCCATATCTTCAGCAATGAGTCAGAGGGCTGCACCCCCCGCAGTCTCCTGGGCAGAGGGCACCCTGCAGGCTTTATTACTCTCTGTTTCCGTGTTGGCACTCTCTCCGGTTCTTGTTCATTTCCCTCCCTCCAATCTGTTCCCACACCGAAAAACTCTACTTACACAAATTATTCCCTAACACGCGGGGAAGCTTTAGCGTCCTCTGAGAAGTTCTAAATGCTCCGAGACTGTGCTTGCCCACCTTTCAGCTTTTGGCTCGACCCTACATGGTCTATGTTAACTTGAGATTTGTTATGGCTTCATAGCTGGGTTCCACTCCGCTCTCATTTTAATAATTAACGTTTATGAAATGCTCCAAATATGCTACGCACAATTAGGTGCGTCGGTTCACTAACCCCTGGGGAACTTTACCAGGCAGTCCAGCAGTTAAGTAATTGTTAAAAGCAAGGCTCAGGAGCCTGGTTGTCTGTACCACTTACCAGCTGTGTGGCTTCAGACAAGCAATGACCTCTGTCTGAGCCTCCCTCCCGCTACTCCGTTTTCTCCAATATAAAACGGAAGAAGAGTATCCAGCTGCTAAGATGAGAGGGTTCACAGGGAACCCCAGATCCAAGCGCTCTTTTTTCTTTAAAGTTTTATCCCCAACATATAGATGAGGAAAGTGAAGCTTAGAGATGTGGAACAGCTTGCTTAAAGTCATACTGAGGCGGAGGGGCCGAGTTAGGATCAGAATTCAAGACCTTAGACACCTCAGTGGGTGGTCTGGACCATTCTGCCCAAGCTCTCAGCCAGAGCATTTAATTAACAGGATTCCTGACTTCTTAGAGCACCTCACTAGAGCAGTGTCTTTCACCTGATCTTCTGGTTTTTAACTCTGAGACCACTCAACTGGCAAGAGCCTTTGCTGGGTTTTGCTACTGCAGTGATACTAAGAGGTTTTTACTAGGCTTGTGGTATCTCTCTCAAAAAGCTCAACCTTCTTGGAGTAGAGTGCTATAAAATAAAGAAAAAAAGTTTTATAATGATATTAACAGAATCCATAATTACATGTAAATAACCTATCAGCAGTTCTTGAGTCTATTTCTTTATTTATTTGCTATGTTGCCAGCCAAGTATAGACCACCAGGCTGCACTCCCCCAGGAAATATTGGGTCTTTAGCCTATAAATCAACCAAGTCTCCCATGCCTTCTGAAATCCACTATTTGATAGTGTATTTCAACTACTGCTTTAATGCCGTACTCATATATATCTTCTATATATCTTATAGTATTATATACTATAATTATTTTACTTAAAAAAAAAAAAAAGGAAATGTCAATCATACCGAAAAAAAATTACAGCTCAGTGAAAGACCACACACTCAGCATGCCCATGTCAACAAGACCCAGGTCAAGAAATAGAGAATAGTTCTCAAAAAGTCTACCCCATGTGTCCCTTGCTTCACTGTGCCCTCCAGCCCTTTAAACTATACCTGAGTCCTGCTTGTCTAAACTTCAAGTGTTTTATGTAGTTCTCATTTGCTATGCTTTCAGTGTGTCCTCAGACACTCATACTAGAAATGCAACCCTCAATGCTGCAGTGTTGAGAGATGGGACCTTTAAAAAAAAGATCAGGTCTGGAGGGCCCTACCCTCTTGAGCAGGCTAATGCCATTATCCTAGAGTGAGTTAGTCACTGGGTAAAGGGGTTCCTAAGAGTTTGTTTTTTTCCTGTCCCTGCAGTGTATGTGCCCTCTTGCCCTTCTGCCTTCTGTCATGGGGTGAGGCAGCAAGAACTCCCTCCCTTTGACCTTGGACCTGCCCAGCCTCCAGAACCATAAAACAAAATCCATTCTTCAAAAATGTATCCAGTCTGGAGTTTTCTGTTATGGCAGCACAAAATGGATTAAAGGAGCATGCTTCCATGTGACTTCTTCCACTACTGTTTATGAGCTCTGTCTATGCAACTGTATGATAGTGCATTCTAAGCACAGTCCACACATCATTGCCAATGTTGACCAGTATGAAGGGCACTACCGTATTTAGAGTTGTATGTATCTCTTGCACACTTACCACATTTCCATTGCAAAACCTTGGAAAGACTGGGCTTGAGTTCCCAAAACTGCTATTACATTCTCTTTCTAGACTGAATTCTAAAATTCACATATTTGTTCCCAAATGTGACACCTGCGTGTTTACTATGTGCCAAGTACCAAGTCAGATACAAAGGCTAAAGGTCCTTAAGAATGTCACTGTCTAGTTAAAAGGGCAGAAAGATAAATAATAATGACAATATACTGTAACGTGTGAGATAACTATGCGTTTGTTAAAATTATGTAAGTGGTATAATCTTTTAAACTTTCCACTTTAACAAAAACTGTCTGCCTATACCAGGGACCAATCTTCTGGAATTCTCAGAGGTGCCTTTATAGAGCATTTACTCGTTCAAAGAGTTTCAGTGTTCAGTCAGTTGAGAGGATCCCTCTAGGCATCAAAGAAATGTCAATACCATTTCCCACAGGCTTTCTTTCTTCTGTGTTTGCCTTAAATGACCTCAACTCTTTTAATTTCACACTTTCGTCTCTCCCAGCCACCTCGCCATCCTCTGGGCTGTAATCATCTCATGTAACGGCCCATAACGCAAACATCATTAATTCTATCTAGTCCTCTCCTGAATCATATGTGGGTATCCCTATTTTGAGTATCTCTCAAATACCTCTCCTACCAGGGCCAGTCAACAGGTTTTAGCAGTGGGAAGCCAGGCCATCCCTTCCCTACCAATCATCACTCAGGCTGGGAGTCATTTCAAGTCCTCCCCACCCCCCTTTTTGCTCCTACATATCCAGATCTTTCTGATTTGACATTTGTTTTTCATACTGCTTTGTCTTCTAAACCATGCCTTAGAATATGGTTCTGGTCATCCTGTTTCAGCTTAAGTCTATGCTGACTAGTTTTATGATGACCTGATGCAAGCTATAGCCATCCAAGAGGAGGAACCTCAATTGAGAAAACGCCTCCATAAAATCAGGCTAGAGAAAGTCCTGTAGGGCATTGTCTGCGTTAGTTAAGGGAGGAGGTCCAGACCATTGTAGGTGGTGTTATCTCTGGCTTGGTGGTTCTGGATTCTATAAGAAAGCAGTCTGAGCAAGCCAGAGGAGCAAGCAGTGCTCCTCCATGGCCTCTGAATCAGTTCCTGCCTCTCGGTTCCTGTCCTGTTGAGTCCCTGTCCTGACTTCCTTCAGTGATGAGGCGATATGGAAGTGTAAGCCAAATAAACCTTCTCTTCCCGTGTTGCTTTTGATCATGGTGTTTCATCACAGCAATAACACCCCTAACAAGTGCTATCAATGCTCCCCATCACCCATAGTAGTTTTCCCCAAAGGCATCCTCTAACTGCTGCCATGAACTAAGTTGTGCCCAGTTCAGCAGAGTGTGCGGTAGGCTAGCATACTGTATAGGCACTCACTTTCCTTGGATGGAGTGAACAGAAACTTAGGAACGACTGGTAGCAAGATTTTGCCCAAAATCCAAATCCCTACCATCCTCTCTGGTCTCACCCTCACTGTCCTGTTATCAAATGATTGCTATTTCTCTGCATGGCATGCTGTTACCAGCCTTCATCACTGCACAGGGGCCAAGCTCTTCAACCAACCTGGAGTCAACTCTTTTTTTTTTTTTCCTACCTGGCAATTTTTCTATTTTACACATCTTTTAAATTCTTAGACTCAAGGTTAGCCTTCTTGGGTAGATTTCTCTGGGGGTTTAGGGTGGAATTGGCCAGTCTGGCCACTGTGACTCATAACCCAACTCTATTATGTACTTTCCCCTCCATTATGTGGCTCCTCTGTAACCAACACTTAATCTAGTCTATTATGTGTTCCCACTGTACCTCATAATCTTCTCCATTATGTGCTTTCACTACAACTTATAATCTCCCTCTATTATGTTCCCATCACACTGAAGAACATCTTTTGGTTTATATGTTGACTTTCTTTGCTGGTTTATAAGTAGCTTGGGGCTTACTTGCTCCATTTTCCCACTATGTAGCACAAAGGAGGTATAAGAAAAGGATAGATGAATCAAGTCCAGTATAGTAATTTACAGTGGGCATGGACTAGGTTATGCTGCTGTGACAAATGACTTAACACGAAAGCTTGTGTTTTGTTCAGACTAGTGTCAGTCTGGCTGGTAGATGCTGCTTATGAACACGTGTGTCTGTGAGCACTCTGAAGAACTGTGTGTGCTCATGTACACATTTTCTCTCTCTCTCTCTCTCTCTCTCTCTCTCTCTTTCTCTCTCTCTCTTAAAATATGTGATCTAGTACACAAAACATAAACTTGCTCTTAACAAAATGCAATTATAATTTAGTGGAATTAGTTGTATTCACAGTTATGGAATATAATCCCAGTTGGAAAGACCCTCCTTACTGTGCAGTAACCTCCCCCTCTACTCTTCCTACCCCTCTGCCCCACCCCCTGACCACCACCACCCCACCACCCCCATCTCCTGGCAGCTAGCAATCTGCTTTGCCTCTTCCAAGCACTTTATTTGAATGGAATCACACATTGATGTCCTTTTGTGTCCAACGTCTTCACTAGTATAACGTCGTCAACTCTCATTTATGTTGTAGCATGTATCTGTACTTCATTCTTGTTTATGGCCAAGTAATATCTCACTTTATATACCATCATATTTATTTATCTATGAATTGGTCTCTAGAGAATAGTCTTTCTGCACTTGGCTATTGTAGCTAAGATGCTATGGAGATTTGTGTACAGACTCTTTGAATGCTTACTTTCTTTTTCAGATGTATACCTAAGAATAGAATTGCTGGCTCACATGACAATACTATCTATCTATTTATTTATCATTGGCAGAATCTCAGTGTGCCCTGGCTGGCCTGGCATTTACAGTGATCTGCCTGCCTCTGCCTCCCAAGAGCTGGGATTAAAGGCGTGCACCACCATACCTATCTGCACATTTCCTTCACTGAGGAACGATCAGATTCTGTTTCCCAAAGTGTCTATGCCATTTTAGGTTCCCTTCAGTAGTAAAGGAGTTTCTGTCTCTCTGCTTCTTCATCACCACTTGTAACTTTCCATTAAGAGATCAGTGGTGGCGCACGCCTTTAATCCCAGCACTCAGGAGGCAGAGGCAGGTGGATCTCTGTGAGTTCAAGGCCATCCTGGTCTACAAAGCAAGTCCAGGACATCCAAGGCTACACAGAGAAACCCTGTGTCAAAAAACCAAAAAAAAAAAAAAAAAAAAAAAAAAGACAGAGAGAGAGAGAGAGAGAGAGAGAGAAGAAATTAGTGTCATTATTATTAGAATTTATGTATATTCCTAATATGTTCACACCACTCCTCTTGTTTTAGTAGCTAAAGCAAGTCATGTGATTACAAGGAAGCATCAACACAGGTAGGAGATACAGTCCTGTCACATGTGAGGGACAGGAGTGCTGGATATGTGTGAAGAGCCTTATTAACAATCCCATGTTTACTATCAAAGGAGATGAGTGATATCAGTATGACTCATCACTTATCTGTGAGTCCAAAAGCACAAACCAGATTACTAGCTGTTACTTAAATACTATAAAGTTTCTAGATGTGACTAAGCAGAAAATCAGTGAGAGGGATGCAGATGTGAACTGAAAGACTTGGGAAGGGAGGAAAGAAAATCAGAAATATATTTAAACTGTCAGCTAGATGTGGGAGTATTTTTTTTTTTTTTATAGCCAGTACTCAGAAATCTGAGGTAGGGGGATCAAGAGTTCCAGGCTAGGGCTGGAGAGATGGCTCAGAGGTTAAGAACACTGGCTGTTCTTCCAAAGGTTCTGAGTTCAATTCCCAGCAACCACATGGTAGCTCACAACCATCTACAATGAGATCTGGTGTCTTCCTAGGCATACAGGCAGACAAAACACAGTATACATAATAAATAAATAAACCTTAAAAAAAAAAAGAAGAAGAAGAAGAAGAAAAGAAAAAAGAGTTCCAGGCTAGCCTAGGCTACATAGCTAGACCATATCTTTTTTTTTCCCCACTTTTATTGAATGTCTATGATTTACACATCATGCACTAAAATCCCTCTCCTCCCCCTAGTAAAACAGAACAGACAGACAAGCAAAATTTGTCACAGAAGCTGTATTGTATCACGCAGTATAGCCTTTTGTCTACACATGTTTACTTTAAAATGTTCATTGCTACAAGTCATGGGTCTGGTTTGAGGTCTACACTATCCTCACTGGGACTGCTGTGGGATATTCCATTGTTGCCGTGTGTCAAGGAGATTCTTAATATCGGAATCTACCGGTCCGGCCTCTTCATGTATTCCAGCATGTCATACATGGGGTAGATGTTGGGGTGAGGTCCACTCATAGCCCTGAATCAGGGCCTGCTCCTATGTCCTCAGGGCTGGGCCTGCTCTCCCTCTTCTGAGTCATCAGGGCAGGGCTGGCTCACCGGCTCCCGTGTCCTCAGGGGCTAGACTGTATCTTAAAAATACAAAACATGACCAGAGGGATGGTTCAGTGAGTAAAAATATTTGCCATAAGAACCTAATGACCCATTTAGTCCCCAGGGTCCACATGAAAAAGCTGGGTGTGTTAGCACACAGCTGTAATTCCCACCACTTTGCTGTTATGGAAGGCAGAGACTGGAGACTGCCCAGAAGCTCAGAAGCCAGCTGGCATAGAGTACAGCACAGCAAAGAACAGAAGCAAGAGAGACCTTGAATACCATAGCAAAAATAGTAATAATAATAATAATAATAATAATAATAATAATAATAATAAAAAAATAAGAAAGATAAAAACAAAAACAACACCAAGTCTCAAAGTTGTCCTCTAACTTTCACACATCACACTGTGTCATATGTGCATGTATGTGCGCGTGTGCACACACACACACACACACACACACACAGAACAACCAGTGACAACAGCTTTACAAGTAACTGTAGCATTACATTTTGTTGGCTAGATTAACTGGAAAAATATTTTCTGATGAAATCACAAAATCAGCTTTAAAATATGAAAATAAAAAATCTCCATGGAGAGATTTTTTATGAAAAAAAAGAACATTTCATGTTAAACAAGCTTCCTGTCTGTTACCCAGCAGCCCTCTTCTGGAGTTCCCCCTGATGGGGTAATTGCAGTTAGCAGCTGGTACAGTCTTGGAAAGTTGTTTATTTTCCTTGATCCCTGAAGTGTAGAGGTCACTGCAGATACTAAATAATGTGGCGGCTGCTCACTATTTTCTGGAGTATGATAACAGGGTCGAATTGCCTGGATACGATCTTTTTAACCCTCTTGACATTGACTCTGTGCACACAGCCAGGTCGGACTAGATGCACGTCTCAAAGCCTAAAGATATTTACAGCTTGGAAATACAAATAACCTCCATGTCTCCATGTGAGGGTAGACAGGCATCGTGCACTTTACCCACTGTGTAGCTGATAATCAATAAACAAACATTCATTATTAATATGGGTTAGAAGCCTGGCTCCACCAACTAGTTACATATTTGTAGATGCTTGATAATGTAGAACAAAGTAATATTTATACTTGTGAAGGTTAGTGTGTGGGTGTGGGTGTGTCTCTGTGTGTCTGTGTGTGTGTGCATAAATATATTATGATATATATGTATATATCTTAAAACAACATATGGCACAGCGAACACCAGCTATGTGATGACTTCGATGGATTCTGGATCTTTCTCTGCCGAGATTAGCTTTCTTTGCCAATCCTTTTGACCACAGGTACCCCTGCCATGTGTCTCTGTGATGTGCAGTTCTCCCCAAGTCTAAACAGCATTGAAAGGGAATTATAAATTTTTGCCTAATGGTCTGTGTCCCTCACTAGCTAGCAGTCTGGGGCAGGTAGGGGCTTGGCTGGTCTTCCAGCAAATCCTGGTGCTAGATGGCTTGTTTGCATGTGCCTTGAGACTGTACAAGTGAATGTGGAAAGTAATTTTCTGAGATTTTCCCAGGACTTTGCAGAGGTTTTGTTTTTGTTTTTTTTTTTTTAGGTGAAAACTGCTGAGTCATAGCATGCCAGTTAACGATCAGATCATCTTAACTGGCCTGGCGACTTGTAATCTCACTGCCTGGGCATGTAGCTGCTATTGGCTGCCCCATCAGGAAACAAACAAACACAACTTTTCATTGTGCAACCTTTCAGCTCTGAGTCACTTGAGCTATTGTCAGAAAGAAAAGAAGTTAAGAGTGGGTTTAGGGACATGCGGAATACCTCAGGATCCTAGGGCAGGAATGCAGTTGGATGGTTGAGGAAATGTCAACCTGAATAAGGTGACCTGGGCCTCCTCCCAGGTCCAAAAGTTCTCCCTGCCTCTTCAGGCTGCCGCTCTTTACTGCTTTATTCAGTGGACAGAAAGCCTCTTGGCGCTCTCTCTCTCTCTCTCTCTCTCTCTCTCTCTCTCTCTCTCTGTCTCTCTCTCTGTGTCTCTCTCTCCCCCGCCCCACTCTCTTGCTGGGGGTGGAGTGGGAGTGAGGGGGAGAGAGGGTGTGTGTGTGTGTGTGTATGTGTGTGTGTGTGTGTGTGTGTGTGTGTGTGTGAGAGAGAGAGAGAGAGAGAGAGAGAGAGAGAGAGAGAGAACTCAGTTTCAGCTGCACGCCGAGAGTTACTAATTTGGTAGCCATCAGACTTAAACTTAACTTCTGGGAGTAAAGCTGATTGTTCCACATGGGGCCAGATGTCTCTACTAAGCTAATTTATAATCTCTAGTTGTTACAAGCATGGTTGTTGAATTATCAGTTCACTCTGACTAGGGCCACTGTGGAATAGGACAACCACTCTACCTTATGGTTTGAATGTGAAAGGTCCTGAAAAAGGCTCATGTGGAAGATCTGATCCCTGGCTGGTGGTTCCACTCACTGGGAGCTAATTACACCCTGAAGGCTCTGGGCCAATCACTAATTAACCCACAGATAGATTCATAATTCTATGACCTCATACGGAGGAAATGCATCCTTGGGGATATGCCTTTGAGAATATATCTTACCTCTTGTTCCTTCTTGCCTTCTTCCCGGCTCCCGTGAGGTGACAGCACTGCTCTTCCACACCCATCTGCCATGGTGTTCAGCCTCATAGCCTTCCCAGCCCCCACAAAGCAACCATAAGCCAAAGAAACCTTTACTCCTTTAAAATGGTTCCTCTCAGGTGTTTGCCACTAGCATAAGTATATAAACAGCATAACTCATGTGAAAGCTCAGCTGATGACAGTAAAATGAAATTATTCTTGTCAGACCTAGATACGACCATAAGTGGGAAGTCATGACTAAGGTAAGTATTAGTCCAAGAACTTTCCACAGGCAAAAAAAAAAAGGACTCCTTCAAAGTTTCAGGCACCTTGTACTTTGCTTACCTGGTATCTATGGATGGTTGTTTTTTTTTGTTTGTTGCTTTGTTTTGCCTTGGATTTTGTAACGAAGGTTATCTCCAGCATGCGCTAAGACTGGAACCACTCAAACGAGACACTCTGGACACAGCTTTCCCAGCAGTGGCACTTCTGTGCATGAGCTGACACCAACGTGTGCCTGAGTCCTCCAAAATCAGTGAGCCTAGTATTCAAGGGCCTTTATAGCTTCTTCCTCTTCTGCCTCTGAAGCCCTTCAGTCCTTGTCTTCTTTGGACACACGTATCATTCTCCTCCCCATGGGTATAATTGTTACAATGCTTGCCATGCCTAAGTACTGTAAATACCAGGATTCCTTGGAGAGCATGTCTTTGGTTATTTTTGTGTAAAGAGAATATAGAGGTCATATGCTAATCAGTGGTTTCAGTAGATTTTGAGAGCTGTTCCCTTAAGGACATTAAAAACATACAAACTAGGCCAGCCTGGTCTACAAAGTGAGTCCAGGACAGCCAAGGTTACACAGAAAAGCCCTGTCTCGAAAAACAAAAAAATAAAAGCAAAAAACAAAAACATACAAACTGAAAGTCTTTTGGTACAATTTCATTTTAAACAAACTGCATACTTCCCAAAATAACAAGATGATGTATGTTCTTCCCTTGAGAATTCTCTGTTTCCTTTTACTTGGGTTAATCTCTAATTGTTGTTAATGATCTTCAGGTAGGAAGACTATGAAACAGTTTTCTGTCAACTGAAGTTCTGTTGTGAACATGCACACAACATGGCTTGGGTATGATCCACCGAGTCCTGGTCAATCCGGGGTTCTCTGCTTCCCCAGGGTTGTACAACGGTTTGGATATCCACCATTGGGAGTTGTGTGGTCTCTTTTTTTATTTTTTAGAGCTGAAAAGTATTCCATTTTGTGTGTGTGTTCCTGGCTTCCATTGTCCACTCAGCATAGATGCTGGTGGTATCTAGGTTGTTTCCATGGTTCTCTATAGTGAATACAGCAGCAGTGAACTTGAATGTGCACTTATTTTTGTGGTAGGGTATGGAGTTCTCTGGATATATACCAGAAGTGGAATAGCTAGGTCGTATGGCATTTTCATTTTTAATTTTTAAAGAAACCTCCAAATTGATTTTCATAATGACTGTTTTAATTTGCATCCCAGCCAACAGTGAATAAGGGTCCCTTTTTCTCCATATCCACTCCAATATTTGTTCTCAGATTTCTTGATGACAGCCATTTTCGCTAGGGGTGATGTGTGGTATCTCAAAGCATTTCTTGAATTTCCCTGATAAACTAGGGATGTTGAATACTTTTTACAAAGTAGTTACTGGCCATACATATTTCCTTTTCTCTTTAGAAAACTGTCTATTCTGTTCGTTTTCTCAATCGTTGATGGACAGTTTTACTTCCTCATTTAATTTCTGCAATTCTTTGTAGATTCTAAGTTCTTAGCCCCTTGTTTGAAATATAGCTGATGAGGAGTTTTCTCCCATTCTGTGGACCATCTGCGTGTTCCCCTGATAGTTCCCTTTGTGGTGCAGACACGCTTACAGAGATGACTAGGAAACATACACTCTTTTAAAAATGTAGAAAAACAGAAGATTTGTAAATGTGTGTCATCTACCAAAAGTAAAGGCAGAAGATAGAAATAAGTTCAATAGTCCATTATAAGCAATGAACTAGAAGCTGTAATCAAAAGCTTCCCTCCAGAGGAAAGAAAATCCCAGGACCAAATGGACTCATTGCTGAATTCTAGCAAACTTTCAAGGAAGACCTCACATCAATTCTTAAATTGTCCCATAAGATAGAAAGTTAAGGAACACTGCCAGATTCAGCCTATAAAGTCAGTTTTGTCCTGATACCAGAATTAACCTACAGCGTTAATGTGATACTTATCAAAATTCTGGTGTTATATTTTACAGTCTTTGGGGGAGGAATCGAAGAATTCATATGAAATCACAAAAGATCAGAAATAATCAAATAATACACAGCTGGAAGTCTTAAAATACCCAACCTCGAACTATACAACAGAACTATAGTGACAAAGACAGTTTGGGACTGGCATAAAAATAGACTGACAGACCAGTGAGATCAACTAGAGGACCTAGATGTTAACTGACAACAGAGGTTTACTTTTCAAAAGATTCAATTATTTTTATCTTATGTGTATGAGTATTTTGCCTGCATGTATGCACTGTGTGTGTACATCATGTGTACACCTGGTGCCTCCAGAAGTCAGAAGAGGGCCTCAGACCCCCTAGAACTGCAGTTATGGCAGGTTGTGAGATACCATGTAAGTATGGAGAGCCCAAACCAGGTTCTCTGCAAGAGCAGCAAATGTACTTAGTAACTGAGCCATTGCTCCAATCACAACTTCATTTAATTTTTGACAAAGGACGCACACACACACACACCCTGGGGAAAAGACAACCTATTCAAAAGGGGCTGGAAAAACTGAATATCTACTTGGAGAAAAATGAATTCAGATAAATATATTTTACAAAATCAATTCAAAAGGAGTCAAAGACCTTAATTTAAAACACAAAACGCTGAAGCGTTTTCTAGATGAAAACCACAGAGAACCCTCTTTGAGACTGCTAGTTAAGGGTTGATGAGGGAGAGACATTTTCATCAGTGGTTGGTTGTAGCACTGATAAGGTGCCCACAGCCATGTAACCAAACTCTCGCCCATGCTCCTGAGACCAGCTGCTCAACTTAAAGTAAAAAAAACAAACACAAGAAAGGCATGAATGTGGACAGAGAGCTACCTGAGAAGAGGGAGACTTGGTGACACGAGGATTTCGTTTGATACAAAAATGTCTTATATATGAATGAAAATATCATAATAAAGCCATTATCACGTACAGTTAATATATGGTTAAAAAAAAAACCTCCCCTGAAAAGGAAAAGAAATCTTCTCCTACAGAACCTGGAGAAGAGAGAGCCAGGATGATACAGCAATGAACAGAGCCAGAGAGAGCGAGGCTGGACTGTGTCCATCAAGTTGCACTCTGCCACTTACGCTTTTTACTTCTTCTCCACTTGTTAAAAGCAAGTCACAAATTCAGTTCTTACTCAAAAGTAGGACTGCACCTTTTGAAAAGCAATCTGTGGGTGTGTTTAACCACCCACTGTTCACAAGTGAGTCAGCTTTTCATTTCTGTGACAAAATACCAAAAAAAAAAAAAAAAAAAAAAAATCAACTTAAAAGAGGAAAGCTTTATTTTGGCTCCTGGCTTCAGAGGTTTTGGTCCTTGGTAGCCTGGCGCCTTTGTTGTGAGGACTGTGGTGAAAGACACATGACACAAGAGCATGGTGAACTGTACTTAGAAGGATGAGGGTGGGAAGGAGAAGGAAGGGGAGAGGGAGGGAGGGAGGGGGAGAGTGAGGAATGGAGGGAGGGAAGGGGAGAGAGAGAGAGAGAGAGAGAGAGAGAGAGAGAGAGAGAAGCACTTGAATGTGCATGGGCCAGGTCCCTAATACGTCCAAGCCATGCCCCAGTGACCTACTTTCCCAGCTAGGCCCCACCTCTGAGTGTTTCCACCCCCTCCCCATAGCACCATACCTAGGACCAAACCTTAGGAAGACATTCAATTCCCATCCAAAACACATCAGTAGGACCACACATGAAGCCTATTACATTTAACTGTGACACTGAAATTTAAGAGAAACATGTAAATCATCCTTTAGTGGGATTACCCATATAATATTCATTTGTTCTTCAGCAGCCCACACTCTAGCAGGCCAAGAACCCTGCTTTCCTTTGCTGCGTCCTTCCTAACACCTAGTTAACTACTCGGAACAAAACCAGTGCACAGTAAATACTTCTTGGAGGTTGAAAGAGCCCATTGAAAAAGTCCAAGGGGATTTAAACTCCGTGCCACATAAGACACAATGGCAGTTGCCATTTAGCCTGAGAAGACCCCCTGGCGAATGACTTCTTCGAGCATCTGATGTACCAAGATGTACAAAGGGAAGGCCATTATCAACTGGTGGCAGATCTTATCTGACTGGAAGGAACAACGCTGTAACAGCTTGGGGCATTTTTACAGTGGCATGGAGTACCTGAATGGGACCTAAGTGCTTTAAGAGCTTGTTGAAAGATCATTTGTTGAGAACGTGGCCAGAAACGACGGAGGCCTTGGATGAGGCTGTAAGATCGAATGACTTTTACTGAGCTCTGAGATGAGGCAGTCCTGTGACTTTAGATGCGTGCTAATTTCTCGGTTGTAATGCATGCAAACAAATAAAGCGTGGCTGCTGTTTGGCACTAAGCAAGCACCTGTTGTCGTGGCTGGGGTCAGAGGAGGAGGAAGAGGGTCTGGGAAAGGTGGGCAGGCGCAGCTCTAGCTTTGTAAAGGAACTGGGTGCAGAGAGAAGCAGCAATGGCAGCAGATGGAGAGTGGGGTGGACTCTGGCTTTCTGCTGCCAGGTGTTCCTGTCATCCACTGTCTCTGCGAGTTTGCTTTTACGAGCCAATAAGGCTCGTTTGCTCGCAGGAATTCAAGCTGAATTTCTGTTACTTGCAGTCAAACCTGTCCTGACTGCCCCATTCCTGTAGGCGACAGTCCCAACCACTATATGTGGAACCTCCCAGCATGATGCTGAACTTCCAAAGTACAACGCACTTGCTCCAGAAACCTCTACTAAGACACACACACACACACACACACACACACACCCCTCCTCAGCCTTCTTTTGTTCTGACTGTGGAGTTACAGACAGGATGTTTCCTTGGGATGCATCAAGCTATTTTACTGATGTGTCCCATCCTAGACTGCACTTGTTCTGACTGTGTTTCTCCTCACTGTTCCACGAATCCTACCCTTCCTCCCAAGTCTGTATCAAATACACCTTCTTTGTGACATTTTCTTAAGTGCTCACTCTAAGGCAAAATACCTCTTTACACATTTGTCAGTTTAAACACATCCACCCACGTGCCCCACCCCCACACACCATACACAAATTTTTACATTATTCCCTTCTGCTTTATATCTTGTTTTAAATTTTTGTCGCCAGGCGGTGGTGGCGCATGCCTTTAATCCCAGCACTCGGGAAGCAGAGGCAGGCAGATCGCTATGAGTTTGAGGCCAGCCTGGTCTACAAAGTGAGCTCAGGATAGCCAAGGCTGCAGAGAAATCCTGTCTCGAAAAACAAAACAACAACAAAAGGGTTTTGAGACACTATCTTTTATGTAGCTCTGATTTTCCTAGAATTCACTGTCTAGACCAGGCTGGTTTCAAACTCACAGAACTCTGACTGCCTGCATCTCCTGAGTCCCGGGATTTTGTTTTTGTTTGTTTTGGTTTTTTGAGATAAGGTCTCTTTGTGTAGCCCTGACTTTCCTTGACTTGCTTTGCAGACCAGGTCTGCCTCTGCCTCTGCCTCTGCCTCTGCCTCCCATGTGCTGGAATTAAAGGCATGCACTACCACTGCCCGGCTTTTCTTTTCTTTTTGCTTTTTTGTTGGAGTGTTGACGTTTAGCACATGCGCCGCTATGCCCAGCTTATAGCTTGTTTCTGTAATTTTTTAAATTTGTTTTAGGACAGGCTTTCTCTCTGTAGCCCTGGCAGCCCTGGAACTCACTCTGTAGACCAGGCTGCCCTTAAACTCACAGAGATCTGCCCACCTCTGCCTCCTGAGTGCTGAGATTCAAAGTCCACCACCTCCTGGCTTGTTTTTATAATTATAGTGAGCTGTCTGAATATGAGGAGGGTGGTTTATGCAACTAACAGCCTTCAGATTACTGGTTCTATACTAGACTACACACACATACATACATTCAGGAATTCATTGGTTCAGCCCATAGCCACTGGGTATCTGCTGTGTCAGGAATCATCCGCAGTTCTAAAAATAAAATGGAGGAGTCTACTCTTTGTAAACTTATGTTCTAATGGAACCAAAACAGAAAATAAGTTATTGTAAATAGCTATATCTAAGAACATAATAATATTTATTCAGCTATAATGGTAACCATGTATAAAGGCATAAATCTAATCCACAACAAAGTACCCTATAGCATACTTAGTGGTGACCAGAGCTTGTGGGAAAATTCAGAGTTCAGACTGAAAATTCTGGGGTGTTACAAGTACCCCCAAGTATAAATTGACTGACATTTTCCCCTCAGCTATTGACCTATAGTATTTTTATCAACTTTTCAAATTTACTTGAAGCTAAGCCATCTTTTCATAACACGCATAGAATCTATTCATTTTCAAATGTTTCCTTTATCTGTCTAAAAATTGTCTTCAAGCTATAATTAATTGGTTCTTTATAACCAAGAAGATGGCTCTAAAGCCCCAAGGGACAAGAGTTGAGAACTCAGGGCCCTGTGGGCCAGGATGTAGGAAAGCGAGTGGGAAGCCTTAACTTCTTTCACTTGGCAGGATTCCAGGCTTGTTGCCAAATTTTTCAAGCGAAACCAGAGATTTGATTTTAAAATCCACCAGTTAATCATATTTAAAAATACTGTGCCCAGGTCCAATAAGATACGCCTGGACTGAGTCTGGCCTCCAGGTTTCCCATCTGTAATTCTTGCTTTAAGGCCCATCACCCACCATCACTGTCACCAGCTACTAACCACACCTGCTTTTGTTGAACACTTGCCTTAAAAGGCTGTATTTCAGCAATATTATTACCTTTAACCTGGCTTTAACTGCCAGTGACTCATGTCTGGGCAGACTGGCTAAATAGCTTAACCAACGTGTTTTTAATGAAAACACTTTGTATTCCTTGGTCCAAGTTTCCTTTTTACGGATCAGAGAGGTGACAACGTCCCCTGATGCGGCGTCACCACTTCTTTGGCGTCCTTATGGAGGGTCATTCAGGCTCACACAACATTAACTCCAGGCATGCAGTTCGCTGCCTGTTAGTAATGGGTCATGAATGAACGGGACCATCTATAGACCGAGGGCGTCCCGTCACCTTTTCAGCTCATCCAAGCTTATTCTTCTGAACAGCACAAAACATGGCGATTCTGTGACGATTGTACAGAAAGTAAGATGGTGGTTGCCAAAGCTGGTGAGAGGGTAAGGATGAGAACTCCGTGTTTAATGGGACAGAAGTTTAGGAAGGTAAAAAGCTTCTAGAATTGGATGGTGGCGTTGGTTACACAGTGGTGTCAAGTACTTGATGCCCAAGACCTATTCACTTAACAAGGCTCAAGTGTTGCCTTTTATGTTCTGCATATCTTATCACAATAACAAAACAAAACAAAACAAAACAAAAACAGTTGCCTTTATGAATAAGAAGAATCGTCTTCTGCCCCTGTGGTTGCTATTTCAGAATTCGATGACATTTACTTTATCTAAGACTTGTCCTGTTAAAATGTCAACATTTTCAGCTGAGCATGGTGGCGCACGCTTTTAATCCCAGCACTCATGAGGCAGAGGCAGGTGGATCCCTGTGAATTTGAGGCCAGACTGGTCTTCTACAAAAGCCAGTCCAGGACAGTCAAGGCTATCACAGAGAAACCTTGTCTCGAAAAACAAACAAACAAATAAATAAAATAACATTTTTCAAAGGAAGTGTGTGTGTGTGTGTATGTGTGTGTGTGTGTGTGTGTGTGTGTGTGTGTGTGTGTGTGTGTGTGTGTAGCTCATGTAACCCAGGTTGGTCTTAAACTAGAACTAGTAATGTAACAGAAGATGACCTTGAACTTCTGATTCCTACGTCCCAGTTATGAGTCATCAGACATGGTTTATGTGGTGCTGGGCTTCTTTTTTTTTTTTTTTTTCCCACCAAAACAAAAGATTTATTAGGACCACCTGACCACCTGACCACCTGCTGGCCAAGGCCCTTCAGAGATGGTTCACCCTTACGGATGACGACTCTGGTCTCTGCTGGGTCTCTGAGCAGTCTGAACTGAAGAGAAAGGTCATTTGGCTAGCTCCTCAGCCACTGCTTTTGCATCTTGTCCTTGACGTAGGTGCATTTCTGCCATTCAGACTTGAGATCCAGCCATTCATAATATGGGACATCTACCACCAGGAAGCCTGCAGCCAGAGCTTGTCGACGGGCCAGGACAAAACGGCCCAACAAGTCCTTGCTTCGGCTGTTGAAGTTGGGGAACTCCCAGGGTAGGAAAGCGATCCTTTTAGCTCCTGGGGGTAGTGGCCGGGTTCCCAACTGACTGGGCAAGGTGAGGAGCAACAAAATCTCTTAGGGGCAGAAAGAGGCCATCAGCATTCAGGAGTACCTCTGCATCCAGCACCCAGCCATACTGTGTGGCCACCTCCAGGGTTCTGGTGACCAGGGTGCTGGGATTCTATCCCAGGACTTTATGCACGCTAGGCAAAAGCTCTACCAACGGAACCACACCTTTTCTTTCCGTCCCCCCCCCCCGTCTCTTCCCCCCCCCCCCCCCCCACCCCTTGCGGGGCCAGGCCACTTCTCTTACTAGAATCCGCTAGCGCCACCTTCAGGCTCCTTTAGTCATCACCCATGTTCGTTCTCTTGTCAAGCCACTCTTAAAGTACCACCGGTTTCCCACCAGACTCCGGACCAATGCTAATCCTCTAGCGATACACAGCGTCCCACGGTATACTTTACGGGTGTCCTTAAAGGGTTCTCAGGCCATTGAGACTTCAGTTTACATCCTGGTTCCCATTCTGTCACAGCAGGTTCTCACGATGGCGTGCTCCGTCGATACAGGCATCGCTGCTTTGCTTTAGAATTGGAGACTTGTAGATCCACAAGGCATCCGGACTTTCATCGCAAGGCTTCTGTTGACAGTTAAGCCCAACAACACAGTTTAGTTTGTGAAGTCTGATTTTTCCAGTTGAACCTTTCTAACCAGACACCCAGTCTCCCTGTCTTCTCCCTTTATCGTTGTTATTTGTCCCAGCATAATTTTCACATATCTCCCTTTTTTAATTTATCTGGGTGAGATTTCCATGGTCCGTCTCTCTCTGTCTCTCTCTGTCTCTGTCTGTCTCTCTGTCTGTCTCTCTGTCTCTCTGTCTGTGTCTCTGTCTCTCTCTGTCTCTCTCTCTCTGTCTCTCTGTCTCTCTCTCTGTCTCTCTCTCTCTGTCTCTCTGTCTCTCTCTCTCTCTCTCTCTCTCTCTCTCTCTCTCTCTCTCTCTCTCTCTCTCTCTCTCTCTCTCTCTCTCAGTTTCTCTGTGTAGCCTTGACTGTTCTGGACCCCCTTTGTACCAGAACGTCTGTGGAGTAGGCTTCCATGATCCCATATTCTTCCCAACACAGAATTAGCATGGTATAGAAGTTAGAACACTAGATTTAAGGCTGCCTGATTTGAATGCCGGCACTGTTGTCATCTTATCTAATGATTTATCCTTTTCTAAGGTGTGACACACAGATGATGGTTGACAACAGTCACGACCAACTGCCTTCTCTCTTGTTGCCTTCTATTTTGTAAACTGGGACAATTAAAGACCCACTTCCCACGAGCCTTTTGAGCTAGGAGCAGCCAAGTGACAGGTTGGTTTTTTGTTTGTTTGTTTGTGTTTGTTTTTTGTTTGTTTGTTTTGCCAACAGAAAAGAAGCAGACTTTGGTGGGAAATGATTTTTATTTTTTGACTAGAAAAAAAAAAAGCAAATGGACACACAAGGTCCCAGTTTCTTCCTCTGCTTTTGTTTTTGCTGGACATGGTGCTTGGAATGTAAACAAAACTCCCCACCTTGAAGGGAAGCCCTAGCTCTGACATCTCTGAGCCATGAGCCAGTGCTAGCAGACACTTAGCTCCAGCCACTTCCTTCCAGACCACTTGCCATGGTCATTATGTGAGAGAGGAAACCAAAACACAAGCCACTGTTGGTCCTGTTTTCTGTTACCTGAACCTGGAAGCATTTCTCACTCAGACACCAGACTCTTTCCTAGTATTAGAGATCTGCATTTATTTCAAGTGTTGTGAAGATAAAAGCTGGGTAATGCTTGGTGCTAACATTTGTTTAGCATTTAGGATGCCCTGGCCACTGGTTTGAGCACTTTATATACGTGAATTATTAAACCCAAGAATGTGTGTGAAAGACATGGTTGACATCTCCATTTTAGAGACAAGGAAAGAAATGAAGCCACTTACTCATAGTCACATGGCTTACAAATGACAGCGCCAGTCAGCATCTGTGAGCCGGGAGTCTGACTTCAGTCTGTCTACTTAAAAAGCACTTAGCCCAGAAGTACCCAGTTAGCACCCAGAAGCTGCTGGCAATGGTGATCAAGGGGCACTCTCCTTGAGGTGTCTTTGGGTGGTGGTTCTCCCCAGCACCTGTGGTCTGAAAATATACTGTGCACCTGAAGAAAAGAAGAAAAAAAAAAAAAAACCATTTAGAAAACAAATCCTAGGACAGGAATCTTAAGACTAATAAGGCAGGAATTTGGGGCCAACTCCAGTGGCATTCCAGGACCCACCCATGATTCCTTTCCTTAGTTCAGTCCCCATCCTTACATTTTTAATTTCTGTGGGCTATGTTCTTACCCTCCAGCGGCTGTGATGCACACCCACTCCCAGCCCTTCGGCTCCACATTCCACGTATTCTATTTTAACTATCAACTTTGGCCAGTAGATGTCAGCATCTCTCACAAATAAGTCATTGCTCACCCCAGCTTTCAAATTTAAATTCAAGACTGCTGTTATGTAAAGCCAATCTGTCTTCTGGTTTATGGATGCTTATTCTTTTTCTTGTTTTGTTATTGTTCCCAGGCAGTAGGGAATACTGATGTAATGGTCAGACTTCTTGGCTTGCCTCTCACTCAGTTTCTATAAGAATCAGCATCTAAGTACTCGGCTTTAGCTTAGAACTCAGCAGTTTCATGACTACAGGTGAAAGCCCCATTCAACAGGCCATGGTTCTACACATAAATATAAGATATGCAAAAATGGAGACCAAAGAGGTGAAGAAAGCAGGAGCTATTTCTTTTGATCTGCTAACCCAAAGAGAGTGAGCTGTCATCATCACCTGGCTCAGGAAGAGACGCCAACAAGTGTGAAAACTTTAGACAGTGAAGAACAGCCTGTCCTGAATGGAGTCTCTTGGCATGCAGAAGCTGTGGTAGGCTACCTTGAAGGAAGACATCCTCTGTGATTGGCTGGGACACACATTTGATTTCTTCTATCAGTGCTGAACTGGAAGCCGGGAGCTGAGAGGATTAGGAAAGTGTCAGTCACTATCAAGTGCTGACCAACCTGGGTGGCTGATAGGGGAGCTATCTGAAGAGCTCTTCTGGGATTAGTAATAGTAATCTGGCAGGGGGCTTGGCTCACTTTGCAAGCTATTTACCACCGTAGACAAGGTTGGTTCCCTGAGCAGAGGTTGGGTTAAAGTTCTATTTTGATATATAGTTTGTTGTGTGTTACCTGCTTTCCGGGTCCCGGGAGAGAGCGAAGAAATTTGTCTCCGCTTAGAATCGCGGTCTGAAGGCAGTGACGGGTTTAGATGGGAATAAATGGAGATACAGAGTGAACATTGGACCACGAGGAAACGAGTTCAGTAGAATAAGACAGTTCTAGAAGAGCCTTCCCCGTACGGGCCACCAATTTTATATTTAATAATTAAAGCAATGATAGACAGAAGGTAATAAGATATAATAAGGTACCAGGCAGCAGATATTATGTTGTAGAGGTGTTTATTAAATGAGCATGGGGGGGGGGGAGAAGGAAAAGGGGGAACGGGGTACCAGAGAGAGAGAGAGAGAGAGGAAAAAGAAGAAGAAGAGGAGGAGGAGGAGGAGGAGAGGGGGTAGAGGAGGTAGAGGGGGGAGAGATAGATAGATAGATAGATAGAGAGAGAGAGAGAGAGAGAGAGAGAGAGAGAGAGAGATAGAATGAGAGAGAGAGAGGGTAGAGAGTGAGATCACATGGAGGGTCTGTCTTTTTTATGGCCCTGGGCAGGGTCACACCCCCGTGGCAGGTAAGCAATGATGTCCTAGGTAGGCAGACTGAGACAGAATGCTAATACCTACAGTCAAAATGCTGCTAAGACTTGGACCATGACTGTCCAGTTTTTCTGACATCCATCCAGTTAGTACTGCCTGGCAACACAAAAGCTACAACTGTCTTTTTTTTGTTTTTTGGTTTTTTTGTTTGTATGTTTTTTAGATTTACTTGTTTGTGCTGGGCACTTGGGAGGCAGAGGCAGTGGAATCACTGTGAATTCAAGGCCAGCCTGGTCTACAAAGTGAGTCCAGGACAGCCAAGGCTACACAGAGAGACTCTGTCTCGAAAAACCGAAAAAGAAAAACTTTAAAAAAAAATTTACTTGTTTGTTTATTTATGTACTTATTTATTTATTTATTTATTATACAGTGTTCTGTTTGCAAGTACATCTACATGCCAGAAGAGAGCACCAGACTTCATTGTAGATGGCCATGAGCCTCAAATGTGGTTTCTGGGAATTGAACTCAGGACCTTTGGAAGAACGGCCAGTGCTCTTAACCTCTGAGCCATCTCTCCAGCCCCTGTTGTCATCTTAAAGGAAATAAGAGACAATTTATTCTAGGGCCATTTGGAATGACCATGGCACAGGAACACAGATTTAGGTTACCCCAAATCCTATGTTCCAATGTGGAAGCAATTTCATTGTTTTACAGAGCAAAGAAAGTCATAAGTCAAAGCAAATGTAAGCTACATTGGTGGTTACATCAGAGAGGTGGTTACAGCAAATCAGGGAGACTTTTCTATAGGCCCAAGATGATGACATGTCTGATGACATTCTTAGCTTTGGGGTTGGTGGAAGCCAATGCTTCTACAAAGTTGTTGTTGTTTTGTTTTGTTTTAAGATGTATTTACTTATTATGTAGACAGTGCTCTGCCTGCATGTACACCTGCAGGACAGAAAAGGGCATCAGATTGGATTGTAGATGGTTGTGAGGCACCACGTGGTTGCTGGAATTGAATTTAGGACCTTCGGGAGAGCAGTCAGTGCTCTTAATCTCTGAGCCATCTCTCCAGCCCTTTCTTTCTTTCTTTCTTTCTTAGTTTTATACAAATTTTTCACATACATTTAATTAATGTATTTATTTATTTATTTTGGTTTCTCGAGACAGGGTTCTCTGTGTAGTCTTGGCTGTCTTGAACTCACTTTTGTAGACCAGGCTGGTCTCGAACTCACAGGGATCCACCTGCCTCTGCTTCCTGAGTGCTGGGATTAAAGGCGTGTGCCACCATCACCCGGCACATTTATTTTATTACACAAGCATAAAACAAACTACATACAGCAGAGAGAACCATGTGACAGTCATGAGTTCTATAAATGTTACATTCATAGTGATTTGGCTATTTGTATTTGTCAAACTTGAAGTAAACATCTTTCCTGTCTTGTTGGTTCTAAATTTCTGAATGAAATTCAAGATCTATCCTCTATTAACTTAACTCCTTTATCTTGATCTAAAAAGATCTTATCCCCTAACCAACTAAACTTGATTGTAGAACTAAGCTATTTGTTCTTCAGCACACCTCAGAGACTTGAGAAGGAGTAAGACTTAAATTCCTGAGTGAACCAGCAGTGCAGGCTAGCAGCTTCCAAAATGAACAAAATGACTGAGACAGTTTATGACCTGAACAGTCAGCCAACACTCTCTATAATGCTGGAGCCTCATCTTCAGCCTTCTGGCCCAATTCTCTGCCAGACTTATTCGCAAGGCAGGAACTATTGAAGCCATCGACTCTGCCTGCATCTAAGCTGCCCATTTTTAGGCAGAATTCTTTTTGTGGCAGGAACTAGGATGTTTTGCCCAGTGGCTTGTTTGCTACATTTGAAGCCATCTCCATAAGGAGGTTCTTTGATGCTCATCATCTTCTTTGAGGTAGGCTGGGTGTTGTCAGGAGTTAACTTGTCTTGTTGTCAAAGAAACTTAAGGATAATAAAAACATCTTTAGATGCCATATTCTGTGTGTTTCTGAGGCTTTTGAAGACCTTATTTAACTATTTTACCTCATGTACCTATAGAGTCGTATCTGTCTGTTAGACTTAGGATATATATTCTTGTGCTACAATCTGACAGGTATTTGACATGCCTTTTTTTTTTTTTTATCAATATACTAAATTCTATACCAATGACTTAGATATAACCTTCATTATGAGCAACAATTAAGGCCTAGAGTTAAGGAGCAGGTTCAATCATCTACCTTTTGTTCTATCCTCCCTCTATATTTCTATGTCTCTCTTTCTTTTCAGCTCCTATCTCCTTACCTATGGATGAAAGATAATGGAAAAGAGAGATGTCCCTGAGTTCCACCTAATTTTTTTTTTTCTGTATAAGACCAATAATAACTTATAACCACCTCCTGATGAAATAAGCATTTGTAGACCAAGAGAGCAAACAGAAACCTACCCAACCTCCTTTAAAGGGAATGAGATGTCGTTCTCTTGAGGTTTCTTCAGGCTTAATTGGGGCAAATAATACCTTAGAAGGGGCCCCCCAAAAAATGGAGAAATGGTTAAGGAAGCCTGGGATTGCATTTGTGGTCTAGTTTCTAAATGTTGAGAGATTCCAGGCTTAATAGGAGATTGAAATGCTGGGCCAAATTGGGTCAGAAGCTTTCTACAATGCTGTCTGGGAAGCTGTCCAAATCTGATGGGTAACAGCAACATAGGCATCTGGGGCTGGAGCAAGGAGGACGCGGGATGTCAGCGTCCAGCATTCTGAGAGGAATGAATGCCTGCAAAGGTTTTATCTGTTATGTTAGTGACCTTGCAGAGCAGAAGAAGGAATGTCTGGCTTGTTGCGGAGGGCTAGAACTAGTCCAACATAAGGTAATTATGTTGGCTCCGCAACTTTGCAATCTCTCTACAGTACTGAAATTCTAATGCGTCAATCAGTCTCTGCAGATGTAACTTCTTTTCAGGAGTTTCCTTTCACAGTCTTCAAAAAACTTTCAGAAGTATCCTTGTTTCAATGAGACAGCAACTCAATTCTAAGACCACCCCACTGCTTACCTCATTTTTATTAATCCCAGGCTCCCTTATCACAGTCTCCAGGCTTCCTTTGTCAAACCAACCACCGAGCAAACTAGGATCCTAGGGTGCATTGAAACAAGAGTTTTCTTTGCAGTCTTCCCATTACCAACAAGCCTAATGAAGGTCAATTATGAAAATCTTCTCTTAAGAGGTAATTAGTGAAATGAACTAGAAATGTGAGAACACAGCTTGAAGTGTAATAGTTCAGTGCCCCTTATTGAACCAACAGCAGCCACTGGGAGTGATAAACACAGGGCAAAGATGTCATATTTGTGTGTATGTTTAACACCTTACCTGGGGTAGGGAAGGTGTTGGTTACTCAGAAGCCTCTGACCTCCCAAAGTTCATAGGATCTCATAAAACAATAAAGATAGGGTAAGAGAGCCAGTTCCAGAGCCATTGAAGATCACTTGCTTCAAGGGTGCTGATGCAGCAAAATATAGGTTTTTTCCCCCCCCCCCCCCCATCAATTAATTCTGCCTTTCTTGAGCAGAATGTCTGATTGCCTCAAGCTACAAAGAGCCCCCACCCCACCGGCATCCTCCAGAACAAAAAGGCTATCTGCAGAGTTTATGCTAATACCAACCTGCAGGTGGTAAATGCTGCTCTTCAGAATTAAGGCAATTGGCTACTTGGAGATGTTGAGATCCATTAGGGCCCTTGGTTTCAGAAAAAGAAAAAGAAAACACTGAAGCAATTGGTCTTAAGCTATTTACAGACTAAGGAGCTCCCCCGGGCTGCTTTTGTGAACCTTGGGTTCTTGGGCATAGACACCACTCTTTCATTTCCAGCCAAACTCCCCATCCCATCTCACGCCCCTCCCACTTTCACTTCATCCTTGCTTTCTCCTCTCTGTTGTGATCCTGGATTAATGGACTCCCCTTGGAAGGAAAGTCCTTTCAGGCAAACCCAAGTCTTCCAAAGCAGGCATTCCTCAGGCCTGGAGCCTATCTGCTCTAGTTTTATGTTTTTGGGTCCAAAGGAAACTCCATTTCCCCAAATTCTGGCTGTTAGACAAACCCAGCATTCCTAGGGGACTTGTGAAGCCAGTTCCTCTCTACCAAAGGAGCCATTTCCTTGCCACTGGCAGAAGGGGCCAATGGCCAACTGTTGTACCTATTAGCATACCAAAGGGCATGCTGGCTTCCCTCAGCATCAGAAGTACCTGTTACCTGGTTCAGAGTCCATACTGGCACCATGACTCTTCTCAGGTCTCCTTGCCATTTGCCCTCGCCCTAATCGTTCTTACAATCTTGCTCTCTCTTGGTTTTCTCCTTTGCCTTCATGATGTCATAGGTTACTTGGCAGACTGGGGGCAGTATGCTAACATTCTCTGTTTTGTGTGTGTGTGTCTCTCTGTCGGTGTCTCTGTCTGTCTGTCTGTCTGTCTGTCTGTCTGTCTGTCTCTCTCTCTCTCTCTCTCTCTCTCTCTCTCTCTCTCTCTCTCTCTCTCCCCCTCTCTCTCCTCTTATGGCCAGATCAGGTCTGCAGCCCATGTTCAGTCTACTGCTTTCCCTCCCTGTCTGGACTCTTCAAGATGCCTTTGCCCAGGCCTTAAGGTCAACAATTAACAAATGGGACCTCATGAGGCTGAGAAGCTTCTCTAAGGCAGGAGACAGTGTCAACAAAACAAAGCGACAGCCTACAGACTGGGAAAAGATCTTCTCCAACCCTACATCTGACAAAGGTCTAATATCCAAAATATATAAAGAACTCAAGAAATTAAACACCACCAAATCAAATAACCTAATTGAGAAACAGGGCTCAGAACTAAACAGAGAACTCTCAACAGAGGAATATCGAATAGCTGAGAAACACTTAAAGAAACGCTCAACCTCCTTAGTCATCAGGGAAATGCAAATCAAAACAACTCTGAGATTCCAGCTTACACCCATCAGAATGGCTAAGATCAAAAACTCAATCAACACCACAAGAGAGAGGAACACGCCTTTATTGCTGGTGGGAATGCAAACTAGTACAGCCACTTTGGAAATCTATCTGGTGCTATCTCAGAAAAATGGGAATAGGGCTTCCTCAAGACCCAGCTATTCCACTCCTTGGAATATACCCAGAAGATGCTCCAGCACACAACAAGAACATTTGCTCAACCATGTTCATAGCAGCCTTATTCATAATAGCCAGAACATGGAAACAGCCTAAGTGTCCCTCAGTAGAAGACTGGATAAAGAAACTGTGGTACATTTACACTATGGAATACTACTCAGCTATTAAAAACAAGGAAATCCTGAAATTTGTGGACAAATGGATTGAACTAGAAATTACCATAATGAGTGAGTTAACCCAGAAGCAGAAAGAGTCAAATGGTATATACTCACTTATATTTGGACACTAGCCCAAGGGGCATGTCCCATGAAAGTCTTCACAAGGAAAGTGGGACAGAGGGGAGGACATCCTATTGGGACTCTAGGTGAGAGAAGCATGGGATAATGGGGAAATAGAAGGATCCAGAGGGTCCTAGAAACCTACAAAAAGAACATTATGATGGGTGGATCTGGGCCCAGGGGTCCTGCTCAAACTATGGCACCAGCTAAGGATGATACGTGCAGTAAACTTCGAACCCCTACCCAGATCTAGCCAATGGACGAGACATTCTCCACAGTTGAGTGGAGAGTGGGGACTACCTTTCACACAAACTCTGGTGCCCCATATTTGACCATGTCCCCTGGATGGGGAGGCCTGGTGGCACTCAGAGGAGGGATAGCAGGCTACCAAGAAGAGACTTGATACCCTATGAACATATACAAGAGGAGGAAGTCCACCTCAGTCACAGTCATAGGGGAGAGGAGTAAAAGGAAATGGGAGGGACGGAGGAATGGGAGGATACAAGGGATGGGATAACAATTGAGATGTAATATGAATAAATTAATATATTAAAACATACTTTAAAAAAATGCCTTTGGCCATTCTCTCTCTCATATTTATAATATAAACCTTCTCCTTCATCATATCTTGGAGTGTGCCCCAGCCCGCCGGGGTTCGACTAACGCTCGGGAGGAAAATTTTCCTGTATGGAGACAGAACACTAGACACGAAGAAGGGGGCAAATCTGCATTCTGATCAAACCCCATTTATTGAGAATTTTACAGAGTTTATATAGGCACAGAGGCATGGGTGTTTGCATAAGCAAGGGTTGCTATGGACACCTAACTCTGGAATGCTCCAGCAGGTAGGTATCTACCTTTACAGCTGCTATAATTGCAGGAGAGAAATTCCAGGAAAGTCATAAAGGATCTGGTTAGTCAGGAAAAAGCTCCCAGAACTGCTGCTCACAGGCAGCTGGCCTTTAATCTGATCTTATCAGTAGTCCCACCAGAAAAGGAGTAGCTCAGGGGTCTAGAGTGACCAGCCTCCTCAATAAACCACAACCTATGGCAAGGTCAGCTAGTTTCTGGTGAATGGCAGACTTCTGGAGAAATAAGAACCTAGGTTCTGACAAGATGGCTGAACATTGGCCATGTAGCCCATCCCCAACAGGAGTGGCCATGTCATCAGTTTATACATATGCCACTGTTGGAGTTGCAAGAATAATCTGGTCCATGCTTTTAAATTCTTGTGAGATAGTATAAGATGGTGTCTTAGTTTGGGTTTATTGTTGTGAAGAGACACTGTGACCATGGCAACTCCTATAAAGGAAAGCATGCTAATTCACCATCAGAGGTTTAGTCCATTATCATCATGTCAGAAAGCATGGGGCCAGCACACAGGCAGACAGGGTAGCTGAGAGTTCTCCACAGCTGTATCTGCAGGAAGCAGGATACTGTTGTAACCTGTGACACAGTGGCCAGGCTTGAGCTTCTGAGACCTCAAAGCCTACCCCCTAGTGAGGCTCCTCCTCCAGCAAGGCTACACCCACTCCAGTAAGGCCACACCTTCTCCAGCAAGGCCACACCCACTCTAGTAAGGCCACACCTTCTCCAGCAAGGCCACACCCACTCTAGTAAGGCCACACCTTCTCCAGCAAGGCCACACCTACTCCAACAAAGCCGCTCCCTATGGGCCAATGGAAACATTTTTATTCAAACTACCACAGATGGTATGCCATTTTTTTTTTTTTGACAATCCTTTGGGTCTATAAATAAATGTGAGTGGTGGTCTGAACTGCAGCATGCTAGGGTAGTCTTTATGATTAATATAAAGAGAATGATAACAGATAATAAACAGATGCCGGATATTATGTTATAGAGGAGCTATTAAATGAGCATGGAGGGAGAAGAAAGGGGGAGGGGTACCCCCAGAAAGAGAGAGAGAGAGGCTACATGGAGGGTTTGTCTTTTTATATGGCCTTGGGTAGGACCACGCCCCCTTGGCAGGTAAGCAATGACATCACAGGTAGGCAGACTGAAGCAAAATTCTAGCAAGTCTTCCTTTTTTCTTTTTTCTTTCTTCTTTTCTTCCTTCCTTTCTTCCTTTCTTTCTTTTGTTTTCTCCGTGGAGCCTTGGCTTTCCTGGACTCACTTTGGTTTGCTTTTGTTTTTGTAAGATGGCTCAGTGGTTAAGAGCACTGCCTGCTCTTCCAAAGGACCCAGGTTCAATTCCCAGCACCCACATGGCAGCTCACAACTGTCTGTTACTCCAAGATCTGACACCCTCACACTAACACACATAAATTAAAATTAAATAAAATATTTTTAAAAATAATTTATTTATTTTATGTATATGAATGCTCTATCTGCATATACACCTGCACCCCAGAAGAGGGCATCATATCACATTATAGGTGGTTGTGAGCCACTATGTGGATCCTGGGAATTGAAGTCAGGACCTCTGGAAGGGCAGACAGTGCTCTTAACCTCTGAACCTCTCCAGCTCCCTCCACCCCACAGACACTCGATTTGTAGACCAGTCTGGCCTTGAATTCACAGAGATCTGCCTACCTCTGTCCCCCTTCCCCTGCCAGTGCCGGGATTACAGGCATGTAGCACTGTGCCCAGAGGATCGTTTTTATTATAGGTGGAAAGGCTTAACTTTGTCTGGTCTGAATAATTGTAGCTGGTCTGGGATGCAGGGGGCTGTCTCTGATTATTTGATAAGTGACCTAAGAATACTTAGGGGTTCCAAATAGTAACCCTGAGTTCGAAGACCTCAATGTGGCAGTAGGGAGCCTCTGGATTGGTTATCCTGCCTAAAATAGGCACATTACAGAATTTTCCTGTTTTGGGATTGGCTAACACCAGAGGGGCGGTCATTCTTGGGTGAGTGAGCCAGGGTATCTAAGCATCAGAATACCAGAAATAAAATTCCATACAGAGGCAGCAGAAAGTGTAAAGGCTGGACTGTTCACTCTGGCTATAGTGAGCTGCCCCTCAGGAAGGGTAGAGAACCAGGAAACAGGGACTATGAGGGTGGGAAGGGCCCCTTACACTTACCATGTGACTCCAGCTCTGATTTGCTTCTCACTGGACAACTATATCCTGGAATATTTAGGCATTACTGATCAGATCATCTGCAAAAGAAGTGAGAAACAACACACAATCCAGATTGTCAAAACAGCTAATGAACTATCTTAAATCCAGTTCATATAAGCAAGGATTCCTTCGATGGATATTTTTATGTCTGCTAGCACTCCCTTTTCTACCTGATGAAAATGCTTCTAATGAGTCTCCTCTTCAAGGGCAGGACTCTTCAGATAAGGAGAGTAAGTGTACAAGTGCACATCTCCCCTGATAGTTACACTCAGTTGCAGAATAAGTAGTCTCGAAGCCCCAAGTCCCACATGCAGAGCTGTTGAGGCACAACGGTGTTTCTTCTAATGTTTGTTTATTTATTTATATTTATTTTATGTATGAGTGCCCCTGCATGCCAGAAGAGGGCATTATATCATATTATAGATGGTACTGAGCCACCATGTGGTTGCTGGGACTTGAACTCAGGACCTCTGGAAGAGCAGACAGTGCTCTTATCCACTGAGCCATCTCTCCAGCTCTTCAGCTCTTCTAATGCTGTACTTGACTCTTCAGCTGTGTCTGTCTGCTTTGCCAGTGAACTTGCTGACTCTTCCTACTGGTCCTGAGATTCTTTTCTGTGGGAGAACTGCAGATCTTAGCTGCCTTCTGTGGAAGATAGCCAGCAGCAGTCAGCTTGCTGGATTCCTGACTGTCCATTACACTCCCACCCTTCTCCCTCTCTCTCTGCAGACCCTGAAAATTTCAAGAAAGTAGTTAGAGTGTTTCCTTCTATCAAGATAGACTGAGGAGTTGTGGGGCGTGGTGGCACAGGCCTTTAATCCCAGCACTTGGGAGGCAGGTGGATCTCTGTGAGTTCAAGGCCAGCTTGGTCTACATATCAAGCCCAGGAGGCCAGGGTGATTACACAGAGAAACTCTGTCTTGAAAAACCAAAATGAAGAAGAAGAAGAAGAAGAAGAAGAAGAAGAAGAAGAAGAAGAAGAAGAAGCAACCAGTGATAATGTGACCAAGCCTTTGATCTCTGTGTGGTATTTCTTGCCAGGAACAATGGTGAAACCTCAGTACCTTAGTACAAATGTAAAGAGAGAATTTTAAAGCTATTTCTATATAACTCTCATTATCCTAATAAAATTAAAGCAAAGGGGAAATAGATGATTATTTAAGTAAATTTAACCTCTGTTGACCTGGATAAGACATCTTCTATGTAAGAAACTTGGAATAATATCGGGTGGTGGTGGTACATGCCTTTAATCCCAGCACTCCAGAGGCAGAGGCAGGCGGATCACTGTGAGTTCGAGGCCAGCCTGGTCAACAAAGTGAGTTCAGGACAGCCAAGGCCTACACAGAGAAATCTTGTCTCAAAAAACCAACCAACCAAACAAACAAACACCAAAAACAAAAAGAAAAACAAAACAAAAAAACAAAGTGCAGATCTGCGTACCAGGTTGGCCTTAAACTCAAGGCATTCCTTTTACCTCAGCCTCCCAAGTGCCAGGATTACAGACATGAGTTTCTTTGCTCAGCTTGCTTCTTAACACAGTTCTTACTTTTCCCCCACAGACAATGTCTCAGCACTTGGTTTACTGTTGAATGATGCTGCATTTTTGAATGACCACATGTGTTGCTAGCACAGAGCTTCCTGCAGAGCATAAGCCACAGGCTTGGTTCCCAAGATGCTCCTGGGCTTGGGAAGAATGACTCAGTATTTTCTGCTTATACATTTTTTAAAAATTATCCCTGTGGGTAGCCTACTGGTTGTAGATTAAGAATCTTAGTCTCATGGGAAAGGTAGACAAATAAATTATACCAGACAGTATTTGCTCCAACAGCCGAAGCGTCCACAGCAGTGGTTCTGGGGAGCTGGCTGTACATCAGGAGTGTCATTAAAAAGATCCCCAGGAGATCTCAGTCCTCAGGACTGGACTGGAAAACACTCCCTCCAAGCAAAGTGGCGCTACTCTGTACTGAAAAGAGGTGAGCAGCAACCAGAGCCACAGGAGCCATCTGGAGTCAAATTCAAAAGGAGAAGCAGAGCCAGCTTCTGTATTAAAAGAAAACTGTGGGCAGAGTGAGGAAGTAGGTCCAGTCTCCCTATTTCAAGATGGTTGATGGTTTTGGCCTGTATTAGAAAGTGCTATTAGGAGCTGGGCACGGAGGTGCATGCAAGTAATCACAGCACTCAGGGAGGCAGAGGCAGGTGGATCTCTGTGAGTTTGAGGCCAGCCTGGTCTACAAAGCAAGGCCAGGACAGCCAAGACTTCAAGAGAAACCCTGTCTCAAAAAACAAAACAAAAAGAGAGAAACCCTGTTCATAGTGGCTGAGTCAGCTACATGTGGCTATACTCCTGCAAAAACATCTAGAACAATTCTGTCACTAAAGGAAAATGTGTACTAAACTCCCTTCAGACATGGTTAGCGTAGAAGACTGCAAAACCCAAGGCTGGGGTAAGAGTGGTGGGCAGAATTAACAACAGGAATAATAATTCCATCAAAATATTAACTGAGCATTTATTATGCTTTATGTTAATTATTTACTTTTCATGATTGGATTTAAGAAGTAGCAATAGGGAGGAAGAGGCAGGCAGATCTCTGAGGTCAAGGTCATCCTGGTCTACAGAATGAGTTCCAGGATAGCCAGGGCTACAAAGTGAGACCCTATCTCAAAAACAAAACAAACAAACAAACAAAACCAACCTAAACCAAACCAAACAAAAACAAAAACAACACCTCTCCAAAAAAAAAAAAAACAAAAAAGTAGCTTTGATTGTTCTTTTTATAGATGAGAAAGTTAACGCTTATACACCTGAAACAAAATAAATGCCCCTAAGAAATTTTACTTATGCTATTGCAATAGGACGTTTGCTATATGCAAACAATGTTCAGTTTGAAGACCATCTCAAAGTAAGGGAAGAGGGCCCAGGCTTTTATAGAGTCAGAGTAGGAAGGGAATGACCCCTATAGGAGTTCTGAGGAAGGACAGAGACGGGAGGGCACAGTGGCCCTTTAATGTTTTCAAGACTACAAAAGGATGGTAGAATTTTTTTTTTTACCTTGTTATTTTCTCAGAGCTCAGGTAAAATTCCATGTTGACCCAACATTGAGTAACCTGTTGGAGGTTAATCAGCCAGTTAGTGGCCCAGATGGATTCAGACCCAGACTGCCTGGTGCAATCCATTACAGACTTGTAACCTGAACACTCAGAGGTCTTCCTTAGCCAGAAAAGCCAGCAGAGGAAGATGCAGAGAGCGAGCTCCAACCAAGATTATCCTGTGACCTCGATGCACTCACAGGATTTAATTCCAGCTAACTGGCTCCAGGACCAGTATTTGGAGAACCTAGCAACCCAAGTTCCTTGTTGTGGGCTGAGAATGTAGTTTTCCCGGGCCCTTATAGGCAAAGGGGAGCAGCTGGGAGCTGGAGAATCTGGCTGGGCTTTTTTTAGAACACCCCCAAATGCCCCCGGGGGGCATGAAGAAGCCGGGGTATAGGCAGGGACCCTGAGAAAGGTCTGCTCCCTCTCTGTGCGTCTGGGTCACCCGAGTCATTAAGTGGCTAGTTCACTTCATGTTAATTAGCCATGGTTCTCATGGACTCATTAAGCAAGGTCAAGGGCCTTCATGGCTTTGTTGACTGAAGAGTGAAAGGAAAATGAGTTTCTACAGTTGAGTGGCTTAATAATTAAAAGGCAAAGAGGCAGTTCTGTGTTTCATAAAGTGAGAGGCCTCAGATAAACTTTCCGCAGGGTTTCTTTCTTTTGTTTTTTTGTTTTTTGTTTTTGTTTTCTGAGACAGGGTTTCTCTGTGCAGCCTTGACTGTCCTGGACTCACTTTGTAGACCAGGCTGGCCTTGAACTCACAGAGATCCACCTGCCTCTGTCTCCCAAGTGCTGGGATTAAAGGCGTGCGCCACCACTGCCCAGCTTCCGTAGGGTTTCTAATACCAATCTTTCTTTCTTTTTTTCCTTTGGGTGGCAGTTGCTTCATTCAGTAGCCCAGAATGGCCTCTTGCTTTATAGCCTTTTGAATTCTGGGATTGAAAAACGTGTGCCACCATACCTGGGTGGATTGTGTCTTACTTAATCAATACTCAAGTACTCACAGTGTGCCAGCACTGATGTGTACTGCTTGGTGGCCAAAGCAGACACTTATCCCTCCTTTTTTGACACTTACAACCTAGGGAAGTAGGGGTATAGGAAACAACAGATAAGTAAATTACGTAGGATGAAAGAACACAGTTGTGTAGATTGGGGGAAACACAGAGCAAGGCATAGGGCTTAAGAGTGATGCTAGCCAGCTTTCCATTTCTGAAACACCAGCCACGGTAAGCCCATTTATAAGGAGGAAGTGTTTGTTTTGGCTTATGGTGTCATATTTCTTAGTCTGCACTCACTTAGTCCTATCTTTTGGGTCTGTGGTAGCACAGTACATCATGGTGGGAGATGATGGCTGAGGAGGCCTGTTCACCTCATGGACCTGAGGAACAAAGAGAAAGAGCAAGAGCTAGGTTCCTAGATCTGTTTCCAGGTCACGTCCTCAGCACCTAAGCTTCCTTCTACTACTGGAGATATTAGCATCTCCTAACAGCACCTCAGGCTAGTGACCACACTGTTAATATATGGACCTTGGAGGACACTTAAGGACCAAAGTATGACAGGAGTACTGGCATCTTTTATTCATGTATTTATTTAAATTAAAGTTGTTTACATGAAATACTTTTATTTATTTAAATGAAACTACTTAAATTGTTTTTGTAAGATAGAGGCACACTCTACAGCCCAGGCTAGCCAAGAGCAACTTATCCACCTGGCTCAGCCTCACAAGTTTCTGAATTATAGTAATAAACTACCATAGCCAAGAAGTTTTAAATTACTTTAATTTACAGGGAAAAGATATGCAAACTGTGGATATTGATGGGGTATCATGAACTATTTCCATATACGGCTACATTATATAATGTTTAAATTGGGTAAAACATATCTATGTCCTCAAGAATTTATCATTTATTTGTGGTAAAAACATTCAAAATCTTTCCCCCTGGTTTTAAAAACATGTAGTACATATTGTTCATAGTCAATGCTCACTGTGCGATGCCACATCAGGACCTCTTCCTCCTAACTCTAACCCTGTAACCACTGACTGGTTTCCACAGAGGCACATTTTCAATAGCGAGGTCAGTATGGAAGTAGCTATGAGGAAAGTTTTGAATGGGAAAGAACAAGCCTTGATATCTGGGGCAAGGTATTGCAGACAGTGGGGGAACAGGCCCTGGGGTGAGAAACTTCAGAAAGGTCTGAGATATGTAAGATGGGGAGAACATGCTAGAAGAGGTTGGAGACATCACCACCAGGTGATGTGGGGAAGGCTGTTGTGAGGACTCTGCTTTGAATGAAACAAGGACTATAGTGTTTGTCAACATATTACCAGACCTTAAGTCTGCTCAGCTCACTCTTGCGGGGGAAGAGGCTTGATGCTTTGGAGTCCCAGGGGACCAAAGACTGGAGCCAGGAATACAAATGGCAAGGCCCAGTTGTCATTCCAGGACACAGTCAGAAGAACTGGGCCAGACCCAAAGATGGCAGCATGATTGTGTAATGGACAGAACAGGCAGAAAGGACACATAATATTAAGGACATGGCTCAACAACGTCTGCCTCTAGGGTCCCTCACTGAAAGCTCTTCCATGAGACCTTCACACTCTCTGTGCCCCATATGCTCATAGACTTGCCTTGCCACAGCACCAGCCTGTTCTGTCTGTCATCTGTCTGTCTGTCTGTCTGTCTGTGTGTCTGCGGTCTTTTTTTAGAAGCTCAGCTCCTTGAAGCTAGGGTCTCATCTTATTTGTTTTTCCATGATGTCAACCTCAATGCCCTGGAAGATTAATGAACAATTTGTAACACTTTACATTTAATGAACAATTCATAACACTTTACATTTATTTATTGAACACTCGTCATATGCAGGGCACTGTTCATGTATTTTAAATGTGTGAACTCATTTCCTTCTCTGAGCAACTCAATAAAATCTAGATTATCGCTGGCCCAGAATGAGTAAGTTGGGTTTGGAGCTGTGAATAACTCATCCAAAGTTGCCTGGTATGTCATGATGTCACAGTTTTAACCCAGGCTGTTGGATTTAGAGGCTGTGTAATTAATTAACAGCTAGAAGACATATAAATAAGTGAATGGATCTAAGAGTGATGGCACACGCCTGTACTTGTAGTAGTCAGAAGACTGAGGCAGAAGGATCATTATTATGAGGCTAGCCTAGGATACATATGTGTGAAATCTCAGTCTCCTCCTGGCTGCCTGCTGATCAAGGTGTAGAACCCTCAGCTCCTTCTCCAGCACCATGTCTGCCTGCACGCCGCCATACTTCCCACCATGATGATAGTGGACTAAACCTCTGAAACTGTAAGCCAGCCCCACGTTAATGTTTTTCCTTATAAGAGTCGCCACCAGATGTGGTGGCACACGCCTGTAATTTCAGCACTTGGGAGGTAGAGGCAGGTGGATCTCTGTGAGTTCGGGGCCAGCCAGGTCTACAAGTGAGTCCAGGACAGCCAAGGCTACACAAAGAAACCCTGTCTCGAAAAACCAAAAACCAAAAACCAACCAATGAAACAAATAACCAAACCAAGCCAAACCAAAACCTCAAGTAAGACAAAGACCCTGTATCCAACAAGAACAACCACAACAACACTACCAAACAAAGGGAGAGCATGTTAGAGCTGTTATTCAAAGCTTGAATTGTTATTTCCGAAAGGCATCGAGGATAAAGAAGACTTTAGATGTATGTTTAGGTTTCAGTAAATTTAGTAATTTCATGGACAAGAGCCCAAGGAGTACCTGTGGTCGAAAAGAGGATGTGCTGTACACAGTAGTTACACTTGGTTCTCCCCCTTGGCTCATTGGGAAGGTTACCCTCAGATCCTGGAGTGGCCAGGCTTAATGGCCAGCCTTGCTGAGGTGGAGCTGAGGGTGAGAGGCAGTACCAGGAGGGAGTATCAAGGGAAACAGATTTTCTTTCTAAGTTTCGCATTTTGAAGTATTGTTTGCCTGTCCCAGTATGACCCGTTTTATGTGTCAGGATCCAGTGAGTTTTAAAGAGAGCAGGTGAAGTTCCAAGGTGTGTCTTGGAAGAAGGAACAGGAGGCAAAAGGTCAGGCGTGCATAGCATGTGCAAAGGCATGTGCTAAAGAGCACCGAGTGCCCCAGCAGCAGTGTGACAAGATCAATCCCACGGATGAGGCTGGGGAGGAGGCAGTACAAGCTGCCAGCAACACGAAGTGAGCTTTCATGTTCTTCTTGGTTTAGAATCGATGTTTTTATGAGTAAAACCTAAACCCAGGCAAGGCGTGGTGGCTCATGCTGTGACCAGCACTTGGAAGGCTGAGGCAAGGGGCTGGAGAGTGTGGCTAGCTTGGCTACATAGTAAGGCTGCACCGCAAAACAAAACAGAACAAAACAGAACAACCCCCCATCCCCACCCCCTTAACTCCCAATGGCAAGACGAGTGTGTCTGTCTCTTTGGAATTCATGGAATTTGGAAAATAGCTGGTGTAGGCCGCCATAATAATTTTCTGCCTTAATTAATATATACAGAACAAATATAAATTGATACAACAACTTTCTGTTGTTGTTTTTGAGACAAGGTCTTATTAAGTAGCTCTGGTTGGCTTTCAAATGCCCTGTGTAAACAAGGCTGCCCTCAAACTCACAAGGATCCAGCTGCCTCTGTTTTCCAGGTGCTGGAGTTAGAGGTTTTTGAAAGTTGATTTTTATTTATTAGAAAGGCTCACCTAAATTTAATTTTTTGATATAGAATAACATTGAAAAAATATACTAGAAAAAATTCATTCATTTGTCTTAAGGGTCTTCACGTCAAAGGGTCTTAAAAAGCAAGAGTTGGGACCATTTCTTATGTCTGGATTTACTCTGGGTAGAAACTGCCTTTTTCTTTTTCTGTCTTTGTCAAAATAGAAGGCTCTGTGCCACAGCTTGGTCACCTTGTACACTCAGTGGCTTTTCAAATGTGTCTCAGGATCCACAATGGTCTGTGTGTATTCTGTGGGTAGGAACAGGTGCCCATGTTTCTCCTTGTAGGATTTAAGCTTGTGTGTACCTGTAGATTACATCATTCTAGAATGCTCATCCCCACAGAACCATGGTGCAAAGATGCACTGATTCCTCCCAAAGCCTCTCACAGCCCCTACAGTGCTTGGCCCACTTTCTTCAATCTCTGACTTATTGATCGGCATTCTTAAAAAACTCCCCGAGATGATGAGGACGAGCCTGGTCCAGGTACTTACTCCTTACTCCCATTCAAGGGAGATTTGGAGGGAAGAGGAAGGTGGTGGGCCTCATCCTCTGCCTCTACATCCTTGGGTGACTTCAGATGAAACTGATCGTTAGTTCACGCGGCTGTTCCGAGTGAAAGATTCTCAGCCTTTACGTGGTAGGTTCATAGAGAGCTACCTCAGTATAGATCTCTGGTATCATCCCCAGAGACTCTTGCTCAGTAAATCTAATAAGTACCAGAAATCGACAAGCACCCTCAGGTAAATGGGGGTGCTTACGTGCTTGTGATCTCTGGACATTGTGAGAGATGCTTATATGATGGGGGCGGGGGGGAGTGTACCTCTTCCTTATTGTAACAAGTTCTATTTTAAGAACCTAAAATCTTCATTCATTTAACAAACATTTGCTTAAGCCAGACATCTCATGAGGAATAAAGATCAGAGCCATAAAAAGAACTGGCCACGGTTACACTAAAATTCTGTATTTCCTGAAATTCACAAGAAACATTCTCTATCTTTCTTGGCAACGGCCAGTGGCACAAGTCGGGAGACGCGGCATGCGTGGCTTCTGGCAAGCTAAGCTTGAGACGGAGCTGAAGAGCAGAATGTTTGTTGGGAGGCACTCTTGAGATGTACGCATGTCAAAAGGAGGGGAACGAAATTGGTTCCAGCTGGGAAGTTGGTTCGGTCCCAGCAGCTGCAGCCAATCACAGGCGCGGGCCAGAAAGACCCAACGTTGCTCCACTGTGGGCAGATCCGACTGGAACTTTATACTCAGCTCCCATCTACCATTAGGTGTGAACTGCTGCTGGAGGGGCAGGACCTCAAGAGAAGCAGGCCTCTGAGGCCGAGGCCCGTTGTGGCACCAAGCTGAAGGGATTCTGCTGACAGCATTCCCAGAAGCCAGGCCAGTTCTTCCTAAAAGGAATCCATCTTTCTTGAAGGCAGTGGATCTCGGTATGCGCTCTAACTCTGAGATCTAGAAATGAAGACAGTGTGGGTTCTAGACATAAAAAATGCATGCAGTCTGATTTTCTACTTGAGAGGACACGATAAGTACCTAGATATGGTGGTTACAGTGCCTCGGCAGGAAGCCTCTGGCTTATAATGATGCACGGCCACAGGGCTCTTCTGAGCTGGCTGACAATGGGTATTTTTTGATATCAACGTTCTCACCCCCCACACCACAGACCAGAAAAAAAATTCTGAGAGTGAATGAGTGAGTGACAGGAAAGCTTCCGGGGATGAAAAAAAAAAAATTGCTGGATTTCTAGTCAATCATCGGGGCAATAGACACCTTCAGTTCTACCTAAGGTGTGCAGGACAGTGTACCTACAACTGTCTCAGAATTACCTTTGTCTCCCATTTCCATTTCATTCATTTGTTCATTGGTTCATTCTTTCAACAAACACCAATTGACAGAGGGTAGTGCTCTTATTCTCCACACAAGAGAATTTCTGAGAAATCTCTGTTGTATAATTTGAGTGAAGGTGAAAATACTGTTAATATTTCCTTAAGCTTTTCAGTATCTTCCCATGCCTCATTTGCTTTTCTTTGAGACAGAGAGTCCAGTTTCTTTTTCATCTACATCAATAATTTATTAAAAACAAACAAACAAACAGAAATACTACTGGTTCCCATCTGGGCATGGTGGCACACATCTTTAATCCCAGCACTTGGGAGGTAGAGGCAGGTGGATCTCTGGAAGTTGGAGGCCAGGCTGGTCTACAAAGTGAGTCCATGGCAGTCAAGGCTATACAGAGAAGCCCTGTCTCAAAAACAAACAAAAAACAAAAGAAAGAAAGAAAGAAAGAAAGAAAAAGAAAGAAAGAAAGAAAAAGAAAAAAGAAAGAAATGGGAGGATACAAGGGATGGGATAACAATTGAGATGTAATATGAATAAATTAATAAAATATATTTAGAAAAAGAAAGAAAAAGAAAGAAAGAATTACTGGTTCCCATAGGACTTCAAAAGTTAACAGCTCAGCTAGGCCAGCAAGATTTTCAGAAACTGTTTATCATAGAACCTCCAGGTCTTCTAAGGGGGCGGAATCTGCTTAAAACATTTAGAAGCCAAACAGTGTGAAAGAACAAACCTGCGCCCACCTCTGCTGGTGCGCTGTTGGATTTCCTGAGTGCTGGCACCTTAGTACAGTGTGTGATGCAGTATTAGAGGAAAAGAGATGGCTCTTCTAATGCAGAGATTAGCATATGTTTTGAAATAAAGTTTCAAGAGGTTGCAGCTGAGTCTGGTAGCTCACACGATCATCTCGGCACGCTGCAGGCCTGGTGACTGAAAGCAGCAAGCTGAGGGCTCACACCTTAAACTGAAAGCACAAAGAAGAGAAAGAACTGAGAAGGTCCCAAGGCTTTTGGAGCTTCTATAAGTATTAATAAATGTGTGTCGTGATGTTGCTTACCATCACTATACCAAAGATAAAGATGTCCTTATCTAAAAAAATTCATGCCCCTTTTGTCATCATCTCCCACCCAACTGGTCAAGTTTCTGGCTGTTACAGATTAGACTGGCCGTTTGTAGGAGGTCACACAAGGGAGATCACGCAGGATGTTCTTTGTCTGTATCTGACATCTCTGTTGCAGAGTAATGTTCGTGAGGCTCTTTTTCATTACACTTTATTGACATGACTTGTGTTTACCCCAGTTAATCTAGTCATTTTGAGAGACATTGGGTGGTTTCTAGTTGTTGTTGGTTTTTGTTTGTTTGTTTTTTACCATTATGAATAAGCATTGCTAGAAAGACCCTCTTGAGTAACACACCACAGTGTAGTTCCTGTATTGTATCATACGTACTTGTGCAAGTTTGCAAGAAATGGTCTATTTTTCCCAAGTAAATTTTACATTCTCAACAGCTGTGTTATGAGGGCCCTGGCAGCTTTAGATCCTATTTTTTCAAATCTTTGTCATTGTAATGTGTAATAAAATTTCATTGTGATTGTATTTTACATTTAATTAATGCCTAACAATACTAAGCACTTTTCACGCGCCCATTGGGACACTTGCCATCTTTTGCACAGAGTTGAAACATGTCACCAATTTCTAACATAGGGTAGCGTGTCTTCTTAGCTATTGAGGTCAAGTGTTTTTAATGTATTTTTGAGCTTTTCAATTTTTCCACATGTGAATATTTTTACATCATATGGCCCATTCTTTTGTGAACATTGTATTTGAAAGAGCAGTTTATAAATTTGAAATCTAATTTATCAAATTTTCTTTTTTTAAAAAAGACCTCACTATGGGGAGTATGCTGGCCTCAAACTTGCACCACCTTTTCTGCCTCTGATTCTCAAATGCTAGCAGTATGTACCTTGCTATTTGATACTCTTAAATTTTGAAATTTCACAAATGAGTATCATATTTATGTCATTTCCAGCCCTTCCTTTCTTGAGGTTTATGATTTAAGTACTTTTTTTGGTATATGCTGTAAAGTGCAGGTTGTGGCTCTTTCTTTTCATATGACTATTTGGTTGATCTGGCACCTTTTATTGAAAAGACTATTTGGCTACCTTGTAGATCTACAAAAATAACTGATATATGTGTGTGGGCCCATCGCCCCTGCTCTTTATGCAGCCACCGGTTCTTACACAGTGCCATTCTGTCATGATGATTATTCATCTGACAGTGGCTCTTGAAACCAAGTGATGCAACTCCTCCAGGGTTCTTCAAAACACTCTCGGTTGTTCTCGTTCTGTGATGCTCAACCTGGGTTGCATGTCAGACACCCCACATGTCAGACAGTTATGTTACAATTAGCAACAGTTGCAAAATTACAGTTATGAAGTAGCAACGAAATAACTTTGTGGCTGGGGGTCACCACCACATGAGGTGGTGCATTAAAGGGTGCATTAGAGGTATTAAAGGGTTGCAGTGTTAGGAAGACTGAGGACCACTGTTCTAGTTCCTCGTATTTCCATGTAAATTTCGGCAGTGGATCACTAATTACTGTGAGTCTTAGTGATTTTTGGAAGGAAATGAGTCAATAGTTTAATTTAGGGGAGAATTACCATCTGAACAGGACTGAGCCCTCCAGTACATGAACATGGTGCATCTCTGCTTTAGAGGACAGGCTTAAATGCTCCAGTGGAACATTCCAGAGAACCCACTCGTGTCTGGAAAGCATTTCAGCAGCTGAGCCCCCTTCACTCTCACCTTCTCCTTTGTAACAGCTTTGTATGGATTCAGATTGATTTCAATGAACCTCCTCCATGGACCCAAGACAGGTGCCATTCCCAGCTCAAGGTCACCCTCTTCTGTCAGTGTTGTGAAGTGCAGTCCCCAGGAGATGGCTCCCCCTACTTCATTGATGCTAAAGGGCGGATCACTTTCATGAGTGTGTGTGTGTGTGTGTGTGTGTGTGTGTATCTTTTGATAAATTACATGCCGTGCAACAGGTGTAGTACAAGGAAGTTTATTGTGAAAAGGGCAAGGGAGAAAGAGGGAGAGAAGATACAGTCTGAGTGAGCTATGAGAGAGACCAGTGTACAAAGTGGGAGGGAGACAGACAGAGAATCAGAGGGACAGGCAGAGGGACAGGCAGAGAGAGAGAGAGAGAGAGAGAGGAGAGAGCGCAGTGACCGGTTGGTCCTTTATATCTGGCAAGCAGCTGAAGGCACACACCTGGTGGTGGCAGGTAATGACATCAGGTTGCTAGGCAACTTAGGAGCAGACTAGTGAATCAGCTTGTGAGGGGGGGGGAGGGGGGAAGGGAGGGAGACTCGTTACATGACACTTGTTTGGGGGTGACAAGACAGTTTGTTGGAGTGAGTTCTTGGGTAGAACTCAGGTTGTCAGGCTTGGCATCAAGCCTGCTGGCTGCTCTGTGTATTTATTTATTTATTTAATTTATCCATCTGTTCCAGTCTCAAAATCTCCTGCCCATGTTTTTATAGATTTTTATCTTACAGTTTTTTTCCTTTGTTTTGTTTTGTTTTCTTGAAAAATTTTAAACAGATTAATCTCAAAGTGTTAAGAGACAGTTTCCTAGGTCCAGCCATCTCAGGAACAAGTTCCATCTCGCTGGCAGGGTCAAAACTGAGTCCCTGTTCTGAGATCTGGAACTCAACTCCTATCCTGCCTTCTTCTGACATTTCAAGTTTGTCTGTTAACCTGTGTCGTAACATACAAATATAGAGAGGACGTCATGCAAAGGATCTGGTACAAAGCGTGTTATTGTACGAAGGCATAGAGAAAGACAGAGACAGGGGAGGGGGTGGAGACAGACAGGGGAAGGGAGGGAGAGATCGAGTGCCAGGTGGCAGGTGGGTCCTTATCTTTTATATGCCTGGCATAGGTGATGACATGGGATACAAGTAATGACACAGGACATTGTCAGGACCCTAAAGGCACCCGAGGGCAGGCCGGTTGAATTGCCTGCACACCAACATAACAACCAGTAAAGGATGTAAGGAGGGCAGTTGCTGTTGTTCTATTATCTAAATTAAAGCAGACAAGTCATAAATGTGTTGCCTCTATTGACTTAATTGTCTATGTGCAGCAATTCCGAGTCTCAAGATTCAACTGGCCTACCCCTTCCTTTGTGTTCCCATCCTTTAAAAATGTACAATCTCCCGAGCTGGCTGTCTCCCTGCAAGAGGCCATTTCAAGTTTTTCTGTAGCCTCCAGATAGTAGAACAGTGTTTGTAGATGTATTGAGCTATGCTAATTATTAATTACTATTGGGTATTGAGAGCAGACTGGCCTACCAAGCACTAGGATCACAGACCACCACGCCTGCTTGCCCTTTCTAACCTTCTTAAATAGATTTCTGTGATGGCTAAAGTTATGTTTTAAGTTTAAATTATTGTGTCCAAGGACAGACAGCTTCCTGGAATTCTTGGAGCTGTTGTTCATGTAAGATAACAAACCGCATGTAGCCTCCGAAAGCAAGCTTGGCTGCCCCAACTGCACAGGATGTGCTTGACCACATGTAGGCAGGAGGTACATAGGCCGGAAGTGCATCAGGATGTATGCTTTCCCCTGATTGGATGAAAGTGGGACATACACGGCCTTGCTTGCCTTTAGAAACTTCTGACTATTGTAATTCAGGACTACGCTCTGGGATTCCCTGGTGTGGACAACGTGTCTATCATCAGGACCAAGCTCTGGGAGTCCCTGGTGTGGACGATGTGTCTATCACCCTGGCCAGTATTTAATAACGCTTGCTTCAGATTTGGCTCAAAATTTGTAGTAGCTGGGTGTGGTGGCCCATGCCTTTAATCCCAGCACTTGGGAGGCAGAGGCAGGCAGATTGTGGTGAGTTTGAGGCCAGCCTAGTCTACAAAGAGAGTTCCAGGACAGCCAGGGCTACACAGGGAAGAAACCCTGTGTTGAAAAAACAAAGCAAACAAAACTGTAGTGGTGATCTTATCCCAGCGGGATAAACTCTTTCCCCACATAATCCCCCGCCTGTAAAGCACTCTCAGACTGTGGCTGCTTCGGCATTTGTCTCACGGGCTCAGTCTCATGGGCCTACTAGAATCAACCTTTGCCTCAATTCTCAGCTCAACTCAGAGGTCCTCATTTCCAGGGTGACAATTTCCCAAAATCCACATGATATGGGCAGTGTGGGAACCCACTCGGAGTCCCAGAGTTGGTAAAGACAAGCTGAAGCTGAGCGTCAATGATACACCACCTTCTCCCTGCTGCTGCTGCTTCGTGTCATTCTTGTTCTTGCTCCTTGTCCTCCTCGTCCTCCTCCACGCCCTCCTTCTCCTTATTCTTCTTGTTTTTGTTTTTGGTTTTTGTTTGTTTTGGTTTTTTGAGACAGGGTTTCTCTGTGTAGCCTTGACTGTCCTGGACTTATTTTGTAGACCAGGCTGGCCTCGAACTCACAGAGATGCACCTCCCTCTGCCTGGGTGCTGGGATTAAAGGCGTGAGCCACCACCACTCGGCCCTTGTGGTTGTTGTTGTTGTGATTGTTGTTGTTTCTTCTTCTTCTTCTTCTTCTTCTTCTTCTTCTTCTTCTTCTTCTTCTTCTTCTTCTTCTTCTTCTTCTTCTCCTCCTCCTCTTCCTCCTCCTTTTCTAAGTAAAGGAACTTTTGAAAATCTAAGTTGCCATTGGTCTTCTCTCCTTGTCAGAGTCATAGTCTTGGGAAGAGAGAAAGACTCCTTACCTCTACATATGCAGGCACTATCTTGTACTTTACTTCAGTGTGTCCCATTGGTTCTCTATAAAGCTGCTGGAGTTGCTGAACACTGCCTTTCCTCCTCCTCTTCTTCTCTCTTTTTCTTTCTTTCTTTTCTTTCTTTTTTTTTTTTCCGAGACAAGGCCTCTCTGTGTAGCCTTGGCTGTCTTGGATTTGCTTTGTAGACGAGGCTGGCCTCGAACTCACAGCGATCCACCTGCCTGTCTCCTGAGTGCTGGGATTAAAGGCGTACCACACCACGCCCACTCCTCCTCTTAATCTTTTCTATGCTGAGTGAATAAACCCCCAGTTCTAATCAGCCCTGCTAGGAAGCGCTTCTGAGTATGCTCAAATAAAACCCCTTCCTGGTAATGTATCCTTTGTCAGTCTGCACTCTCAGCTCCCCTAACCTCTGAAACAAGAAGTGTAAAGGAGTTTTCCCTCCCATCCCTCATCTCTGGATCCTGGTGCTGAGACAGGCAGGCTCTCTGTGTTTGCAGAGCTCTTGGTCTGTCCACTGTGTCACTGTGTCGGGGAGGAGGGTTCATGTTGCCAGGAGGAGTGCTCAATCTTCTGCCAGGGGGTTTGCTGAGCTCCAACCCCGCCATCTGTGCCTGTGGCTTTACATGTCGAACGTTATGTTTTACTGTTTTGAGCCATTGAAACTTTCTTTTTATGTTTTGTGAGAAGCATCTAAATGTCTAAACATCCTGTTTCTCCCTCTGAAGAACTGGGAGCACGGAGAAGAAGGAACATGGATTTATTTGCTCTGGAGGTTGTGCTGTGAGTTCTTCGGGCCTTCGAAACGTAAGAATGACAGTATTCATCTGAACTGGAAAACATGCCCTGGGGGCCAGAGACTGTTTCCAGAAGTCTCACTTGAAGAAACCAAGCAGTGCAAATAGAAAGTTCGTGACAAAGGTATTTATGACAGTTTTGCATTTTATTAAAACGATCTGGCTATAATACATTTCCTTCCCCCTACCCCCTCCCCGTGCCCTTCTTGGTGTTTCAAGTCAAGGTTTCTCTGTGTAGCCCTGGCTGTCCTGGACTCGTTTTGTAGACCAGGCTGGCCTCAGACTCACAGGGATCTGCCTGCCTCTGCCTCCCGAGTGCTGGGATTAAAGGTGTACCCACCATAATTGGCTTATAATAAATTTCTAACAAAAGAAAAATATTTAGCAACTATAAAATCATGATTTTCAAAGAAAGCATAATGAAAGAAAGAGTATTGTTCTTAACTACTTTTTTTTTTGTTGTTGTTGTTAATTCTGGGAAATTAAGCCAGGACATTATACATGTTAGGTGTGGTGGTTTGAATGAGAACAACTCCCATAGGCTCATATGTTTGCAGACTTAGTTCTCAGCTGCTGGAACTGTTTCACAAGGACTAAGAGGTGTGGCCTTATTGGAGGAGGTGTGTCTTTGGGGGGTGTGCTTTAAGGTTTCAAAAACCCATGCCATTTCCAGTGTGCTTGCTCTGCCTTGTGCTTGTAGATCCGATGTGAGCTCTCAGCTGTTTCTCCAGCACCTGACTGCTGCCATTCTTCCTAATATGATACTAATGGACTTACTCTCTGTAGCTATAAACCCCCAATAAACTGTTTCTTCTCTAAGTTGCCTTGATCATGGTATTCGTAGCAGTAGAAAAGTAACCAAGGCACTAGGCTCAGTTCCCTGGGCTCTACCTTCAACTTCCTTGCTATTTTGTTTTTACTTCGTACAAGTGTGCCTAAAAAGAAATAAATAAAAGCATAGAAAAAGAGATAGAATGATGGAAAGTACACCAAAATTCTACAATTGCTTATCTCTTTTTAAGTTTTTTTGTTTTGTTTTGTTTTACTTTTCAAAGTAAAGAGTGTTTACAGATTAGTTTTTCAACAGTATGTCTTATATTTTGGTTGCCTTACAGCTCCACAGGTTTGGTCCGTTACCATCACAGTGAGAAGCTTGGCAGCATGCAGGCAGACATGGCGCTGGAGAAGGAGCTGAGTGAGAGTTCCACATCTTGGTCGGCAGGCAGCAGAAGCTACACTGGGCACAGCTTGAGCATAGAAGACTTCAGAGCCTGCCTCCACAGTGACATACTTCCTCCAACAAGGCTGCACCTCCTAACAGTACCACTTTCTATGGTCAAGCATTCGCACACAGGAGTCTATGGGCAGCCATTCCTATTCAAACCACCGCAGGAGGGGAGGGCAGGAGGGAGAGAATGAGGGAGAAAGAGAAGGCAAGGGGAAGGGAGAGATACCTTTGGGGCCTCAAGTCTGTCCTTTCTCTCCTTCCTTTTTTCCCTCTCCTTTTAAAATCACACAGAGGACGAGGCAGCAAAAAGAAGTGCATGCTGCTTTATTAGGTCGTGAAAGAAGCACAGATTAATCTATTACCTGTCTGGTGCTTCCTAGTTACACTTAACAGATGACCATGGGGGTTTTATGCTCTAATCTGTCCGTCCAGCCATTTAGGGTTGGTTTGGTTTGGCCACTCCAGCTGGAGAGAGAAACCTCCTCCTGGTATTTGGAGATCACCGCCACCAGGGGGCAGCCCTGTACTGTGGTTACCCGGACAAACAATTCTGGGGTGTTCTGGCTGCCTTCCCGCAACTCAAAGGACACTTCTCGATTCCCCCCGCCCCCCAACTGCAGCTTCTACTTTGCCGCCTGATCCTGCTTCGCCTGTGTAAACCTCTTTTCTGGCGTAAAGGAATGCCACAGCTTTCTGCACAGCCTGCCTTCCTAAGTAACTGTAGTTACTAATGCGTTCTTTAAAAACCCGAATTTAGCGCCAGCCATTCACAGCCCCTGCCCCTTAACCCTTGACTTGGTGACCCCTTCTCTTGGTTTCTCTTTTGTCCTTGGCCTGTACTGCTCCTTGCCTGCTCTTCCCCATACCTCCCACCCTCCTGCTGCTCTGTCACTATGGTTACGGTGGGGACCAATTTCTGTGCTGCCTGTTCCATAGCTTCTGAAGTGATTTCCCCAGTGAATTCCAACACAGCTATCTTTGTTCTGTTCCTTTTCCATTAAAAGAAAAAAGTATGTGTGTGTGTGTGTGAGAGAGAGAGAGAGAAGAGAAGAGAAGAGAAGAGAAGAGAAGAGAAGAGAAGAGAAGAGAAGAGAAGAGAAGAGAAGAGGAGAGAAAACACACGGTGCCAGACTTTGTCCAACTGACTCCTTTTTCGGTGAGAGAAAGCCTTTGCCTCCTACTTTGCTGTAAACCCAAATTCACATAATACTTATAAAATAGCTCTTGGTTTTGTGGCTGTGAAAACACTGACTATCTGTGTTCTTTAAATACTTTCAAGGGTCTCTTTCTCAAAAAACAATGAACTGAAGTAGTGACCCATGCTGGCTGTCACATGGGGGAGATGTCAACACAAAATGTCAACCAAGTCAGTCCAAGCCACAGAGAGTCCTCTTAGGGAACAGTCTGTAGTCTGTGATGGGGGTTAAAAGTCAAGGCTGGAGCTAGGACTGCTCCCAGGGACATAGAGAGGAAATATTTCCATCAATTTTTGAGCAGCAAAGATGCTTCTGGAAGACCTTGATACAGTAACGTGGCTTAGAAGAGCAGGAAGAGGAGTGTGTTGATGAGCATTTGGAACTGTCTGTTGGATTTCTGGTGACTTAGGGTCCTGTGAGCTGCTGGGTAATGTCCCAGGCTTCTCTTGAGGTATAAGATAACCTGCTCAAGTTACACAAATGCTCATTCCAAAGAAGCAGCAGAATTGTGTTAGTCTTGTCTGTAATGCTGTTGAAACAATGTTTCATGGAGTCCAGTCTCAAAGAAGACACGTCTGATGTACGTGAACCGGAGATATGTTTTTCGAAATGTCCTCCGCTTCCACTCACTCTCCCTCCTTACATGGCTCTTCTCTGGACCCCTGGCTTTCACAGAACACCACTGACCCTCTCTTCGCAGCCTATCCGCTGACAGACTGCACAGTTTCTATCAGTCTTTCTCAATTGCGCTTCACGGGAGTCCCCAGACAGCTCCCGGGAGAGCTTTGCGAAGGCATGGGAGTGAATAGTAAAAGCCAAACATTTAACTCAGAGGGCTCCTGAGAGACTCAGGAATGCGATGAAAGCAACGATACGCCTCATCAGGGACAGGAACAAAGCTAGTCAGGATTTCTCTAAGGACAGGACAGATATCTCCAGTAGTGGTGGACCTCGCATCACTCACTCCCTACACTTAAGACTTAGCCTTACTGAAAATTCAATCACCTATAGTCTCTACACACCCCCCTTCTCCCAGACAGGGTTTCTCTGTGTAGCCATGACTGTCCTGGATTTACTTTGTAGACCAGGCTGGCCTAGAACTCACAGAGCTCTGCCTGCCTCTGCCTCTGGAGTGGTGGGATTACAGGCTTGTTCCACCATGCCTGGCTTAGTCTCCACACTCTTAATCATTGAAGAAAGAGGCAATTTATGTTGGTCTATGAAGCCAGCTTTCTCATTGTGTGACCCATCACATAGGTCACACATATTGCCCCTCTTGACAATACGATTGGAGGCTGCAGGCCTATGGGGAAGAAGAAAATGCCATGTTTATGTCATCCCTTCTTGTTGAGGGCACATGGACACTGATAATCCTGCTGGTGCCTTCATTTAAACACACAGAAAAAAGCTGTGTGATTGTTTCAGGGTGATTGAATGAATTGTTCATATCTTTTCTCGCTTTGTAGACCAGGCTGGCCTCAAACTCACAGCAAATCCATCTGCCTCTGCCTTCTGAGTGCTGGGATTAAAGGAGTGTGCCACCACTGCCTGGCTAATTGTTTATATCTTAGCTGGGTCCTTAGGAGTTGTTGTGTCTGGCTCTGGTTCTCCCGCAGGCTCATGTTTTGAATGCTTGCTCACTAGGTGGTCATGCTTTAGGAGATGGGACCTAGCTGGTGGAAGGTCACCAAAGGTGGGTCTTTGAAGATGCTTTCCAGCATCTGATGTCTGTCCGCACTTTGCCTTTTGACCTGCTGCAATGTGAACAGCCTCCAGCACAGGCTCACACTGCGTTCACTGGGATGCTCTACCACAGCTTCCCTGCTTTTCCTCTGTCTCCTACAGTCATCCTTTACCATTCAGCAGAGGAAGGACCTTGGCAAACTCTCCGCAAAGCCAATCATCATTCTAGGTTGCCTGGGGCTCTGTTTTGGAACCCTCCAGAAGAGATCCTCAGACTACTCTCTGGGAAGACACTGTATTTTTAGAACTTCCTTGTCCACATTAGGCAAATCTTTCCTAGTCTCTGTTTCCTGGAGTGTGGCTGTCCACAGCGACCACATAGAGTCACTGAAACTACATGCAAGGGCCAGCCAGTTCTGCTGGCGGCTCTCTGGTGGGCACGGTAGAGCTGTCTTTCTTGAGCCATTTCCCCTCCCCCAAAGAGCTATGGGTCATGCTATTAAACTCTCCTTCTTCAGAAGAATCCTTTCCTAAGCCCCAGACACCCCTGTTATAATGATATATGGCACGAAGCCATATTGCAGCTTCCAGGTAGACTTTATCTCTCGTGCCTGGATGAATGACTCTGGCATTTATCATAACAGCTAATGGTTTGTTTCTGGGAAGGACCTGAAAGTACAGTCAGAAAAATGGCTGGGATCATCAGCTCTGCTCTGGCTCTTCTTCGATTTGTTGTCAGGCAGTGTTATCTTTTCATCTTGTACCCACATGTTGTGGTAGTTCCAACTCAAGGGCCTTTTAAGGACAAAGCCACTCGCTACAGTGTAGTAATAATTGTTATTGCTGTGACTCACTTGTCATAGCGCTCGTGACAAAGTAGCTGAGAACGTAGAAATCTCGAGTATAAGCATTAGGTCACTGCTCCCTTAAAATGTCTTACTTTTATTTTATTTATTTTTGTTTGTTTGTTTGCTTTTCAAGATAAGGTTTCTCTGTGTAGCCTTGGCTGTCCTGGACTCACTTTGTAGACCAGGTAGACCTCGAACTCACAGCGATCCACCTGCCTCTGCCTCCCAAGTGCTGGGATTAAAGGTGTGTGCCACTACCGCCTGCAAAATGTCTTACTTTTAAATTGATATGTATGAGTGTGAGCTCACGTGCACCATGTGTGTGTAGGTGTCTGTGAAGGCCAGAATAAGGCATCATGATGGTCCACTGATGGAACTGGAGTTACAGGTAACCACCTGCGGTGGGTGCTGGGAACTGAACCCAGGTACCCTTAACTCCTGAGCCATCTCTCCACACTTAGGTTGACCCTTTAAGCTGAGAGCACAGGAGAGAAGATTCAGAAGACGCCAAGGGAGTGAAATCTGAAATCCTGGAAATAAAAGAGACTGAATTTAGAGAGCTCAAACTGCTGGGCTACTTGGAATCAGTACTATGTAAAGGGCTGGGCTTTTGGGGATCAGTAATACATGCCAAATTTCATTTAAAATGACTGACGGTCTGGTGCAGCTAGCAAGTGTGTGACCCAGAGGTGTACTTCTGGGCAGACATTGGAGCTCTTTTAGTAGATAGATCTGTTATAAGTGGCCCACATGCTGCCTGCAAGTGTAAGCGTTAACAGTGCATATCTGGCTCCATCACCAGTGACTGGCAGGAGGCTGCCGTTCTGGCCTCAGTTCAGATGTAGGAGGCAACAAAACCACCATCAGGCCAACACTGGTCCCCACAAGATAGCTGGGCTGCATGAGGAGAGGACTTAGTGCCTTTTTCTTTGTGAGGAAAACTTACCATTTAAAAAGCTACTCAAATGTTATGTGAAAGTCACATTAGGGCCAGGAAGATGGCTTAGTGGGCTTTTCCTAGACTTTGCTGCCAAACCTGCTGACCTGAGTTCAATCCTAAGGGACCTACATGGTAAAAGGAAAGAATGGACTCCTGACAGGTGTACACACACACACACACACACACACACACACACACACACACACACAAGAGCCCACATGAAAGATAAAAGTAACAAAAATTAAATTATTTTGAAAAGATAGCCACTTTAAGAATTAAACAAAGTGCTGGGTGGTGGTGGTGGCACAGGCTTTTAATCCCCAGCACTCAGGAGGCAGAGGCAGACAGATCTCTGAATTTGAGGCTAGCCTGGTCTACAGAGTGAGTTTTAGGACAGCCAGAGCTACACAGAGAAACCCAGTCTCAGAAAAAAAAAAATCAAACAAAGCAATTCCAGTAATAGCAGGAGTCCCCTCTCTAGTCTCCTCTGGAGACAGATACTTGCAGCTGTTTTGTCTGTTTCTAATGATACCTACTTCTGTATTCTAAAGGGAGGACTGTGCGCGGGCTCAGATTCCTTGCATTATCTGCTCTGAGTATGCATCTGTTGATTTATTATTAGAATCTATGAAGATTTCACTTTCTCAGCACTATCTCCTAGTGCCCGCCTCACTTTCTTCCCTTTGCGCAGGACCAGTGTGAGATGGCATAACAACACGAACAGCAGGCCCTCTGAGCACAGGCTGCTTAAGTTTGCATTCCAGCTTTGTGACCTCAGGAGATGGGTGTAAGCTACCTGGCTTGACAGAATGTTGGTAATAAGGGCACATGGGCAAATGAAATGACAGAATGGGTTACACTGTAGGAGCAGTTCCAGTAGCTTGGAGTGGTTGTTCCATAATGTTAGCTTCTACTTAAGTTTTGTTAGTGTTAAATAAAAAATATATATAGGGACTGGAGCAATGGCTGCACAAGCACACGGACCTGAGTTTGATGCTCAGAATCTCTGTGAAAGAAGAAAACCCAGCTTTGACAGCCCTGCCCAGGGACCCAGAGCTGGAGAGGCAGAGACCGGAGAATCCCTTGGGCTTATTGGTCAGTCAGTGAGACTCTGTCTCAACAATAACAGAGACTCGAGGAAGATGTCTGACATTGCCCTCTGGCCTACACGCGTGCGCGCGCACACACACACACGTGCACTTGTGCACACATACATACATGGGAAGGTATGCACACACGCACATATGTAAACACGAACACACACATAGACTCTGCATTTAGAGCTGCAAATATATAAATATTAGCCCCCTATTAATTATTGCTCAGTTTTTCTGCTTTCGTGACTTGTTCCGCCAAAGTTAATAATTGTTTCATTTTGCTACTTGCTAAGTTTTCTGTGAATCCACTGGTTCTCAGGTCCTCCTAGAGGACAACCACAGCAAGATATGAATCATCTCTCACTTCCGTTTTAGCCCTGGGGAGCTACCCCCACCAGGAAGCCTCCATTCATGTTTACCTTCATGGTCATTACTATGCAGTTGCCACCTGCAAGGAAATCTCAGAGCTAGGCTCAGCAGGCTGGTTCGGTAAGTAAAGGTGCCTGCCGCCAAACCTAACAGCCCGAGTTCAATCCTGGGACCGACATGGCAGAAGGAGACAACCAATTCCTACAAGTTGTCCTCTAACCTCCACGCATGGGCATGTGGATGTACAAAAACAAACAAACAAACAAACAAGCAAATTAATTTTAAAGGAAATATTTTTTAAAAGATTTATTTATTTATTATGTATACAGTGCTCTGCCTACATGTACACCTGTAGGCCAGAAGAGGGCATCAGAGCACATTATAGATGGCTGTGCGCCACCATGTGGTTGCTGGGAATTGAACTCAGGACCTCTGGAAGAGCAGCCAGTGCTCTTAATCGCCGAGCCATCTCTCCAGCTCCTAAAATAGAAATCTTAAAACTATCTTCCATATAACCTTCACAACTCCCCTGCTTTTCATCTTCCTCGAATTCTACTTTCCAAATTCTGATCCTATGTCCCTCTCTTTCTTGGTTTGTTCCTCATTTTGGGGAAGGAAATCCTGTAGTATCTTCTAGGGAAAGACTCACAGGAAGTAAAAGTTATGGCACTGTGTGAGCCCAATACCTCCATTTACTGTCTAGCAGCAAGGTTAGGAGAGCAGACTGGGTCATGGGAGTCCTCTATGCAGGTGTGCAGGCTTTAAGGCATTTCACTTGTTCAAAGAACCCTGCTTTCTGACACAAACTCTGGTGCCCCATATTTGACAACTTCTCCTTGGTGGAGAAGCCTGGAGGCATTCAGAGAAAGGATAGAAAGGCTACCAAGATGAGACTTGATAGCCTATGATCATATAGTGGGGGAGGAGGTGCCCCTCGGTGACTGACATAGGGGAGGGGAATAGGGTGAAAGTGGGAGGGAGGGAGGAATGGGAGGATACAAATGATGGGATAACAACTGAGACGTAATCTGAATAAATTAATTTTAAAAAAACCCCAAAACAAAGAACGCTGCTTCACGATGGTCTCTGCTATGTTTTGTGTCCCTAGATCTGGAACCTTCATTTTCTTCTCTGGACTGCAGGAGCAATCACATTACTGCAATAATTAAATGACTAAATGTGTGGAAAATATTTGGCACATATCCTATATATGGTAAATGCTCAGGCAGAAGTAATTCTCAGAATTTACCTCAATCATCAGCATTCTCAGCCCACTGACCACAGGTCCATTTAGACCATCTGAAATGTACACAAGCCGGAGGTTAGTTACTGCGTTAAGTGGAAGACTGCATTTTAGGAACTATAGAGGAGAGTGATGCTGATATGGGAAAGGAGCTGGCGTTCCTGTGTCACATTCTGTTCTGCTCCTGGCTGAGCTCCTATTTCAGATGACTCTCTATGGTAAGGGCAGCATGAGCTGCCTTCTCTGCACATCAGTCATTGACTTCAATTAATGTTGGCTTCCCGGTCTTGGCATCTACAGAATCATATACGTCTTATGTCATAAGAGCTAACAGAACATGGACCAAAGAGATGGCTTGGTGGGTATGGACACCTGCTGCCAAGCTTGATGCACTGAGTTCGATCCCCAGGACTTCACAAGCCCTCGTCTCATCTCTACACACATATGTACCTCCTTTTAGGAAATAGTCAAGAACTCAGTCTCTGTGGTAAAAAATGAAGGCAAACATGAGCATCTTGTGAAAGAGATTTTTCTATTTGCTCTTTTAATATTGTATGTCTGCCTGTTCATACTCTATTCCAAATACTAGTCTTTTTTTTTTCTCCTCTCAAAACCTTGGTGATTCTGTGCTAAAAATACCTCCCATTTGGCGAGTTAAATGTCACACCTGTCAAACACCAACTTACCAAATGCTGCTTGCAGATCCCTAACCAGGCAGAACCAAGCGAGCAGGAAATGGGCATGTTCTGTATGTAGCCTTATCCCAGGCACCTCAACAAGCTGTTCTGCAGAATCAGCTCAGTCCTCACGGTTGTCCAAACATCTAAGTTTCTTTTGTCCTCCCCCTTTCCACCCTGCCAACCCTCTACAACAGAGAGCTACAGACTGTTTTGGAATTGGAAAGGGCTTTAGGGCAGTCCGATCCAGTTCAAATATTTTATTTAAATAATTGAGTTAAAAAACACTTAAGCATCCTATTCTAGGTGACACTTCAGTGTGCCTAGAGCTTTGGAGGAACCTTTCCCAACCATAGACTTGGCACTCTTGGCACCCTACTGCTCCTTGGGATGTGACTATTTATTCCGGAGGTTCCTAAACCCAGAGTGTCAACTTCCAAATCCACCAGGAGACATTTCCAAAGAAAAATGAAAAATCCCTTTGTCTCATTCTTTGAAGTTACAGGCCCAGTGTGTATAGGCTGATATACTTAGTTAGCTTTTGGTACCATCTATCTATATGCATATGGGAGGAGGTACGTGTGTGTGTAGAGGTGAGATGAGGACTTGTGAAATCAGTGCTCGCCTTCTACCATGTGGGTCCTGGGGATCAAACTCAGCCCATCTGGCTTGACAGCAAGCATCTGTACCCACCGAGCCATCTCTTTGGTCCATGTTCTGTTAGCTTTTATGACATAAGACGTATATGATTCTGTGGATGCCAAGATCAGGACATTAAGTGAAGGCAATGACTGATGTTGCACTCTTCTTTCTGAGCTTTGGCTTAAGATAGTTCCAGACTATGACTAGATGTCCTCAGGAAGGCTAGGTTGAGAAGGTCAAGTCTGGGCTATGAGGCAGGTCTGAAGGTTTTAGCGGTTTTGTTTTGTTTTGTCTGTGTTTGTTTTTTTGAGACAGGGTTTCTCTGTGTAGCCTTGGCTGTCCTGGACTCGCTTTTTAGACCAGCCTGGCCTCGAAGTCACAAAGATCCACCTGCCTCTGCCTCCCAAGTGCTAGGATTAAAGGTGTGTGCCATCACCTCCTGCTTGGACTGAAGGTTTTAATCTCAGGGCACAGAGACAAGGCTGCCGTGTTGCCCTTGCCAGGGAGAGTCATCTGAAACAAGAGCTCAGCAGCAGCAGACCAGAACATGATATAAGAACACTGGCTCCTCTCCCAGGACTGACAGGCCACTTAAGCACAGGCTTTGAAACCTCCCAGTGAAGAGATTTTAGACACTTTACAAGACATGGCCTGGGCATCCAGCTCTGAAAGCTGAGGTCAGATCTCCTACCAGTGACATCATCTGGTCTTGTTTGTTCCAGCATTCCCTGTCTATTTATAAAAACTCCTGGAAATCATTTTAAAGTCCCCTATAGCCTATCTAGTCCTCATCCACAGATTTTAGGAAAAAGCATTATGGCCCAAAGTGGACAACGGGAGAATTCTACTCATTAGCCACAATGATTGTCAGGTCTAGCACTGGACCAATGTGCATCAGTTCTGGGATCTTGCTTTAACTACAGACGAAAAAAGTGGTTTCTAAGTGTTGCTAACCTGGCAGGACCAGTGGCTGGGGCTGCTTGTGAATGTCTCTCCACTATGGAGGAGAGAAGACTTAGGAGAAAGAAATAAGATACAGAAATAAGCAGACTCAAGAGGCAAGGAATGGCAGCGTTATGAAAATATCACATGGTTGCATGGTTCTGAATGAGAATAGCCCCCATAGGCTTATAGGTGTGATGCTTGGTCCCCAGTTGGTAGAACTGCTTGGGAAGGATTAGGAGGTGTGGCATTGTTGGAAGGGATATGCCACTAGGGGTGGGCTTTAAGGTTTCAAAAGTCCAGGGTGTTCCAGGTTAGCTTTCTCTTTTTCTGTGTTGTGGTTGCTGTCTCAAGATGTAAGGTCGCAGTTACGTCTCTAGCACCAAACCTGCTTGCCTGTTGCCATGCTCCCAACCAAATGGTCGTGAGCACACTTCTGAAAACATAAACTGTTTCTTCTAGAAGTTGCTTTGGTCATGGTGTCTCTTCATAGTTATAATAACTCTAAGATAGTGTATGTCACGTTTCAACTAGCTTAGTTAAGTTTCTGTAATGTAGCCAAAAGAACTCTTTACAGCCTTGACAGCCCAGAGATCAGAATCTGGGGTAGAGACACGATCATGTGCATTTGGGAAAAAAATCCCAATAATTTTGATACATCCACTGAAAGCGTGGATGGGATATGAGGCCAGGAGATGGGAGTCTACTTTTCCTCACTGGAACACTTCTGCGTGAAACTAACATAAGCTCATTTTGGAAACTCAGCCATAGTTGTACAAGCTAGAACGAAGTAAGTCTCTCCTGAGCTCATTTCTATCCTCATCTACATACTGATCACAGTGTGTCTTCTTAAGAAGTAAAGCACACATCACTTCTGAGCATAACGTTGCTCACAGAGACTGTGGCGGGTTGCTTCATTTTGTCGTTCAGACACATTTGATTTTTATTGGCACAAAAGGGAGACAGAAGTTTGAAGAGCTTATTTTTCACAGAGTGTTCTCTTCACTGATACACCATTGGCCGCATTCAAACAAAAGCAATTCTATTAAAATAGAAGTAATTTCCCAGTGGCCAAAGTCCCTCCATGGGAATCACAGTCCTGCTGTTTTCTGTGTTGGAACACAAGAATGCTGCCGGCTCCTCACTCTGGATGCCAGTCCTCTCCTCTCAGTAAGTCTAACTGACTGTAATGGCAGAACCTCCTGGGTTTGTATTTCATCCCCTCTTCCAGAAGTCCACATAGATCCTCAGTAGTCACGGAGAAGGATGAGACCACATGTAGACGTCTTCCCCTTACCTTCCTATACAGTTATCCAATACCAAACTTGAGAGAGAACTGAAATGGTCCAATGCATGCCTCAATCAGAACTGTTAGCTGTATGGAACATGGACCTTTTAAGGATGCCATTTCAGCCCAAGAGAAGGCTCAGTGTGGGTGAAAGAGCGTGCTGTGTGCCAGTCTGATGACTTGTGTTTGGTCCCTGGAATTGTTCCTCTGGCCTCTGCACATGTGCAGTGTCATTCTCACACATGTACTAACATGCACAACACACACACGTGAGCACGCACACACACACACACACACAGAAAGTTAAGAGGCAGAGAGATGGCTCAGTGGATAAAGGTGCCTGTTGCCATGCCTGATGGCCTGAATGTAATCGTTATGACCTATGTGGTAAAAGGAGATTGACTCCTATAGGCTGTCTTCTGACCTCCACATGTGCAACACACACACACACACACACACACACACACACACACACACACACACACACACACACACACACACATACACACACACACACACACACACACACACACAGAGAGAGAGAGAGAGAGAGAGAGAGAGAGAGAGAGAGAGAGAGAGGTAAAATGTTAATCACAAAAAATAGGTATACTTAAAAAGAGTAGCCATTTAGTAGGATAGTTAAGAAGCTTAGGTTTAATCTACCAATTTCCCTATCATTATCGTTATTCTTATTTTATAGAACATTAATTAACTAATCTATGATCATAAAACTAGTAAAGAGCTACACTGAGAAATAAGCTCAGGTTTGCTTAATTGTAAAACATGTGTCAGCACCTTGGCTATTGCTCCAGAAAGAGGAATATTAAGGGTAGCAACAGAATTGGCCTATAGACCAAAGAGTCCCTGGAAGACATGGTTACCATCTCCATCTCTTTCAGACTCTTTTTTATGTTTTAAAGGGTTTCTCTGCGCAGCCCTGGCTGTCCTGGACTCGCCTTTGTAGACCAGGTTGGCCTCCAACTCAGAGCTATCTGCCTGCCTCTGCCTCCTGAGTATTGGGATTAAAAGCATGTGCTACCACGCCCAGCCTCTGTCAGACTCTTTTTGTGTGGAGGGTTCAAGACAGGGTTTCTCTGTGTAGCCTTGACTGTCCTGGACTCCCTTTTGTAGACCAGGCTGGCTGATCTGCCTGCCTCTGCCTCCCAAGGGCTTGGGTTAAAGATGTGCACCACCACTGCCTGGCCAGTCAGGCTCTTAAAGGACCTATTTCCCCATGTTTTGAAAATAAGCTTAGCAGGTTTATAAATCCTTTAAGGATTGAGATAACTTTCGCTCAATTTGTTTTCTTTGTATCACCCACCACAGTGCACTTCACATAATAGGTGTTTAATAAACATTCTCAATAAACTTGAACTTGTTGTATCTATAAGTATGAAACTTACCTGTAGGAGCTACTTTTTTAATCTAATTTATTTTGGTTTCCTATACCTCTACTTCCCTTCCACAAACCCCCCAACACTAGGTAGAAGAGAAAGAAGGTTAGAAGGGACAGGGGCGTAGACCTCTTTACTTCTTCTGGCTGAGTAGGGTCATGGGGTTCTCTAGGGCAATACCAACCACAATTGTCAAGATATCCAGCAGTCCAGCTAACCAGCAAACAGCAAAGGAACCAGCAGCCTTCTTCCTCCTCCATCCATCTCCTTGAAGCTTCCTGCCTCCTCTCTCTGGGCTCTGATATTTACACCCTCTCAGAGTCCTCAGAGTTCAACTATCCCAAATGGCAAAGACCATGCTCCTCTCTGAGCTGCATGAGGCTATTATGAGCTGGCAATGACCATGTCCCACAAGAGTCAAGTATCAGCTGTAGCTAAACTAATGCAGCCCCATATCCCACACTTGGGAGCAAAACAACAACAACAAAAAACCATGTTAACATAACTGAGTTTTTAAAGAAACCAAAACTTCCACTACACTTACCAATGTGTTACTGGAAACGTTCAGATCCTGAAGTATGCTTGCGTATTTGGAAGTTTTCAGAGTTCTGAATTTTTAATTTAGATTTTGTCCTCAAGCAGTTCCTGAAATGTTACCAATGATAGATTCCATCCAAGTGAGAATCTTTCTTTGTTTCTTAACCAACTAAATGACCATGAGCCAGTTATCTAGTCTTTCTAAACACTTTCCTATCTGTGAAACAATACCACTATCTTAGAATTATAGAGGAAGGGATGATGATCCAGAAAAAGCACTTAATATAGTAGCTGGGCTCATAGTCAGTACCCAGTAAGCTCACCTGTTATATTTAAAATACAAAATGATTCATCCTATGATATGGGTATTTTATTTATAACTGTTAAATATATATGGATGCACAGGGTAAAAGAAGTGAAGGAGAAAGGGTTTCAATGTCTGAGGCACAATTTTGGTGATATTGATTTCTCCTCAGCTTGGGAGGAAGCTCCTTGGGCACCTCTGACTAGCTTGCTTTGGGTTTGCATTTCTCTCCGGGATGACTATAGCAAAAGATATAGATGTTTGAAAGCACTGCTATCAACTTTTTGCCCACTTTGCTTTTGAATCATGGCTACTCCTCAGGAAGAGTTGTCTGTGGGGCTGAGAACAAACTGGAAGGTATGAGGCTGTACAAATAGGAATGGCCAAAGCAGCTGGGCTTCAGCTATTTCATTTCTGCCCATTTTATGGGCCCTCCACTAAGTAGCACTGTTTTTGGAGCTTAAAGTTCAGGTAAAATGACATGGAAGCGCTATTGGAGCCTAGGACACAATCTTGACTCTTGGGGATGTGAAGTCTTCTAGCAAAGATGGCTCTATCAACAAGTAACCACATGTAAGGCACACTGGGTTATGACCCTTGCCCTTGGTAAAACCATTGAGCTGTTTCCTTATTGTGTTCTTATGTGCCTCAGCCTTACAATGTGGGCCTGTTCTCATACACTCCCCAGAGGGAAGGTCCTGATAGTTTAATTTTTTCCCAATATGCCATGCCATCTTCAGTCTTAAAATGTATCTCCTGTACATGGCAGAGGGGGATGAAGCCAGTTTAACTTCTTAACAGATTCTGCTCCTCGTGGGGCACACCAGATCTTGCTGTTCATCCTTGTAACTCAAGTACCTAGGGAGTCAACTGTTGGCACTGTTCTGTGCTTCTTACCTGAACTCATCCTCACCTGCCAAGGCCTCAGAGCCTGGGTCTGAACCCATCTTTTCTCTCCATTGTGTGTGTTCACCCTTGGGATCAGGTGTAAGTGCCTAAGAGTTCCTGAAACCATCTTTTACTTAATAAATCTTTAACTTTCCTATTCCTGGTGCAAATGGGGGACACAGTGGGGATTCTTATGTAGGAGTAGGCAGAGTTATCATCCTATATGGCCTCATGGTGGCAGAGTTGGCTTTTTTCCTGAAGAATTGTTTTGTTTAGAGTGGTTGCTGTTATATACATTACCATCCTCTACCAAAGCCCATACAAAATTTCCCAAAGGAAAAAAGACACAAGGAAACTCCCATAACCCATAGTGAAAATCATCAAAGATGAAAGTAAAAGGATGCTGGAGAACTATGGTCCACGATGCCAATTTTCTGGCATCTTGCCAAGCAGCAGTGGTCATCATGTGGTCCATGCCAGTTGAGGATAATTTATAACAATATATAAATCTCTCAAAGTGATCCAAATAAAAAGTGTGTATGTGTGTGTGTGTGTGTGTGTGTGTGTGTGTGTGAGAGAGAGAGAGAGAGAGAGAGAGAGAGAGAGAGAGAGAGAGAGAGAGAGAGAGAGAGAGAGAGAACTGGATGGTTATAGAAGTATTACAGATAATAATTGGGGTCAGAAAGCACAACCAGATCTCCTGATCTCTTGAGATGAGGCAACTGCCTCCCTTCTCCCATTCCTTTCCCCCTTTCTCCCTTCAGAGGTGGACATGTTGAATTGCCATGATGCTCTTTCAGGAATACAGGACTTATTTTTCTAGCTTCAAGGAGTGCAGTGAGAAGATGGGCTTTGATGGTTGGTATCTTTTTTTTTTTTTTTTAAAGATTTATTTATTTATTATGTATACAGTGTTCTGGCTGCGTGTACACTTGCATTTCAGAAGATGACACCAGATCTCATTACAGGTGGTTGTGAGCCAGCATGTGGTTGCTGGGAATTGAACTCAGGACCTTTGAGAGAGCAGCCAGTGCTCTTAACCTGTGAGCCATCTCTCCAGCCTCAATGGTTGGTATCTTTGAGAATGGCTTTGGCTAAGCAGCAATGTCACCGAGTCCATATTTCTTTCCAGAAATAGCTTTCTTCCCTATCTAAGGAAATTATATATCTGTAAAAATGAATTCTCTTGCTCCAGCTTGGGACAACTGAAAAGAGACATATCAGTCCCAGAGCTTGAGACAGAGATGTCAGAGACATTTGCTGGCACCGTGTCCCTCTGCCTAAGTCTTCCTCCATTCCTTCCTTCCAGATGTTGACTTCATGAATACAACCCCCCAACAAATGCTCCCACAAAAGACTTACACAGTCTGGTTGTCAGGAAGCCCACCTTGGCACTGCCCCTCCAGACCTGACTCTCTTTCCATTGTCCCCTCCCTTCTGTCCCTCCTACACCTTCCTTTCCTCTATTCTTTCCCACACACTGTTCAGCTTTTCACCCCTGCTTCTCATCTCACTCTTTCAGCCAGCATCCTGGGGCATGGGCCATGACAACTGCTCAGAAATGGTGGTTTCAGTCCCTTAGTCACTATCATGGTGGCATAGGCTCCTGGTACACCACCAAGCCTCCCATTCCCAGTCCACATGCTCATCCCACAGCTACTGGGGTCAATGGTCAATGACAGCTTATGTGTACCATTCTCTAGAGGACTATCCTTAGTCATCTGAAATGTCTTTTAAAGTTATCTGAGAAGTGGTGCTCCAGTGTTACAATTCATGCTCTCGAGTCCTCACGGGATGAGTCCTCATTCCAATGATGTTGAGGCCGAGCATCTAGCTTTGCCCAACACTCTCCCCATCCCTACACTGCTCCCCCCACCCCCCTAGGCAAACCTCTCTGCTTCTAGAAACCACAATTTAAGATTATCCCCTTGCAAACCTGGTGCCTGTACTCAAAGTCCTCACCTCTGCTGTCCTAGTTCCAAATATCCAAGAAAGCTAACTGCTGGGCCACATACTTGGGCTGAGAGTGCACCCGGGGCTAGTCATCTGTGGCTAGAGGAGGCTAGAGTTGTTCCTCAGTAGGGTCTTAAGTTTATTTTCCCTGTCTCCCAGTTCCTTTCTTGCCCTGTTGACAGTCCCACACAGAGGTTGGTGAGGGAATTTTTGAAAGATAACACCTTAATGACAGAAGGTAGACAGGCCTGGGATGACAGTCCCAATTCAACCAACTCACCTCCCTGTTCGGTGTTTCAGGCTTTAAAGTAAATTACTCACATCACATGGTCACCAGTCTGTGGATGGAGAGAGAGTCTCTGCATCTTGGAACAGTGCTCAGTACAAGGTAAGGACACCTACATTGCACTGAGAAAGGTAGCGGTCCTTTAAAAGTTAGAGTGTGATGCAAAAGTGTGCAATGTGCCGGGGGTGGAGCCTGCCAAGTAACTACTGTGTGGAGAGTGTTCACTCAGGCCTTTCTCCTCCAAGTGCTGAATCTACCTTCTGACGAGTGCAGTTGTTCAACAAATCACCCCCAAACACATCCATTTAAGACAACCACTTTATTATGCTCATAGAGTCCGGGTCACGAATTCGGGCGGGGATATTGAGGATGGCTTGCTGCTTTCTAATGGCTGCCCTTCTGGTGAGAAGATCGGATGTCTGGTAGAAACTTGACAGCAGGGTCTGGAGTTGTAGGCTTCGCAGGACTGGCGGTTGATGATGGCTGTTGGCGGCGACACCAGCTGGGCCTGCTGACCAAAGCACCAGGAGGTGGTTACTCCGTGGGATTTGGTTTTCAACACAGAACAATGGCCTCTGGTTAGTAAGACTTCTTATGCAGCTGTTAGGGGCTCTGCAGGCAAGTGTCCCAATTTACAAGGCGAGAAAGAGTTCATGATTTTTATGACCTAGCACGGAAGCCAAACTATCATCGCTTTCACCATATTCAATGAATTACAAGCATGGGAGCCAAACTGTATTACTTTCACCATATTCAATGAGTTACAAACAAGTCACCAACTATTCAGATGAAGGACAGATGAGTTAGATACTATCTCTTAATGAATTTGGGGTACGGTCTCACAGAACATGGTGAGCGTGGCAGGGCCTATATTTGGGAAATATCATTTGCCACTCCTGTGCTTTCTCATGTAATCCTTCTCTCCTCCTTGGAAGTAGTTTTATTATCCATCTTTACAAGTGAAGATGTGGGCTGGGGTGGGCTAAATTCCTTGCCTTTTGCAAAGCCTGTGCAGGGCAGAGCTCGATTTTAACCCAGACTGTACAAAGCAGGTGTCCTCCAGCAGCATATGATGTGGCTTATCAGAACGAAGGAAGAGGCAGTCCAAGGCCAGTGAAGGGTCAGTAGTTAAGCTTTCTTCTCCTCCTGAAGCCAGACCTAACATCCCTTCTATATGGGTGTTAAAATCCCATCCTTGGCCAAGATCATCCAGAGTGTCGCCTCTTTGAAGACTGTGTGATTATGATGGAGACCCCTGATGTCTCAGTCTATCAGCCTTATTTGGCCACAGGGAGCTGCTGTCTGCCTCCCTCTACCCAGAGGGGAACACAAGCAAGAGCAGAAGCCCTCTGTAAAGGCAGCACACACACCAGCTTGTGCCAGCAATGTCTTCCCCACAGACCTCCTTTTGAAATTGCATCTTCCCTTTAAGTCAAACAGAGAACATAGCTCCCCCAAAGTCACACTTATTATTCCCACGGTACTTAAAGATCTAGAATTTTTCAGACAATTCTTCACATTCATTGTTTTACACTATAGATGTTTTTGCATTTTTAGCCTGCTCCCATTCTTTTTCTAAGGCTACAGTGGGCAAGCATCCCACCCTCCTCCTGTATTTTCTGCCCTCAACCTCACTACATACTTAACAAGTATCCAATAAGTACTAGGTGGGTCAGAAGGGCACATGGAGGTTATTATAAAAGAAGGAATGAGACACATTTTTTTCAAAAGGTTTTTTTGTTGTTTGTTTGGTGCCGGGGGAGGGGGTTTGAACTTGGGGCTTTACACATGCCACACACGAGTATGTTCCCATGAAACTATATCTGCAGCCTCTGTAAAGCAATTTTTGACAGCCTACTGTGTACATCACAGGCATTGTGCTAGGTGCTAATGACTCAAGTGATCCAGAAGCAGGAGTCCAGAAAAATCAAGCATGAGCCTTGTAGGCACTGTGTGGCAGGTCAGTTATAGCAAACCAGTGTCTAGAAGCAAAGTGTCCTCTGGCAGCTAGGGGAGGCCTCCAGAGCCAGCACATGACAGGAAGTGCTCTACATAAAGTGACAATCTACCAGCTGCCAACTGACGCTAGAATTAGATATTTAGAAAGTCCTGGATCAGGGGCTACTCAATCCTAAACATTAAATTTCTTCTAGAAAATGACTGAGTGGTATTTTTTGCCCAGGCTATCAGATGGGACAGGATGGTCCTCTGCCTCATTACAGGTTAGTCTTAACAGAATAGGCAAACTCTCTCCCTCTCATTTAAATGTGTTACCCTTTCACCTGAAAATGTCCCTAAAAGTTGTGAGTTCTGAGTGTTCAAAATCCACAGCTAGAACCCAGATAAACATGTTTACAAATTAGGGGAAATTATTTTCATTTTTAAATCTTTACTCAATATTCATACCATAAATCCTTGATCCAAATATAATCTTATTGTATAAAACTATTTCCTCAACATACAATCAACAAGAATCAAATAGCTCTTGTAAATAATTACCTTTGGGATATGAAAGAAAATGTAAACATTTTATTTGGCAGTTGTTTCTGAACACGTGAATAAATAAATGGAAAAGTACATATGAATGTTTCTTTTCGGAGTAACAGATACCATTAAACGCTTATTTACACATCTTCACTGCAAAGAACAGTTACATAATGAAACTTTGTCTTATAAAAGGTAACTTCCCACACCACTGGACTGGACAGTTAAGGATGGTGATACTGGTAGTATTGGCTTTAGCAGTCTCAATGTTGAAAGGCATTCCTCTGCAAGTGTGGTGAGAAGAGTCATCATGCATTGAGCTCTTCATCCAGGTCACATACTGCAGAAAGTTTCCGATGGCAGCCATGGAATTTGGTGTCTCATGCGCTTAAGTCAACTATGACATGTTTGTAAATCTGTGTGTTTCCCTTAAAACTGGAAGCAAAAAGGAAATTACGCTTATTAATGGACACGTGTGTGAATGATCTGGGTGCCTGGACATTTAATTCCTGAAACTTGACAAATTTGGCTTTTTCTGCATCCCAGTTATATACTTGAGTAAAGGAGTAATCGCTGCCAAGAATTGCATATTGGTAATTATTTATCTGAAGAGGCTGGAACACCATGGAGCCTCGCGACGGCATCCTCTGAATGTCCTGGAAGGAGGAGCCGCCCCACTTCATGACTTTGGAGTCACCAATGAACCTGGTCAAGCAAATGTATACATCACCTTTCACGGAGAAGTGCTTCACCGCGTACACATCCTCCATATTGGGAATGTCAGTTTGGTTGATGAATAACTGTGTCGCTTTGCTCCACTGGTAAATAACAGGGCGCTGGGAACTGCTGGACAGGATTAGATGAGGTGTTCTGAGGGTCAGTGGTGTTCTGGCTATTTCTAGGTATTCCACGTCAGTATCTCGGTACCACGCGTGTAGGGATTGGTGGGAGTAGAACCCGTTTCCATTCCACTTGTAAATGGTAGTAAACCCAGCTTTGGAACTGTCAGCAACAACAAAGTACCAGTTGTTCTCAATCTTGAATGTTTCGATGTCGTTGGGTTTGCGGATTTTGAGGACTTCGATGTCTTGGATTTTTATGAACTTGTTTGCAAAGCCATCTCGCTTATAGATGTGAGAGCCACCAAACAGCTGGGCCACAATGACGTAGAGCTGAGTGTCGATGACTATAGGCTTGCACACCACAGTGGACGTGCCTAAAGAAGAAGAAATGAGACCGTTATAGGTGTGGCCATCCTCTTTGGAACACGTAAACCAATGTAAACTCAACTTATAGATCCAGATCCCTTGGGAAGTCAAACAACCCTATTACAGGGGTCACCTCAGACCATCGGAAAACACAGATATTTACACTATGATTCATAACAATAGCAACATTACATTTATAAAGTAGCAATGAAAAATAATTTTATGGCTGGAGGGGTCATCACAACATGAAGATGTTGGGGGATGGTCTGATGTATTTTGATGCTAATTACTGTTTGCTGTCTGTGTCACCTACCTTTTTTGCTTAATAAAAAGCCATCCCAACTGGACAGGGCAAAGGAGATAGGTGGGGCTAGGAAAGAGAGGATTCCTGGGAAGAAAAAGGACTGCCACATAGAAAAAGGAGAGCGACCTGGAGTGAAGAGAGGAAGGCCGCCATGGGTTAGTTGGAGGAGAAGCACATGGCTGGTGTCGTGGATGGAGAATCAAGCCCAGATGAAGAACATTAGCAAGTATTTGGGATTATGGATGGGAGTAGCTTGGTAGAAGTTATTGGAAGCAGATGGCATGGGATTGAGACAAGGATCCCATGCCTGCCCCATTATGGGAAGTAGTTTAGAGGATTGGTATCTGCCCTGCCCCAAGTTAACTAAGGCTATTTTAAAATATAACAAGTGTCACTGTCTTGATTGATTGCTAGCCGGGCCTATAGATAATACAGATAATTTAAAAACAGTATGAAGAACTGTATTAAAGGATCACAGCATTAGGAAGGTTAAAAACCACTGGTGTAAATACACAGATGAGGGCTAGAAATTTTCACAGAAATCAACCTAAAAGGAGAGATACCCTTGGCAAATAAACTAGTCTCCAGGGCTAAAGCAGCAGTGTTCTCAGGTTCTGAGCCTTTATAGCCATGGGGCCTTGTTATGAACAATGAAGTTGCCATGTCACATCCAATCTGCTCTAGACATTTAGGAAATACATGTATGGCCTGAACTCTTTCCTCTCCTTTCAGAAAGCCTTATTTTTCCCTGATATACTTGTCCCATTGTAATTAAAAACTAGCATTTCTGAACATAGGCTTTATCAAAATATTAAATTATTCCAATAACCTTGAGAGAAATGTTCTCTTTCCTTTTCTTCTCTCTGTCTCTGTCTGTCTCTCTGTCTCTGTCTGTCTCTCTGTCTCTGTCTCTGTCTCTCTCTTTCTCTGTCTCTCTCTCTGTCTCTCTCTCTCTCTCTCTCTCTCTCTCTCTCTCTCTCTCTCTCTCTCTCTCTCTGTGTGTGTGTGTGTGTGTCTGTGTGTGTGTGTGAGAGAGAGAGAGAGAGAGATCTGTTTGTTTTTGAGACAGTTTTGCTATATGGTATCCAGGCTCACCTCAAACTCAAACTCTCATATCTCTTCCTTCTTCTCCCCAAATGCGAAGAGCAAAGGTATACACTACCATGCCTGCTCATCTTTCTTTTTCTAGATGATCACACTCAACTAGACTCAGAGGGGCTAAGTTCTGCTGTCAAAAGACAGAGCTGCAATTCAAACATGGGCCTACCAGCATCTTTGTGTTGTTTATTTATCGAGACAAGGTCTCTCTATGTAGCCCTGGTTGACCTGGAAGTATTTGCTGTGTAGACCAGTTGACCTGGAGCTTTAGGACACTGGCTATAGGAAAAAATAAAAAGGCAGGGAACCCTTGTGAAAAGTGAAAGAGGACTGAGTATTGCCATGGGCTGGTGCTTCTTCAATAACAATAAAGGGTCTGCCAGTGGCCTACGTTGGTGTCTGTTAGCCAAGAGTTTGGCCATTATGAATACAGTGTTGTTGCAGGATATTTGATGACACTGTGAACCCTAAGATTGTGTTGCTTACTGGAAAACCCTGTTTCTGGTTGTGGTGTGGCCCCACCTTAGCAAACACCTTTAAATGCAAGAGTTTTCTGTTTGAATATTGTAAACAGTATTAAATAAAGTCAACCACAGATCAAGAGGCAGAACAAGCAACCAGTTGACAGGAGATGACCACAGAAAAAATGTTAGAGAGTGAGAGGAAGTCAGGAGGACAGGTAGAGAGAAGCACAGGAAATGGAAAGAGTAAGAGGAAGTCAAGAGGACAGATAGAGAGAAGCACAGGAAGTAGAAAGAGTAAGAGGAAGTCAGGAGGACAGATAGAGAGAAGCACAGGAAGTAGAAGGGAGGAACATTCAGTTTGAGGGTATTTTTGTCCTGTTTTTTTGAGATGGTGTGAGGAAGGAGCTAAGGAGGAAGGAAAGCCAGCTGAATGCTTTCTCTGCCTCTCTGAGCAAACAGGCTTTCACCCCAGCATCTGGCTGCCGAGTCTTCATTGGTAAAATCGAATGTTTGAGATTTTGTTAAGAACAACACAGTGTTATCTCCTGGAAGAGCTTTAGCTCTTGGACATACAAAGACCTACAGAGTAAAGGTACCCCAGACCCATACCTTTCTGCCTTTCTGTCTGTAGCTCTAAGGCTTTGAAGGAAGTGGTCTCATTAAAAATCTTTCTACTAATTGAAAAAAAAAAGTGTGTGTCAATGTATTTGTGCACAGGTGCATGTGTGTACACAGCTACATGTGTATATGAATGCACATGGAGCTCAGAGGTCAACCTCAGTTGTCATTCTTCAGGTATTGCCATCTTGGTTTTGGATGTAGGGACTCTCAGTGGGACATGGAACTCCATGATTAGGTTAAGTTGACTGGGCCATAGTCACAGGGACCCTTCTGTCTGCCTCCTCAATGCTGGGATTACAGGTGCACACTACCTCACTCAGTTTTGTTTTGTTTTTAATGGGGATCAGACTCAGATTGTCATTCTGAAATAACAAATATATTACCAGCCTCCCTGTCCCTACTTGAGACTTCTGTCAGAACTAAATTGTGCAGCCTACAGAGAGTGACAGCTTCTCTGGGGTGAGTTTTCTTTCTGACAAAAGTAAGGGCTGGAATGTGTTAGGGATGGCATCAGCTTTCATCTAGGTGCCCATATTGATTGAGTGAGTGACTGTGACTGCTTGGTGAGCTTGTGCTGAGAAGAATTTTGTGGCTACATATGTATTCTGCCTGAAATAACATCAAAGGTGGGCAGGGATGCCTCTCCACAGAGAGACTAGCAATCATATTGTGTTTTATTTGCGTGTCTTGAAGATGTGCAAATCTCCAAATTCAGGTTGAAATGTAACCCTAAGTGCAACGATATGAAGGCCTGAGACCTCTGGAAGATGGTTTAATCATGGCAATGGGATTCTCATAAAAGAGATCGAGAGAGTCCTTTTAATGTTTTTGTCCTTCCTTTTGTCCTGTACATCCGTAGAAAAGAGGCTTTCTTTGCAGTGGAAAGCAAGTTCTTCCAAGACATTGAATCTGTGGACTTCCTAGCTCCTAGATCTGTGAGAAATATATTTCTGTTGTATATAAGTAACCCAGCCTAAGCCAGGCATGGTGGTGCATACCTTTAATCCTAGCACTCAGGAGGCAGAGGCAGGTGGATCTCTGTGAGTTCAAGGCCAACCTGGTCTACAATGTGAGTCCAGGATAGTCGAGACTACACAGAGAAACCCTGTCTTGAAAAATCAAACTAAACCAAACCAAACCAAACCAAACCAAAACAAAACAAAACAAAAAAACAAGTAACCCAGCCTGAGGTATTTCATTACAGTACCAGGAACAATCATCTAAAACAAACCCTCTGAAAGTCTATAAGCAGATGATCATTCCTTTCAAATTCTAGTCTATTGTATCATCCAGAGTCAGCTGAGCATGGTGACACATGCCTGTAATCCTAACACCTGGGCTGTGGGCTCCAGGCCAGCCTTGATGACACAACAAGACCCTGTCAAATAGTAACTGTCAGAATGTGCACACATTAGAAAATTTCAGGTTAGACAGCATAGAGCCTGGCTGCTTGCTACATGTTAAAAAACCCAGGCAGAAAGAGAAGCATGACCTTCCTTGAAAAAAAAAAAAAAAAAAAAACAACAAAAGGGAGGGGAGGGTTCTAGAAGGATCTCAGTTTGGATAAATCCTTCACCTAGAGGACCTCATTACTGAGCAAGGACTCTTTGGACATTTGATAATGAATGGGCTTGATGGCCACTGACAAACTCTAATGACTAGTTGTGACCCTTTGTGTGTTGTGTGTGCTAAGTCTCCTGCTCTCCTTTGCTGGAGGCAGAAGCTTACTGTGTATCCCAAGCTGGCCTTCAGCCCTTTTGCTTCAGCCTCCAGAGACCTAGGATTACAAAGGTGGGACACCCTCCACAGCTAATGGCAGCCTTTCATGAGAAGCTTGGGGTGTTCTTAGGAGCAGGGTTCAAGGTGTTAGAAAATAACTGCACTGTTTTGACTGATATTTTACAATTTTAAAAACTGTTGAAATGGGAACAAAGCTTGAGAGATCTCTCAAATGGCACGATTCATGGGAAAAAATGGATTCTATGAACAAATTAAGAAAAACGTTGGCAATAGGTTTATATACTGCTGAATTTCTAATAATCTCTAGTGTATTTATTATGAATCTCCAAGAGGCAGATATGGCTTATAGATTTTTTGGTCCACAAACCCTTTTTGTTTCAAGGACTACATTAACATTTTATTTTTTTTAAAATGTGCAACAGAGTTTGAGAGTTGATCTAAAATAGCCTTCTTATTTTAATTCACTTACTTTAAACTTGAGCAGATTTAATTATAATGTTAACCATATTTTTGTACTATGTATATTCATTTATGTGTTTGTGTCTGATCACAGTTGTGTCCTTTCTTAGAGCTAGAAACAAGAAACTGCTTATTACTTCCACTTTCCTTCCTTTCCTTTTCTTTTTGAAGAAGCGTGTCTGTGTGTGTGTGTGTGTGTGTGTGTGTGTGTGTGTGTGTGTGTGTGTGTTTTGTGGATATGTGTATTGAGGGTGCACTCACCCATACATGCATATGTGGATGTCAGAGGTCAACGCTGGGTGTCTTTCTCAACTGCGTCTCCACTGATTTGAGGCAGGGTCTCTCACTGAACCGGCTGGCTCGTGGAGCCCTGAGCTACCTGCGCCATGCAAAGCTGAAGTCACAGGTGGATTCCTGCCACTCAGTCAGACTATTTACAAGGGGGTTAGAGCTTCAGACTCATGCAGCAAGTGCTGTACCCAGTGAGCCTTCTCCTTGCCATATTCCTTTGTTTTGTGGGGTTTGTTTGTTGTTTGTTTGAGACAGGGTCTTACTATGTAGCTGAGCTTAGTCACTTGATCTGATGCGCTTGGTTCAGTCTTCCAAGAGCTGGGATCTCACAGGAGCACCGCAGGCCCACTTTATTTTATCTTCTTATTTTAGGGTTAAGAACAATGAGGCCACAGTAAAGGTGATGGGATTGTCCAGCTAAATAGTGGCAGAACGTAGATGAGAATTCATCACTGCGATACAGTACTTTACTCTGAAGAAAAATAATCCTCCTTCTAGAGTATATTTGGTACATTCAGTTCTATGCTAAGTGCCTTGAATACATGATCACTCTGGGAGTTAGGCACTATTCGTATTCACAAGTAAAAGAATTAAGGATCAGCTACAGTTTAGCACTTTAGTAAAAAAATTGGGGTTAACTTAGCTGCTAAGACTAGCCAAACCATGTCTTTGTATAAACTCCTCCATTTCGGTTTTCCTTGGTCAAAGCAGTTTAATGCTCTACTCAATATTGCTAGGCTCTTCATACCTGTAATGTTGTCATAATTCCGGAAGGTCTTCTCCACATGGTCCCATTCCAGGAAAATGCATTTTCCAGTAAAAGGCTGAGCGATGACTACATATTCGTCATTCAAATAAGAAAAGGTATCTATGGACAGTGACTGATAAGGTAGGTCTTGGGATTTTGCAAATTCTGCAAAAATAGGAATAGAAGATGAGTAAACGTGAGCTAATACTAATGCCTCGCTCCTTGGCTGGATCCCAAACACCCATAAGAAATATATTTATTTCAGAGAAACAATAAAATGGCAATTCTGCTGTTTCTAAGCACGTGAAGTTTTAAAGGTTCATAATGGTTCATACATTAAATTGCTCTGATTGTTCTTAACATATTTTTAAAAAAATCAATTTTTATTGTTGCAAAAAAATAGCCCTTTTAATAATTTTCTGCTGTAAAATGGTTTTCAATACATTACCTGTAATGATACAGTCAAAATCCTTGGGGGAGAGGCTATTGATTTTGCGTTTCTTATATTCCGGGGGGCCTTCACAGTAGATGTCTTCCACAGTTGCATTGGTGTGGCCGAGCCATTCCACCAGCCACTTCAACTTACAGTCACAATTAAATGAGTTCCCTCTCAGGTCCCTGAAATAGAAACTTCTGCTACATTTGCAGTCCATGGGTCCTGTCACCACCCAAGCATGACTTCAACTGCAGCACAGACCTGCACATGCTCCACCCTTGTGTTGAACTTGACTGCCTATTCACTTTGGGCTCAGCAGGTGATCACAGACCACCTTAAAGTCCAGAAACTAGTGACCTAATTTTGTTTGGATTCAGTAGTGTCTTGGACTAGAGAATAGAGGCAATGGAAGAAGTGTATGAGTCATATGTGTAAGTTGCATTTTTTTCTATAGGGACACTAAAGAAATGTAAGAATAAACAAGTATCATTACCTTAAATTTAATTTTATTTACTCCAACACACTAAAAATTTCCTCACCTAGATGTGTAATCAATATGAACATTACATCAATAGGTTATTGATTAATCAATTCCCTATTCTCTCTCTCTTTTTTGTATTATCTTTGAGGTCCTCTTACATCTCAATTTGGATGATAAATTCTCATTAGAAATACATAATCTGTATTTAGAGTTCACAAAGTTTATAGTTCAAAAAATAGATTCATATACCTAAGTTGTCCCAAATGTAATTATTTTTTAATATATTAAAATGAAAAAATGCAATATAAATCTTTTAAAAAATTAATAATTTTGAATGTGGCCATGTATGTTTACCCTATTAAAAGGTATGGCCTAAGGACAATCCCTAGGACATAAATAAATAAGTAGATACATAAATGTAAACCTTAGAATGCAGTGCCTCATTTGTACTAGCAGCACACCCTAGGGGCCCCGTGGCTGAGTTTCCAGCAGCTACCTTACTGGGTCTAGAGGACAGAATGTACTTATTGCTGTATGGTATTTAATTAAATCCAGTGAGCCACTGGCTTTTCTTCTTCATAGACACAGTTAATCCTGACCCTATTCTGTGGTCTACAAATCCCACTTTAATAAGAAATTACTTTACCATAGCAGAGTTAATGCAGACATAATTTCGACAATAGCCTGTGCCTGTAATAAGCTATTCGTCAGTCTTCAAATTTCCACTCATGACTCTGGATCACCAAGCTCTCTGTGTATTTACTCTGCCTCTGTGCAGGTTTTCCATTTCTTTTCTGGCCACACAGAATTCATAAGATAGACTCAGCCCATTCTTCATGCAGCACATGAATAATTTTAAATACAAGAGTATTTAAATGTTTATTAACATCTATGTTCATTTAAAAGAACCAGCAGAAAATCCACTGAAAGACAAGCTTTCATGAGTCCTTCTATTTCTAAGACGATTCTTGATTTGTGTTAAACTCATTCCCTGGTGAGATGGAGCCAATTTTTGATATTTTTTTTCTCTTTCTTTTTTTTTTAAGACAGGGTTTCTCTGTGTAGTCCTGGCTGTCCTGGAACTTGCGTTGTAGACAAGGCTAGCCTCGAACTCAGATCTGCCTGACTGCCTCTCAAGTGCTCAGATCAAAGGTGGGCACCACCATCACCTGGCTGAGCCAAACTTTAAGCCTTTAAGCCAAAAGACACTGGATGGGATAGAAGCCCCACCATGAACTACACTCCATGTAAGCCGTGTGGCATCATCTAACTTTCAAAACATTCCCAGAAGTGGCCTCATCTCATCCCAAGAGTACTAGCTCTTCTGAGCTACTGGAGACTAGAGCAGATGGCTGATTTGTCAGGTCTCTCAAGGAAGTTCCCTGATTCTAGCCCTTGCTTGGAAATAAGCCAGTTTTCAGGGATTGGAAAAGTAGGCATGCTAGAGGAGCGGGAAGACAAAGAACAGAGCAAGGTTTTCATTAGCTTCTTGGTTTGAAGCTAAATTCTGGGATTAGAAGGAAGTTTTTTGTTTGTTTGTTGGTTGGTTGGTTGGTTGGTTTTCTGAGACAGGGGTTCTCTGTATTATCTTGGCTATCCAGGACTCGCTTTGTAGACCAGGCTAGAAGGAAGTTCTTAACCCAGACTTTTTTGTTTCGTTGTTATTAGAGAAAGCATTTTTGGAGCTATGGACATAGACATAAATATAGATATAGGTATATATCCGCTGTGTGTGTGTGTGTGTACATGTGGTATAATATTTACTTTCTGTATTGGTTCCATAAAAATCTTAAAATATTATTTAAGGTTCATGATACATTTTATTTGTTTACTTTTCTCTCTTTATATATTCTACAGCAATGTAAATGATAGTTAAAAAAATTCTCATACATCTTTTCATTTGTTCCTATACTCTATTTTATGACCCGTAAATGCCTTGCTAATGTTCTAGAAGACATTTAAGGAGACTAAATTGCTTTTGGAAGATCGGGCATATAGAAGTTGCTTTGCTTACAGCAAAATATACAAATTCCTTGCGGAAGATCTTTCACTCTGGGGCTTAAAAGTCAAAGCTTGAAAGCTCTTTTGTTTGAAAAGGGGTCAAAAATAATTAAGTTCATTCCCTTCCTGGGGCTTAAGCCAAATTCCTGGGGATTAAGCCTAGAGTTGTTGTTCAGGCTAATGAGAGAAAAGGCAAGCACTCCCCCTCCCCCCACTTCCTGCTCCATTTCTGTTGTTTGACCAACCCTTGGGTATAACCTTTCATCTTACTCTGTCCGTTTCCCAGACTCCTTTATGTTTTTTCTTTGTAGCCCTACTTCCTGGACCTCATGAGAAAAATAGAGATCTTGACATTTTTGTGGAGGTCCCTCCTCTCCAGGCTCCCTCAGTGACCCTTATGATCACCCCTTAAGGACAGGCACACACTTTGTCAAAGTAATGCCTGGGTACTGTGTGTTCAGAATTTCCCATGCCAAATCACAAAGAAGTCTAGCATTTAATACTTGTAGCTTCAGAGTGAAATCAAGTAGAACATTCTAATTTTAAAGTCAATTAATAATCATCAATATCAGATCTCATTAATTATTTAAAATTAATTAGTCAGTGATTTCTTAGGTCCTCTTACACATTTGTTAAAGAATCCAGGCCTTTGAATATGTCTTTTGGGAGTGTCTGGAGATTGTTGTTTGCAAGACTCCTAGAAAAAAAAAAAAAGGTGATACAAAAATGTAGTGAAAACTTCAATGCAATTAAGTGTGTTTAGGATAACAGTTACATACAAGTTCTTTTCAAAAATAATTTCAGTCTATTAAAATATATGTAGTACTTTTATTTTCCCAAGACACTACTCAAATTTCTGTTGTTGAAATTTCAACCTTTAGCCTCTTTACTCCAATATCCACTTAACACTGATGTAACACTTAAAAGTCTTGATCTGACTTGAGCCAACACCAACAACAAACCATCAGCAGAATGATGCTTGGGTATCCCTCTTAGAACCTGAGTCTCAGACTCTCAGAGGTCCAGCCTAGAGGATGCTTCCCAAGTGATGCCCCACTACACCAATGGTATGCCACCACCTACAAATACCCTCTCTCTTTTGGCTGGGATTTTGACTTCCTTTCTTCCTTCCTTTCTTTCTTCCTCCCTTCCTTCCCTTTCCTCCTCCTTTGCTTCAGAGAGCAGCTAAACTTCCAATCCCTTTGTCTTCCTGCCCTTTCTTCTTTCCAAAGGACAGTCCCTTGTTCTGGCTTTCCATTTTGGCAAAGAGCTTTCTCACTAATAATGTCTCCTCATCCATCCTTTTAAGGTATTCCCTTCTTCTGAGTCTTATTCTGTTATCACAGAATTACTGTCTTTCTCTTCCTTGTTGCTTCTCCACAAATGACTAGAATGAGGTGAACAGCAGAGCACACTTCTAATGGTAACACGATGAGAGTCAAGTATACTCAATACAGAAAAATGGACATGATCACGCGCTGGAAAGGGCACCAGGTACTGACACTTTGGGGGTGGGGGCTGCAAGTACATTTTATATATTTCTCACAACAACATTTAATTTTAGAGCATAAGAAACTCTTGTTGGCCTCAAAAGTCTTTGAAAAATTCTCTCATCGTTCTTTTAAAACACCCTTTGAGGTTCTCTCTCTTTTACCTCCTCTATTTAAATATGAGATTTTCCACTTTCAAGCAGTCATAATTTTTAGAACTTATTTTAAAGTTAATTATACTGTTTCTTCATTTTAGAAATTACTACTAGATGCCAAAACTTTTTTTTTTTTTCAATGAACCATGGAACCTAAGAATGGGAGAAGAATTTAAAGTTCAGGTCTCCATGACAACAGGTTTGGTCATGAAGGGCATGGCTTTGTAGTCAGTCTGAAATCAGGACTCTACCGCTTTGCAGCTGGGTGACTTCTGTGCTGCATCTCTTCCAACACTCATGCTACCCTGAAGTAGAATGTCTGCTGCAGACTCCTGTGTTAGAGGCTAAGACCTCTGTTGTGTTATTGGGAAAAGATGGAAAATCTGAGAAGTGGGGTGCAGTGGGAGATCACTGGGCGTGTGTCTTTGAAAGGAGACTGTGATCGGGTCCTGTCCTATGCTGGTTAGGTTTTGTTAACTTGACACAAGCTAGAGTCATCAGAGAGGAGGGAACCTCAACTGAGAAAAATGTCCCTTTTAGATGGTCCTCAGGCAGGTCTGTAGGAGATTGTCTTGATGAATGAGTGATGTGGGAGGGTTCCGCCCACTGTGAGCAGTGCCATCCTGGGCAGATGGTCCTGGGGTGTGTAAGAAAGCCGAGGAGGCCATGGGAGGACAAGCCAAGATGCAGCATGGCTGTCTTCTGCCTCAGCTCCGTCTCCAAGTTCCTGCTTTGGCGTCTACCAAAGGGCAGCAACTGGGACATGCAAATAAACCATTTCCTCCCAAAGCTGCTTCTGGTGGTAGTGATTTGTTTTGTTTTGTTTTTCCTTGTGTCTCGCATGGCCCTGGGCTGGGCACAGTCACCCTCTCTGTTCTGGTGGTGGTGTTTATCACAGCAATATAAATATAACCAATGCACTTCCTATTTCTGTCTGCTTTCTGATTGTAGACTTTAATTACTCCACACATTCTCACCATGACAAGTTACCACAGGCTCAGACCAATCTCGACCTGAAACTTCTGTAAGTGGAGACAACATGAGCCGTTCCTCTTACAAGTTGATTATGACAGGTGCTTGTTAGAGTGGGGGAAAAAACTGACTAAAATACAATTCAATTTTCTAATTTTCATTTAAAAATAAAAGTAACAGCATCTCATCTCGAATATTGCTAGAAAAAGAAAATGAAAGAGAAAGCAAGAAAATAAGACAGCCTAGGATAAAATTTCATAATGAGATTGCTCTTTTAAAAAAAATGGGGGAGGGGGTAATGGGAAGGGAAAGGCTAAAGGCTCCTTCCTGAGTGCAATTGTCTAGGAAGCAGTATTCAGAAAAAGGACTACATGAAAGAACTGTAATGGCTGTCCACATATAGCAGCACTAGTAAGCTATGTGAAGGTTAGTCCCAGAAGACAGGGTGGCACTTCCTGGGTTTGAGGAACAGTAAGACTGAGAAAAGTTCCTGGACTCAGAAACAGACTAAGGGGAAATAAGACTGAGCCATGAAGAGGGCTTTCCTGTGCCCTCCGCCTTGGACTGGGTTACAGCTAGCTTCTCTGGTTCCCTGGGAAGCCCCAGAGCCATTGGGTCGATTTCTATGAATAGAAGATGTGTGAGCAGAGAATCACCAAGGAGACAAAGCTGGCAGAGTCTGGGAAAAACTCTACGGAAAACTGAGTAGGTTCTGAGAAAGAGCATCCTCTAGTGCAGGTTGAATGGTAGGTGTGGACAAATACATTGCCGGCAAAGGGGGGGGGGGATTGGCAAAACTGTAAACATGAGGTGGGTTAGAAAACGGCCCCACGGGCCAGCTAAGAGTGTTTAACAATTCTTAAATAAAGAGAAATTGGAAATATTAGCATTCCGTTGCATAAGCAAGGGACGTTCTTTCCTCTGCCATTGTCTGTCGCCGTGAAGAATTGGAAACAACTGACATCTCCCTTAATAAGGGATTGTGTACATAAGCATACTCAACACGGGATGTTTCATAGATTTACAAAACTGGGGCAGATTCCGATGCATTATAAAATGCCTAAGTGAAAATGAACAGGGAGCACAGTATGCAGAGTGTAGTCTCCAGGCAGAGAGGGGATATAGGTCTGTAGATGTACAAAGAAAGGTCTATGGAGAGAGATACAAACTGTGGATTGAAACTCATGGGCCCTCATTACAGCCAGCAGTGAAGAGTGCTGGGCCCTCCAGGGTCCATCACAGGCACCTGAGGGCTTCAGAGAGCCTCTCCACAGAGACACTGAAGGCACCAGGCCAGGGTCACCAAGGGGAAAAAGCACTTTGCATCTTACTCAACATTTGTTTTTTACCCAAAAGGGTGAAGAGAATGGGACTTGGAGCCTATTAGTGGCTGGGACAGCAGTAGAGACTAAGACAGAACTGTTTGGTTTAAGATCAGATGTCCACCAGGGTTGTTGGGATTATGGGGTCCTTCAGATTCCACTTGGGTATCAAAATTTCCAGCCTGCATCACATTTTCTCAGCACCCTCTTCCCCCACAGCCTGCCCACCCTACCGGCTTCACCAAGGAGCAATTTCGTATTGTTCTCTTCCTTGGTAGAAGCTCTGGTTGGAATGCCTGCTGTAGCTGTGAGCCATGTATCACTTAATTCAGGACCAAAGCCTCATTACCATCAGGAGTGTGCTCCTGTAGACCCACCCTCACTAATTGTCCGTTATCACAAAGGCGCGAGACTGAGCTACGGATGTGACTTTCATTCACCGTGACAATGAACACACACAGGCCTACATTCCCACTCCTTTGCAATGGAGTCTAGAAAAACTGCTGTCCTGTGAGTGAATGTTCAGGCTTATGAGTGTCAAGGTCCCAAAATGAACCTTTTCTTTTTATCATAAAACTATTACTTATTTGCACTTATTCATGTGTGTGTGTGTGTGTGTGTGTGTGTGTGTGTGTGTGTGTGTGTGTGTGTGCCCACCCTTATAGGTCAGAAGAATGTGTCAAATCCCCTTGGACCTGGAGTTACTGATGGTTGTAAGCTGGGAACTGAATTCCAGTCCTCCAGATAGAGCAACGAATGCTCTTAACCGCTGAGCCATCTTTTCTGCCCCATGGACAAGCACTTTAAAATGCTCAATTTAGGAGGGTACAACCATCTTTTCTGTCTTTCTTAGGAAGAAAACTCTATGCCTCAGTAGTCCTAAAGATATATCATTAGCTTTTACTGACACACATACCCAAATACAGGTATACCTAAACACTAATTATTTCATCACATTAAGTTTTTTTGTTTTGTTTTTGTTTTTCAAGACAAGGTTTCCCTGTGTAGCCTTGGCTGTCCTAGACTCACTCTGTAGACCTGGCTGGCCTTCAACTGACAGAGGTCTGCCTGCCTCTGCCTCCCTGAGTGCTGGGATTGCAGGTGTGTGCCACTGTGCCTGGCCTTAAGATGTTTTTGAAAGTGCAAAAAATATTTTTAAAACAACAAAGGAGAAAATCAATTATTAAAGTCAAGCCTTATTCCCTTCACTAGCATAGCCATCTAGAACAAGTGATGCCTGCCTGGACACACATCATGGGTCTGGAGCTTCAAAGTCTCCAAAGTTTCAGCTGGGATGAGCCTAGGAAATGTAGGTTCTTGCCTTGACCCAAGCCAGCCTCAGTTAGATTCATGATAAGACTCCTTAAATCAGAGTGCTCCAGAGTACAGTGCACAATGGTATGAACAGGAAATGGGAGGCAGGCTTGACGCTTGGCAGTTTTTTATGAAGTCAGTTCCTCTTGGGTCAGAATGATCTCCAAGTTCTAATCTTGCTCTTAAATCACATCTGCATACTTTCCTCTGTGAAAGGCTTATGGCCTCATCTTTAACAACTGTCAGCTGATTCTGGAAGCAGCGCTCTAAGCGGCATGATTAAGAGGCATTGCCTCTGACAAGGGGCTTTTCAAGGAAGTCAAGAGACAGGGAGTATCAGGTGGGGCTAATAGAGGGTGAAGACTGAGCAGTGAGAGGCTGGGGAAAGTGTTTTCTTCCTGCTAACCACTCTGATGGTTCTGCTTTGAGAGCTTGAAGAAAGTGGAGTCTGTATATACTGCCAAATGGATGAAGAATGTGAAAAGCAGAGAGGGAGGGGAGTGGGGCAGGCAAGGAGAGAGGAAAAGAGGCGGGGAGGGAGGGAGAGGGGCAGGGAAGGGAAGGAGAGAGGCAGGCAGGGAGAGAGGGAGGGAGGGAGGGGGAGGGAGGGAGGGAGAGAGGAAGGCCACTTATCTAGACATAGGAAAAAGCAGATGATACTTCTTCAGGATTCAATGGTGTGGGCTTTGTCTCAAAGATATTACTTAAGATAAACCATTTCTCAGAGATACCACCCCAAACCAAAGCTAATTTCCCACCCTTTTAATACCATTAGCAAAGGTGTAAAAGCAACTTTTATTCACCTGATTTAATTGTTGTCTCAGAGGCTTACTACCTTCATCTGTTAACCTAGGCCTCGTCCTGGAAGCTTCTAGCCTTTGTACAATCTAATTGAGGCCTAGCATGTTTTCAGCCTCGGAGACTTACTGCTGAATAAGCTCACCCTTTCTAGTTCTTTCCCTGGTTGAAAGGTCTCTCCAAGCTGACTGATTTCATCTGGTTTCTCTAGACTCTAGAAATCTGTTCTGATCTTCTGGCTCCTTCTCATTCTCTGGCTCATTCCATCTTTACCTGTGTTCAGCTTGTTTTCGACGTGTCTCTATAAAAGTCTCTTGGTAAAACTGCCTCTGAATTCCACGAACTGAACTGTCACAAACTCAGCTCCCTGGCACTGCCTCTCAACTTACTGACTCAATTGAAACCGCCTGAACAGCACTGACTAGAATTCAGAGATCTGCATGATCTCTGAGGGAAAGGGGCAGGGAGGGAGGGAGAGGGGAAGGGAGAGAGGGAGGGAGGGAGGGAGAGGGGCAGGGAGGGAGCACTCTATCTCCCAAGTGCTGGGATTAAAGTCATATACCACCATGCTTGGACCCAAGCTTTTCTTTACCTGAAACTTGTTCTATATCAGGCTGGCCTTGAATGCAGAGATCTACAGGTCTCTGTCTCCTGGGATTAAAGGCATGTCTGTATTCCAGCTGGATCACACAGACCTAGAAGGTCTTTGGATGTGACCTCTTTCCAGGGCAGCCATATTGCTGGATTAAAATTCCTCTACACAAAGGACTTTGAGGGATTGAACTCCTTCCTGAGCTTAAAGGTGCAAACCGTACTTAAGCCACAGCAACATATTTAACTTTAAGGCCTGAATAGTTCATATAGATTTGAATTTTCCAAAGAAGCAAGTATATTTTTTTTTGTAATTTGGAATAAAAGAACAGCTTTTATGGGCAATGATAAACAATTTGCTAAACACTCACTGATTTCTGGTAATATTCAGGGATCCTTTCTCCCTTCAGTAACACTTAACTGTCACCAAGGCTGTGTGGTGGTGGAGCCAGGTATGCCATAGAATCAGAGGGCAAGTGTCAGTAGTCTATCTGTTGTGGAATAGCTGCTGGGTTCTGAGCCCTCTCTGGGGGTAGGAAGGCCTACAATAGCTCTCAAGCAAGGATGCCTCTGTGTTCCAAATCAGTTAGGAAGTCTTCATTTTAGCCTTAGTGTTGACTCATGTGTGAGGATGTAGTATAGTGGACAAAGGGGAATTTCTGCCACCAGTCTGCGTAGGTTCGAAGCCCTCCTGTTCCCAGATTACTGATATGTAAAAATGCTGGTGTTGGTAATCTCTAAACTGATGGTGAGGGCTGGGGTTGCAGCTTGAAAAGAGTAGTGCTTGCCTACAGCAGTTGGCGAAATGCTTGGCTAGCATACATAGATCCCTGGGTTCAAACCCTAGCACTGCATTAACTAGGCAGAGCGATATATGCCTGTAATACCAGCACTTGAGAAGTAGAAGAAGGAAGATTGGAAATTCAAGGTCATTCTTGGTTTAGGTAGTGTATTTAAGCCCAGCTCAGGGTACATAAGCCCTATCCTGAAAGGAAAGAAAGACAAACAAAAAATAAAGGCTTGGAACCTAACTGATCTCAGAGTACCGGTGCTGATCTTGGCCAGAGCTGTTCCGGTAGAAAAGACAGTGAGCAACACTACAGCAAGTACTAGGTGTCAATTAGCTTCCTGGGTATGAGGAACCAAGAGGAAAACAGTCACTAACGTCCAGTGATGAGGGCTACTAAATTCCAGCTAACTTAGCTCACAAAGAAAATTATAATTGTTAGAAGTGAGTTCATCTTCACTGACAGTGAGGGTAGCAAGATACTTGGGAACACCTAGCTCTCAAGCTTGTTTGGAGATTAAATGAGTGGATTGCGGCGAAGTGCTTAGACTGAGCCTGGTGAGCATGCGCGCACAAGGAGAAGCATCAGGACAGCAAATGACGCGGTGTTCTTGTGCCCTCTTCTCTGCATCTCATGGCAAAGCAGAAGATCAGTCTGTGAAGCTACAGGCCCTGAGAGACACAGCCTAAGCTGAGGATGGTTGTTGGGGGGTTGGGAGAGCACCCCAGATGGCTGTGAGTGTTGCTTTCTTAGCAGCACAGCCCCGTGGTACTGAAACAAAAGTGCTGTCTGAGCCAGTCTAGTCTGCTGTAGTGTTTTTTTCCAGGAGGTTCCATTGCCATAATCAAAGGTTTTCTCGGGCAAATCACCTCAACATCAAGGCGGATGGAATGATGGGAAGAACGGCTGTCTGCCTTCCAGAATGCTTGACCCAGTCTCAAGGCAACTAGATGTCCAATTGGGGGCAATATCCCAGGTGTTCTGAGCCCCGAGTTGTAACAGGTACACTCTAGGGTGATGGTACACGTTTAAGAGCCTCTTGGCCATGGAACTGTCACTATGGAGAAACTGGAGGAGAATGAGGGCATGTGTGAAAGCAGGTCCATAGGATGGGGAGGTGGTGGTCCCTGGCATGGAAATTTACAGTGTGCTTTCCCCCTAACTCTGTGTCTTGGTACACAGAAACACACACTACAGATCCCTTTCCACAAGATGCCATTTGCTACCTTAGAATTCTGCCAATAAAAAAAGCAATCACCAAAACTGAGCCAATCCCAGTGCCCTACACTCAAACCTCCCAAAACTGTGAGTCCTCCAGTATTTAATTAGAGTTATTAAAGTATACCTGCAGAATAAAGTGCTTCAGAGAGGGCCTCAGTACTTTTATAGGGGCTGAATTACAAGAGTATACCACTATGCCTGGCTAACACACACACACACACACACACACACACACACACACACACACACACACACACACACACACATACACACACACACACACATACAGTTTCTGGGGCTCTGACTCAGGATATTATGCACATGAGGCAAGCATCTTACTGACTGAGTTATCTGCAGTGACTTTCAGGTTGTCTGTAAATACCCTTTAAGAAGTAGGCTAGCAAAACAAACATGTAAAAAAGTAATAAAAGTTTATTGTTTCTTTAGGAATGGACTTAGTCTTTGCAACAGATCTAATATCAGACTGGAGTGGAATGAGTTTGCTCTGAAAGTGTGCGTTCGACTCCAGGACTCTCTGCATTTGGAGAACAGGAACAAGGATGGGGCTTCTCAGGATCTCTTTCATTCTTTCTTCTTTTCAAATATTTAATACATTTATTTATTTGTGTGTATGTACAGAGAGGTGCATGCGCATGTTTGTGTGTGTGTGTGTGTGTGTGTGTGTGAGAGAGAGAGAGAGAGTGTGTGTGTGAGAGAGAGAGAGAGAGAGAGAGAGAGAGAGAGAGAGAGAGACACTGAGAAACAGTACATGTGTGGATGCTCGAGGACAATTTACAAAGGGTTGGTTCTCTCCTTCCACCTGTGAGTACTAGGATCCAACTCAGGTCATCAGACTTAACAGCAAATACCTTTACTTATTGAGGTATCTTGCTGGTCCCAAGATTCCTCTCTTGTCTAGCCATATCTATAGTGAGAGTTTTGGTTTCTTAAAAACCCAGTTGTATTATATGAATATGTTTTTGTTTTAATTCTAAGTGTAGAAATATCAGGCTGCTTCACAGATGATAACTATGATTTGCCTCATGCACTAGCAGGGACAGCTTTGCCAGCTGTAGGTAGTTTAATTCTGTGGACTCTGGCAAGAGGATAAATGCTAAAGCCCTGAGAGTGGCAGAGGACACTCTGAAGAAGACAGCAGTGGTGGCTGCTCCTTCCTGCTGCTTCTGGTTGCTGTTTGTCAGGTAATTCTGAGCAAAGTGAACAAAGAGACCCTCTTGAAACACTCAGTGTTTAGCTTTCTCTTATTCTTCTTTTAATTTTTGAAGCTTCTTTTTTCTTTCTTTGTACTTTTGGAGGAGCTGTTTCCATTGGTCACCCAGAACCGTTTTCACTGACCCATTGGCAACTCCTGTGACTGGCTTTCTTACAGTAGGTGAGACTGCTTGGAATCTGCTTTGTTCTCAGAGTGGTAGCTGATCCTGACCTGGATGCCATGGGCAGCATGACTTTTTTCTCGTTGTCCAATATTTCTTTTCAGAAGTTTGTCTTCGGTCAGACTGGGTCGCTAGAAGAAGGTTTCTGCTATCAATCTTGGTCTGTGCCACACGGCCTCTGGTCTTTGATGTTGTAATCCGCCCATTGAATGGAAAAGCCTTTTCTGGCTCAGCTTCTGCATATCTACCTCAAGTCAGCTTGACAGGAGCGCTCTGGTCTGCTTTAACTGACAAGGTTTTCTCTTGAAAGATTCACTTTGGGTTTCCTTTGACCTCAAAAAGTTCTACAGTGTTATCCCAGATTGTAGCAGTCTCCTGTCCTCATAGTCCCCACACCACTAAAGCAAGGCTTTGTTTCCATTCAAACTTAAATTCCCACTGGGTTTGGTGGGTAAAATGGACAGTAGTCAAGCAAAGTACGTATTTTTCAGCATGATGCTATGCAGTTTTTGTTTTCTTTCTCCCTTCCTGGTTTGTATGTCTCTCCTCCTTTTCCACTTCTCCATTCTTTTCTTTTTTCCTTGCCTCCTTTCCTTCAATCCTTTTCTGGGGAGATAGGGAGAACATTCTCTCTTATTCTATGTGAGAGGGCTGGAGGAAGGCCTGGGCCTTTAGATCAGAGCAGAAACACACGCTAGCAAGCTGAGCACAGCAACTTGTATTGCAGGTTCCTAGGGAGACCATGGCTCTTACTGCCTCTGAGTAGCATGCTGATGCTGAGCATGCGAAGAGGCCCTGTGGGATGCTATGTATATTCATCAAAGGGATCCCAGAGTCAAGTGTTTTAGCAATTCCTCTATGGCTATAAAGAGATCCCATGACCAGTTAGAAATAACTCTATAATTTATCATTATATGGATGCTATTTTGCTGGTTGACTCAGATTCAAATACCTTAGGAAAAAATATTTGATGATGAGAATTTTGCCTTGTTGGGGATTACAAATGTAAGTCTCTGTGTCATTTTTCAGAATCTGGTGGGTTGAGACAGTGTGACAATAGTAGGGAACATGGCCGCATGCAGGCAAGCATGGCTTTGGAGTTGAGAACTTATATTTTGACCCACAAACAGAGGAAGAAGGAGCTAATTGGAAACAATGTGGGCATTTTGAAACTTCAAAGCCTGTCCCCAGTAATATACCTTTTCCAACAAGGCCACACCTCTTAATCCTTCCCAAACAGTTCCACCAACTAGGGACCAAGTATTTAAACATTTGAACATATGGGAATTATTCTCCTTCAGACCACCACATGAGGTAATGAATATCCACCTCACCTTTTGTGTGTTTATTTTTATTTAATTTTGTCTGGAAGACATTCTGCGGCACTAGACTCCATGATAAAAAAATTGAACATTCGTCCTGTTATATAGACATTGTCACATAATATACCCCTGACAGGAAGGGCATTGCTAATGGTGTTTGAATTTTGTTTTTGGTTTTGTTGTTGTGGTTGTTGTTCTGTTTTTTGTTTCTTGAGACAGGGTTTCTCTGTGTAGCCTTAACTATGCTGGACTTGCTTTGTAGACCAGGCTGTCCTCGAACTCACAACGACCCTCCTGCCTCTACCTCCCGAGTACTGGGATTAAAGGCGTGCTCCACCACTCCCGGCGGTGTTTGTATTGTAATGACCATGTAGAAGGCGTGGAAGACAGTACTAGATTTTATAAAGTACATTTGGCTATCATCTCCTTCTTGTTGCAATCCAAACTGCGAGAGACAATGGGGCCTAGTAGGTAGAGCGGGTAACCCCATGGGCACACTAGAGTGTAGGCTCGGAGGGCAAGTGTTCCTCTGCTTCATCAAGGCTTAAAGCAGAGCAAGGCTGATGAACTGTGGGGTTAGGGCAAGGTTAACAAAATGACTATGAAACATAGGTTTCTTACATCGTCAGCGTAGATGGAGTTCATGTTAGGTATTTGAGAAATCGCCATTGAGTGATGGAATGGCCAGTGCAATCCAACGACTGAGTTGATGTTTTTAGAGTTCTGTAAGGAATCAGTTCAGTAACCATGTCTCCCCGTCCAGATTCTGCTTCTGGTCTGAGCCTGGCTGTGCAGCCTGTAATCCTGGCTACTAGGGTGTTCGAGGCAAGAGGGTCATAAGTTCAAGACCTATCTAGACTACAGAGCAAGTCTAAGGCTAGCCTGAGTAACTTAGTAAGATGCTTTGTCAAAATTAATAATGATAATAATAATAATAATAATAATAATAATAATAATAATAATAATAATAATAATAATAAAAAATGCTTCAGGGATGCAATTCAGTGGTTAGACACTTGTTTCCAGGCTCCACGTTCATTTTCTAGTATCACAAACTGTTTCTTAATCTTTAACATGAGTGAATGCTATATGCCTAATGTGTATTTTCTTTAAATATACCTCCCTGACCCCTGTTTTAAAGATGCAGGAGAAGAAAGAAGAAATGCATGTGGTTCACACGGTTGGGATTTTTTCTCTTGCTCACTGTGCCATTCCAGGCTGGGTCATCCTTGGCTGCACAGACTGCCCTTCACATTACAGACTAACTAGGAGCAGCCCGCCCTTCCCTCCACCCACTGGGTGCCGGTTACACGCCCATATTGTGACAAGCAAGCACAGCTTGTATTTCTCCACATTTCCTGGGAAACAGAATTGTCTCCTGTTAAGAATGACTGCTGTATCTCTAATCACCCGCTGAATAATTAAGTATTTCAGTTATAAAATCGACTGTTCAAGCACTACATAGAGACTGCCTGTGGCTACATCAGGTTTAAGTGCATATGAAGTCAGGACTTAAGCAGGGAAAAAAGAGCAGCGAATATCAAAGGATACAGTCAACCCACAATTCTCCGTGAAGTGCGTGACGATGCAGATCATAAGGGATATTTCAGTCATGCTATTTCTCTACATAGACTGCTTTTCTAATTATGTTTCATCTGGGCTAAAAATAGTAATCATGATCAATTTCCTGAGTACATGCTGATATATGACAGGGAAGACGGCGAGTGTGCACAGAGAGAAAGAACTCCAGTTCTTAAATTTTCATGGGCGCTCAGAAAATAGGTGCCTTAGCCTTAAATACCACCCTAAATTCGTGAGCTCAAAAATCAAGGCTGGGACTACAGCTCAGTGGCAGAGGGCTTGCCTAGCTTGTGCCAGGCCTCTAGGTTTGATCCCAGGATTGCAGAAACCAATAAACCCAAATTAGCCAAACAAACAAGCTTGAAAAACAATGTTACACCACTTATACTTACAGATGAATTAAAGACTTGAGTCCCCGGAAAGTATGTCTTGAAATGGACTTGATATTGTTGTTTTCTATGAATCTGCAGAGAGGTGACAACATTTATTTTTATTTATTTATTTATTTTATTTGTCAGCTAGCTATAGGAACCAAAGAGAACCTGTCCTGAATCAGCATTGGGGGTTTTTGGGGAGGGGGGTATCTTACTTACAAATATTCTAGATGGGGAAGACCAATAAAAGCATCATCGCTGATCACATCAAAGGAGTTCGATGTGAATAACCTGCCCAGAGAAAGGACACAATGAAAACAGTTAAACTGTCCGCTGTTGCTCTCCGACGCTTTCATCTCTCACAGAAACAGGTGACACTTGACACAGGTAAGTCTGCATTTTCTGTAGCGTTGTTTATACAGAAAACCCCAGCAGTTTTCTCACGCCTGGCTGACTCCCCCTGAAATGCTCACTGAAGTGGTGTTTGCAGCCCTCTCTTCAGGTGAGATGCTGCATGCCCCAGGAAGCATTTTGAGACACAGGCAGCAGATATAGCCAGGTCAACATTTTTATGGTCCTATGACAAAGACACTGGTGATCATTTTCATGTGAAAACATGCTCTGGAAACTTCTAGAATATTTTGACAGGCCAAAATAATGATCTTTAGCCATTATTTCATGATTACTACTACGAGTCAAATATCAGGAATTATAGGAAAAAAATGTACCTCCAGGCCTCATTATTGTGTGATAGCTCATAGCAGGTATAGATGGTGGTCGTAAACAGCAAACATCAACTTTTCGCCTGTTCAAAATTTTTTTCAATAATTTGAAAACAGGACAGGCTGAAGATGGGAAGTGAGGACACTTAGGCATCTGAGGCCATTTTATAACTAAATAATTAAAAGAAACACTTTAGTTGGACAAATCTATTGGCATTTTCAAAATCAAAGGGCTTTGGCTTCAAAATCACTGGGGAAAAAAGGACATCAACCAATCTGTCACCCCACCCTGTTGAACTCTGGAGAACTTGCCAGTTTTCTGACTGAAACCTTAAAAAAGAGTATCTTTTTAGGCTAAATAATATGATTGTGTACCAGACAATTTAATAACAATGATATGATAAGCCTGTTAGTGAATCTTGTGATACTTTTACTTTGGGAGGGTGGTGGGTAAATATAATTGCTAGCAACCAGCCAAGCAACTTCCCTTTGAGCCTGTTAATTAAGGGGATGAAGCCAGACTTTAGTTTCTGAAGTATCTTGGAGTAGCTTATTTGATACAGTGATCAAGAGCTGGTTAGACCTGTGCTGGCAAGTGACACTGAAGGAGGGGACATAGGAATGCATTTTATTATGATCAGCTCTATTTTTCTAGAGACTTGAGATTTTTTTTTTTTTCCATAAGAAACAAATGGAGGCAGAGGACAAGCCAGCCAAGTGAAGTGAAGTGACCTCGTCTGTGTCTTTCCAAGCTATCAATCCTGGAGTGGTGTTGGATTCACTTCTAACCCCTCTTTCCTCTAATGTTCTGGCTTTTTACTCAATTCACTGGACCCTGAGAAGCCAAGAGCAACTAATCAAACACACATTACAGCCTGTACTTATTAAAACGAAGTCCAAGGTTCATGACTTCCATCACGGCTCTGGTAATTGTCTCCTCTCATTTTATGGTTTTGGAAAGCAGCATGATGCTCAGCCTTACTTCTAGGTAAGATGACACCCAAAGGCTTGAGCAGGCCTATGCACACCACAGAGATGAAAGATAGGATTTCTTCTAGAAATTTTTTTTGTTGGCCTGTTCAGTATTTATTCCTAGACTTTGTGATGGTAACTGTTTCATTGTAAATATTGAGCAAATATTTGTTGAACAAAGAGGCAATCACTTTGCAGTACATTCTAGTCACTCCTGGACCATGACATTGAATGTAATCTTAGAGCAAAGACTTGCCTTTATTTGTTTTTTGTTTTGTTGTTGTTGTTTTGTTTTTTGTTTTGTTTTGTTTTTTGTATCCCCAACTCTATCCCAATTCCTGGTTTGGAAAAAAAAAAATATCTGCTGAACTAAATTTCAAAGACTAAACCCTCTGGCTAGACCTGTAAGTACAAGGCAAACGTGCTAAGGAAAGAAGTCAGAACTCGATGGAGTGCATCCTACATGGTAAACACAGAAAGAACAAAAACCAGCTGAACACATCTGTGCAGGTAGCCATCAGCGCTGTGGCTTTTCTCGGAGGGTGGCTCTAACTGAAGGGAGCACAGGGACGGTGTCTAGGGCAATAATAACGGCTGGTTTCTTAACCTGGGTGCTGGACTCAAAGGATGCTCGTTTGTAAATAAACAAACACCATTGGGAAGTAGCACGCGTGTGATGGCGTCCTTCTCTTTTTTTATAATTACACTTCGATTAATTTTTTTTTCTCATAGGGCTGGAGAGATGGTTCGGAGGCGAAGAGCATTGGCTGTTCTTCCAGAGGACCCCAGTTCAATCCAATTCCCAGCACTCACATAGCAGCTCACAACTGTCTGTGACTCCAGTTCTGGGGACTCCGACACCCTCACACAGATGTCCATGCAGGCAAAACACCAAAGCACATAAAATAAATTAATTTTAAAAATTGGGGGCAGGGGAGATGGAGAGATGGCTCAGAGGTTAAGATGGCCCATTCTTCCAAAGGTCCTGAGTTCAATTCCCAGCAACCACATGGTGGCTCACGACCATCTGTAATGAGATCTGGTGCCCTCTTCTGGCACGCAGGCACACATGCAGACAGATACTAAATAATACATCTTAAAAAAGAATAAATCTTAAAAAAATTTTTTTCATATAAAAGCTAAAAAAATTCCTCTGGCCGAGATAATAATGAATATCATAGCTTTTTAATAGTGGTTTCTGTGAACATGGGATTGTAAAATGATGCCTGTGTTCTAAATGTGCTTGAGCAGTTATTCATTTTAGTATTCAATATAAACTTGAAAGGACTCATGCAGAAATCACATTCTATACAGAAAATAAAACTCAAATCTTTAATTTTTATAGTATTAGTAATACATTTTATTTCAATATTATGATCCATGATTAAATCAGCTATATCAGGTGTCCTACAGTCTCTAGTAAGGGAAATAGTGTCCATCCTAGTGCATGCTCATTCAGTCCTGGGGCAGAGCAGAATGGCTCTTTTATTTTACGTTACCTCTAGCACTTTCCATGGACTTTAAGGGCAAGAAGGACTTAGCTTTTCCCCTCAGTGTAGCCAATTCCTAGATTGGGTAGCAGCCCATGATCCAAGTGGCATGGCTCAAGATGGTAGTATTGGCTAAGACAATAATAGTCTTCTTTGGTTTGTGGAACTGACAACGGAAAGACAAAGTCAGCCTGCAGCACAGCTAAAGGAGAGCTCTTGGATCAATGACCATTAAGAAGTGTGTGCAAGGACCACACGTGAACTGACCACATAAGGAGCCCTCACAAAGGGAAGAGTGTCAAAGCCTGCGTGGGGAGATGCTTGGAGCTGTGTCAGATCCCAGCAGTGCTTTTCAATCTTGGCTGCACTTGGAATCACCCAAGGAGCCTAAAAATACTGACAGCTCTTTCCCACTCTCAAGGATACTGGCTAAATCCTACACTTGGAGCGTGGCCCAAGCTATTTTAAAGCTGCCTGCATGGCTGCCTACATTCAGGGTACATAAGCAGAAGCTTCCAGGTCAGTTACAATATCTGCCCCTGCCCCCTGTACCTGTGGTGACCAAGAATTCTCTGATGCCTGCAGCCGTTGCTGTGAGACATGGAAGGAATGTGGGCTTCCCTGTCCCCCCCAAAATACACATAGTGAGAGTATGAAATAATATGAACCAGATGGGACAAACATCGTCACAATAGCAGTGTCATGGAGGCATTTGTGGGGGACCAATGTATAGTATTAGTGGCCTTGTTATCCTGAGCAAATATCAGAGGTCTGGGACAACAGACCCACCAGGCGATGTCCCAATTTGTAGAGGTCAAGAAGGGTTTGCCTCTGCCTCAATCCCATAAGACCTCTGAAGTCTCTGCCACTCCCTCTCTTTCTAAGGAAGGAAAAACCTAGGTATTTTCCCACTAGTTTTTGTGAATCAGATGAGCCTTGACCTCTCTAACTCTTCTCAAGGGATAAGCATTTTTTTTAATATGTCGCGGAACAAGCTGTGGGAGGAGTGGGAAGGATTTTATTTATTTATTTATTGAAACCAAGGGAGCGTATGTTTTCTTACCAGGAGGGAGATTTAGAAAGACTGCATAGATCAACTCTCAATCCCAGGCAGGCACTGGCTCATTTTAAAATGGCAGTTATTGCCTTCATAAGACTCTACACTGCTTAGCCTCCTGCCGGAGCATCTCCTGTAGGCTTTAGAACAAGTTTGTGAAGGTGGTAGATCCAGTATGGCTCTCTGTTTGACAGGAGGAAAGTGAAGTGCAGAGAACCACTCAAGGCTTTGCTAAAAATCACAAGACCTAAGGCCTTCGTCCAACACCTTTTCCTCATGTCCCCTAGGCCTCCTAGCATGGGACCCAGGGGACATAACAATGAAACAGCATTGTTCTGGTGAGTAGCCATCCCATGGCTCAACTCACGCAGACTTAGGAGATATGATTAAGTGATCAACCTAAGTAACTTCAAAGTCACATCAAGATGTTATATCAATCTGTATTTTTAAAAAGTCGAACATTTAAATTTTTTTGAATGCAGTTTGCATATGATATAAATGTCTCATAGCAGTTTAGGAAAATATAGGGAAACTTGCAAAGTAAAGAACACTGTTGTCATGCTATCCAGATATGCACACTGATATGCATGCGTATAACAATATCACATATGTGATGTCTACATGTGTATGTTTATCAAGTTGACAAAAGCTATGAAGTGTTCTGTGTCTTTGTTTTCCCCTTTCTTTTCTGTTTTAGAAAAGGGGGTGGGTTGGGAAGGCTCACCTTGCAATTTACTCTGGTCTAGAATTTACGTTGTACCCAGACTGGCTTTGAACTTGTGATCCTCGCATCCCAGCCTCCCAAGTGCTGGGATTACAGGTATGCACAACACCCCAACTTGATTTGTATATTTTCCATTTGTTCATTTGATCATGGACGCTTTCTCATGACGATGTTTTAATAATAATAGCTTAACCAGGGGCTGGAGAGATGGCTCAGAGGTTAAGGGCACTGACTGTTCCTCCAGAGATCCTGAGTTCAATTCTCAACAACCACATGGTGACTCACAGCTATCTATAATGTGATCTGATGCCCTCTTCTGGCCTGCAGGTGTATGTGTAGGCAAAGCACTGTATATATAATAATAAATATATAAGGAAAAATAGTTTAATGGAATACTGAGTTTTATATTGTGCCATACTATTTGTAGCTGTCTAATGAAAATTATGGTTCTATGTACCACAACCACCTTTGTATACAGATACCTCTCCTGCCTCTATTTCTCTAGGATGGGTTTACAGTAGATTTCTAAGGGATGAAGGATGTTTTTAAGTGCCTACCTTTTATGCAAGCTTTGCAAATCACATGTCCAACTCTGAGTACAGAAAGTCCTATTTCATCACCTCTTCACTAACATTTAATTTATCACCTTTTTCCTATGAAATCATGACTTCTTTGATTCACTTGGGACCTAGTCCCATGCGTACTGTGAAGTAGGTCACTTCCTTGGTTCTTCCCCAGACGGTATTCTATTTTTCATCAGTAATTAACAAATGGCTACCATTTCACTAATTTTTTTTCCTTCCAATAGTGAAATTTTTTATTTATTTATTATACCCACTGCTTCTTAATGAAGTTTTATTTTTCGTTATTCCTTATTTAAGTTCCTTCTGGTATTTATTGAGTTTAACACTCAATCATATTTTTAGCCTTTCTGTATAAACATAAAAAGTATTTAGAAGTATGGCTTCGCTGCTGTGTAAAATATCAAGCCAATTTTGATTTATAATAAGCTTTGAATTACATATTTTATTTAAGCATTATTTAGAATAATATTTTTTCTTTCTCTTTCCTTTCTTTTCTCCTTCCTCCTCTCTTTCTTTTTTTCTTTCTCTCAAGACAAGGTCTCACTATATAACCCTGGCTATCCTAGAACTCACAAAAATCCATGTGCCCTTGCTTCCTTAATATTGTGTTTATAATTATAATCATATTTAATTATAATATAATGTGTGGGTGTGCGCTACCATGCCCAGTTTAGAATAATTTTTTTCAAAGCACCTTTTTAAAAATAATCCTTCATAAGTATATTGACAATGTACAGTGTGGCCAGAGGATATGACTTGATGTATTATATCCTGATGCCCACCCACGCTGCATTATCTTTTCCCACTTGCCTGTGTGTACTTGCTTATAGGCGTAAGGCAGTGCTCTTCATCAATAAAACACTGTAGTTCCATGGTCATAAGGTTGTTGGACGTGTGGGGATTGGGAGAGGTACTTGTTGGATTAAAGCTAAGATCAACTTTCAAAAGGAGAAGTGTAGGCAACATGGCTGCTGGGGAACTCTTGTTAAAACAGAGCCTGGGCTCATCAGTAGATAAGTAAATGAGAGGGCCTAAGAGGAAAGCTCTGGCTATAGGAAGCCAAGGCTAAGGCTGACCTAGGTGCAGCTGACAAGCCAGAGACAAGGCCCATTCAGAGAGATGACAGGTCAGGCATGTGGAACCCAGAAGTGGGGTTTTGCCCTGGTTTCTTCCTCCAAAAGCCAATGAAGGAAACACCACAGAAGGATCAGAAAGCTTAGGTCTTGATTCCCAGGTGGCCATAAATCCTCCACATGTCCTAATGCATGCCACATCTCTGTACCTTATTAAAGCAAGAGGCTGGATGAGACAGTTTCAGAGGCCACTTTTAACTCTAAAGACATATGAGTCTAGGTTTATGGCATTGTGGGCATGTAAACTGGGATGGAGGTCTGTCTGCAGATGGCGTAACATGGGAGAGTGTAATGCCTGCTGAGAAAGTCTTGTCCCAAGTCAGGCTGCTCTCTTGGCCCCGTACCAGGACCCCTGGCCCCAATGACATTCACTCACACCCTCTGTGCCACCTGAATATCTTGACTGCCATCAGAATTGTCACAGGCCCATGAAAGGCCCATCTCCATCCTTTCACCTGGAGCAGGTTCTCGCGGCAACAGAGGAGGCACGTTTGAAGAAATTCTTTCTTCCTCACAATCCATCCCCTGTAGAGACCATTCTGAATGAAGAAAAGAAGGGGCCAGCAGTGGCACTAGTTGTCACCTGGAGACTGCTTTGATGGGAATCAGGCTTCAAAGCTTGTATCCGCCGCTTATGACTGTATGTTAACATAATAAGCAGGTGAATATGCTCATTCTCTGTTAAAATAGGGATTATAATAACAAAAAGAACTCCCTGGATGAGCCTCCAGAATCCTGTGAGATGAGCATGTCTTGGGTGCTTCTGTTAGGGATTATCTACACAAAGATACACTGGAGATGGGAGAAACTGGGGTCCAGAGAAGGCAGCTAAGCTAAGACTGATGCGTATGGTCCAGGCTATTAGGCATCCATGAGCAGTGTGTGAAAACTCGCAGCACATACCCAGGTCCTTATGGGTCTGGGTGTATGTGTACTATACGTACATTAAGGAGAACACACCTCACACATTACAGCTGTTGCAAGATGTGGCTGCACAGCTGGAGGAACTTGTCAATGTGCTCAGAGCCTCACTTAACCAATCCAGACTCTCCGGTTGTTAGTAACGTTCACTATCCAAAAGAATAGGGCTGGCTGAAGAATAATTAACGATAGGCTGGTGATTCATGTCAGCTAAGCTCCAATGTTCTGAGTGCATGTGCCACATGAATAATTTACATTTGAATATTTTTAAATATGCTCTTAAGACAGAGAAGCACTAAAACGGGAAGCATTGCTGAAGAGCATATTATCTGACAGTTATTTTTGGCTCTCTCCCTTGAAAAATATTTTCAATGTAATCCAGCTGATCCTTAATTAGTCTGCCACTTTTTCAATAAGGACTGGGTACAAAGAACCTTAATGTGGTTCTATGTAACCAAGCGGGGGTTGGGGTGGGGGAGTCTGGGGACTTGAAATCTATTCCATTTTTGACAGATGAGGAAACTGAGGCTGGCATGTGTCTTTCTTTCTTTTCTTCCTTTCTTTTTTTTTTTTCTTTTTGTCATTGATGGGCCACAATTAGAATATAGATTTCAGATCTGTGAGAGTTCTCTGGGCACAGGTCTGCCCCTTTATTATATACCATCACCTCAGGATGATCAAATATGCTTTCTTTCTAGAAACTGATGCAGCTAGCCCCAGCTCCCTCTCTGCATGCCTATGTGGCATCCTCTTCTATCTCCCTGGAAACCAAGGGTGATTTAAATTTTATCTTAGGTCTGATCTGTACCAGGCCTCATTTTCAGAGCTTGACATCTTTTTAACGCTCAAAGGCATGGTCCAATGTGCATTTTATAGTCTCCACCTAAAACATAAAGAAGACTAAGGTGAGAAGGGGTAAAAAATAATGTGAGACATGTAAGTGATACAGCTGGAATTCCAGGCGTCAGCATGACTGTCCCACTGGGACTGGTTAATGTCTATGAGCACAGCCACCAGCTTCTTCACCTTGGTCCGACCAGCTCTGCCCAGTTACCCACAAACCAGCACTCCCTGGGAGGTATCCCCTGGTGTTCTGACCCAAGACCTTCCACAGAACGAGAGGGTCACAGACAGAAGAAACAGCAACTAAGTTTAGGAAGAGTGGGCTGAAGAAATTAATCAGGCTTTTTCAGCTCTGCAAGTCCTTTTTTCCCTTAGATAGTGACTATTCAAAGGGGAATTAAGGGGCTGGAGAGATGGCTCAGTTTTTAAGAGCACTGCCTGCTCTTCCAAAGGACCCAGGTTCAATTCCCAGCACCCACATGGCAGCTCACAACTGTCTGTAACTCCAAGATCTGATGCTCCTGTACCAACGGACATAAATTAAAATTAAATTAAATATGTTTAAAAAAGGGGAATTAAACATGCAGGTTCCCCCAATGTAATTGGTAGCAGCACCTGCCAGCCACTGAGATCTATCTACACAGAGTATCTCATGGAATGTTTCTGGGGCAGCGCCAGTTCAGCCACAAAGTAAACAATAATGAGAAAAGTCGCCCTAGTTAAAAAAAAATTGAGGGTACATTCATGTTCGGAGGCCTGAGGACTGAGCAGATGCTCTTGTGCTGGGAGCATCTACTTGGAGGTTCCTCAGAAAAAGGCAGACATGTGCCAAGCTGCCTGACATGGTGGATAGACTGCTGGTGAGGCATGACTCTAACGAAACCATTTTGAGTCATCCTTTTATGGAGAAGATGGATTCATTTCTCCTTCAGAATAGTAGATGTAACCTGTCCATGCTTTGCCACCAGGTGGTCTCTTTAGAACAATGGTTCCCAACTTGTAGGTTGCAACCCCTTGAAAGGTTGAATGACCCTTCCACAGGAGTCACCTAAGACCATCAGAAAACACAGATGTTTAAATTATGATTCATAACCAGCAAAATTACAGCTATGAAGTAGCAATGAAAATAATTTTATGCTTGGGGGGAGGGGTCAAGACAACACGAAGAACTGTGTTAAAGGGTTGCAGCATTAGGAAGGTTGAGAACCACTGCATTAGAATAAAGTAAAGTATAATTAAATAAGCGAATAACTGAGTTTTGTGTGTGGGCACTTCCAAAAGATGTTCCATAGAACCCATACACTAGGGGAGGCTAAGGAGACTAAGACAGCTTTAGTTACAGAGTCTTGCATGCCAAGGTGCGCCACGAGCAGCCAAGCGAGGATGGAGCCTGCCACTGTTCTCATTCAAGCACACAGCTCTATTCTTGAGGGATAGTCATTCCCCTGGACACAGGGTTAGAGAACACTGCTCTATGACGTAACTCCGAAGAAGGCCCTTTTTCTTTTACTATTTTATTTCTCTTTCTGTCAACTTGTCTGTCTCTCTTTTCAAGCAAGTAGGGCAGAGCTTGCCCATACAAATGAGGCTGGAACCTAGGGAAACTAGGAAGTCCTTGCCAGCGATGCCACCACTTTTTCAGAGAGCGTCTGAAACTCCTTTTCAGTCATTGTCCCCAGGAATCAGGGCACATTTCCCCTGCATAACCTTGTTAATGGCAAAGGTTGACCCTTTGAGGAGGGGATTTGATTTGGGGAACAAAAGCTACGCAAAGTCAAACTCCCCAAGATTATTCACATCAGAAGGAAGTAGACAGAAGTGCTTAACAGTAATGGAAAGGTTTCAGCTCTACTTTTGCGGCTTAATAGGCATTCAACAGACATTGAGGGGGCTACCTGGCTCTCCTAGGGCTTAGTACTCCCTCTGTGCTTAGTCCTTCCTCTGGAGAAAATTACATGCACAGTGGAAGGTCATGATGATGAGACAAAAAGGGAAATATATATATACACAGTAAGCAGCATCTGACGATATAAAAGTAACCAGTGCCTCCAGGCAAAGCTTGAGTGGTTTTATTGTGTTGCTGGTAAAGCTTCAGCCAGGGTTCTGGGTTGTTGTTGTTGTTTATTTGTTTGTTTTTCTTTTCTTTTTTCTTTCTTTCTTTTTCTTTTTCTTTTTTTTTTTTTTTTTTTGAGACAGGGTTTCTCTGTGTAGCCTTGACTATCCTGGACTTGCTTTGTAGACCAAGCTGGCCTCAAACTCATAGCAATTCACCTGTCTCTGCCTCCCAAGTGCTGGGATTAAATGACTGCACCACCACTGCCTGGCTTCAGCGAGGGTTCTGAAAGAAGAGCAGAGATATTTAGCCATGGAAGCATGGGATGAATCTGTGGCCCTTCATGAGGAATTCTCTAAGATTTATTTGTAATTATACATTTTAGCTTCAGTTTTTTAGAGATTCATTTGATTTTTTTTTAAAGTGCGTTCGTGTGTGTGTGTGTGTGTGTGTGTGTGTGTGTGTGTGTGTGTGTTGTATGCATGTAGAGGCCAGAGGTTGATACTGAATGTTTTCTTTCTTTCTTTCTTTTTTGGTTTTTCAAGACAAGGTTTCTCTGTGTAACCCTGACTGTCCTGGACTCACTTTGTAGACCAGGCTGGCCTTGAACTCACACTGCCTCTGCCCAAGTTCTGGGATTACAGGCGTGCACTACCACACCAGGCTATGAGTGTCTTTATTGTCCTCTATTATTATTATTATTATTATTATTATTATTATTATTATTATTATTATTATTATTATTATTATTATTATTATTTTGAGACAGGGACTCTCACTGAGTCTAGGGCTCACAGATTAGCTGGTCAGCAAATTCCAAATTTCCTGTCTCTTTGTTTCCAGAACAAATATGAGCCACCATGCCTGGAAATTTTATTAAGTCCTGGAGCTTGAACTCAGGGCGTCATGCTTGTATGACAAGCAATTTATAGACTGAGCCATCTTCTCAGCCCCAGTTCATTGCTTTTTAATTGCCCTTTGCATAGGCAAACACCCACCATCTTGCTATGTAAGTGGGTCTAACAGTTCCTTTTTGATCTTACACCTATGAGAGTGATACAAAAATACTGTTTCTTTTCAGCTACCAAACAGAAGGCCTAGTTAGGCACCTTTGCACTATTTAGAGGACTGGGAACTTCATTTTTTGTTTTGGTTTGTTTTTTATAGAGATGCCGAGGATCAAAGCCAGGGTGTCATAAAAGCAATACATTCATATTTTTAACAATAACTATGAAGCCAATTCTATATCATGGGCTTTTTCAATTACCAATCTAATTTTATGGTTTGTGAGAATTGATATAATAAATTTTAATCTGTTTCTTCCTTTTTAAAAAAGATTTATTAATTTATTATGTCTACAGTGCTCTTCTTGCACTCCAGAAGAGAGCACCAGATCTCATTACAGATGGTTAGGAGCCACCTGATGTCGTTGCTGGGAATTGAACTCGGGACCTCTGGAAGAGCAGCCAGTGCTCTTAATCTCTGAGCCATCTCTCCAGCCCTTTAATCTGTTTCTTTGACAAAGTGATTTTCCATTTTATAATAAAGTGTTCACAATTAGGATGTGAGATATACATACATACATATATATATATATATTTTTTTTTTTTTTGAAACTTTATTTTTCTTAGACGTACTTATTTAATGTGTATGAGGATGTAGGTCCACCACGTGTGTGCATTGTCCACACAGGTCAGAAGGAGGTGTTGGATCTCCTGGGACTGGAGCTACGGGGTGGTTCTGAACAACCATGTGGATGCCAGGAACTGAACCTGGGTCCTCTGCAAGAGCAAGTTCCCTTAACCACTGAGCCGTCTCTCCAACCCCATAGACCATAGTAGAATTTTAAGATTGGAGGAAGCCTCAAGTAGTAGTGTGAAGGTCCCCAAATGCCAACGCATGTTTTATTCTGTCTTTATCCTGTTTAAAATCTGCTTCCAGATCTCTGAGTTCCCCCCAGAAGTCAGGAGGATAATGGCCACATGCACGTGTACCACACTCCCATCAGCAATAATCAGCGGGAGACAAGGATGTCACTCAGGTAAATTGTGTCTTCTTTGGGTTCCTGTTGTGTCATACCCAACTGCTTCCTTTATTGATCTCACCACCCACTAGCACTTGAGTTTTAAAGATATAACCCATTCTTCCTTTTGTGTTTTGTGCTTATAAACGCTAAGGCCCAGAAATATTTTGTGCCCTACCCAATGTTAAACAGTCCATTTATAGCCAAACTGGATTTTAGACTCTTGGATCTAAATCCTAGTTTAGATTGTAGCCTACCAGATTAATTATTTTAAGCAAAATCTAATGTGTTTTACAAATTATGGTTGTGGTTATTTATTCATGAGGAAGAAGTGAAAGGACTAAAATTTGTTTTAAAGGTACATGACACACATCTCCTATTTAAAAAACACTTGAAGGCAAGATTTCTCAGCAGGGCCTGAAATAGACCTGTGTGTAGGACCACAGCACCTTATAGACGAGCTCAGAAGTTACAAGCAGACACTAGGATGACACTGTAATAGGTTCAATAAAAAAAAAAAAAAAATCAACCACTGTTATAAATCCAGTGTTCACTCATTTAAAGGAACAATGTCATTCATGCATTTTAATCATTCCTGCTACTGCAATGCAAATAGGTCCTATTGCGTATTTTCCATTTTATGCACATAGATATAAAGTCTTGGCTCAATTTACCCCACATCATGAGACTAGTAAGCATCAGAGAGGGGCTGATACTCAATAGCATCTGACCACAAAGCTATTAACATCTGCCACATTAGCAGCTCGCCAGGAAACAGAGGTGTCTTCGCAGCTCATACAGAAAAGCCCCTGCGACAACTCTGCTGCCGATGTTAGCCATAGCATCACCCCCAGCTGGCATTAACATCACCACTGACAAGCTGCACAGCACTCTGATCACAGGTCATCAGGGTGACCTTACAATAGATCCAGGGTCTATCCAAACAAAATTCACCTGCCATTAATCACCACCTACCTGGAGCTGCCATATTGGGGTGAAAAGTCACAGCACACCAATCCCCTTTGTGTCCCTCATAAAGTCCAGCTTTGTACCTGCTGCACAGTAAACTCTCTGAACTCATTTTCTGCAGTGAAAACCTCTTGCTTTAGTTTTGCCACCGCTTGCAACTCCACAATAAATACTTATCTGCTTTTTTTCCCTTGGTCCCCAATAAACACTGATTTAACGAAGCAGATACAAATAAGCAAGGAAATTATGCGTTCATGATTTTCTCATCGTAATGCTTTTCGACTGCTTCATTTGGGTGTCCCTCTGGACAGGGTAAATGGACTGTTTACCCTTCACAGAGGAGAGGCATGTTGGCACCTGCAGTCAAACTAAGAACCCAGGAAGCTAAACATGAAGTGAGGGTGGGAAAGGGGGTGCTAAAGATAAAATGGGTCTCAGACTGGGTTAGCTGCTCAGCTTCTAAGTGTTGGCAATCTCTTTCAAAGAGCTTTTCATATTGCATTGCATTTGTAGTGTGTGTGTGTGTGTGTGTGTGTGTGTGTGTGTGTGTGTGTGTGTGTTAGTGTTAGGGAGTGTTAGGTCACTTTTAGGTGACCAACCACTTGCCAGCACTCTACCCTATTAATTTATGTGAAATTGGGGTCTATCAAACTTTAGAAGGCTGAAAACATGAGCAAGGTACTAAAACAAAAGGCTTTGCTAGAAGTCTGTGGCTATGGGGCATATAGAATATGAAAATCAGGTTAAAACCGAGACTCCCTCATTCTCCCACAGATCTCCCTGATGTATATGGGGTGGGAGAGGCTAGCTAGGGTCTGGTGTTCTGATTGATAGTCTGGGACATACAGGAAAGAGCTAAGTGCTTTTAACACCAGCTCTGGTGCTCTGACTTTTCTCCCTTCCAAGGAACCATTAAAACCTTCCAAGCACTTGGGTGGCACAAAGAGAGCTATTGTTTCAAAGAAGGTAACTCTAATGGAGAGGAGTGTGAAGGAAAGCTGGGGGCAGGGGGTGGGCCTCAGAAGCCTGAAAGTCCCTTAGGCAGGAGCAGGTCTGGGTGAAGAGGAAGAGACAGATCCTCAGGGTGCTGGGAGGAGAGGCAGGTCACCATCAGGCTTCTGGCCTGAACAACTGGAAGAATAAGCAGGTGCTCAGTGAAAGCACTTCTCACACCAAAGTAGTTTACACAGATGTAAGACTCGGCTAACTGGCCTAAGGATGCAATGTAGTGAGCAGAATGCTTTCAAAGCATGCGCGAGGTCCCCAGCTTCACATAGCAGGGTATGGTGGCTGGGTGTGGCGGTGCACATCTTTAAGCCCAGCACTTGGGAAGTGAAGGCAGAAGGATTAGAAGTTAAAGATCATCCCCACTAGACTGAAGAACTGTCTCAAAAAAGGAAAAAAAAAATCAGACCCTGCAGACCTATACATTTTAGGGGAAATGGGAAATTTGGGGGCAGACCTTCGTAGACAAATGGGCCTCAGTGGCATCCACTGGGCACAAATCAAGACATATTCACATACATATGACCAGCTAGGAAAGAGTCCTCACACCCTTGAAGCTGACTGGTCTACCTTGAACAGCCACTGAGCCTTGCCACATTTTACTCCTATTTCCTATTGTAGAGAGCCCAGTCGCTTTAAAGGGTGAGCTCTGCTGTGGATATCTGCCTCTGAACAAGTAGGACAGCAAAGGTCCTAATGGGGCGCCTTGGTAAGAATAGGCTTCTTTCTTGTTCCTGCTTTTCGCTTTTCTATTTGTTTTGAGTTTTTGACTTCTTATGGAGTATATCCAGTGTCAACTGGAGATTAATTTTGTTAGATGCTATTTTCTCCATATCAAAGTAAGTTCTATGTTTTACTCAAGACTAAATCTCATTTTAAAAAAATGGACATTTCTTCTGGTCTTATTGAATTTGTACAGTTCTTTTGTTTTGCATTTGAGAGTGACACTAAAAACTACTCCTGGGAGTCACTGCCAGCAAATAGGAGTGTCTTAGGAGTTGAAGGGCCTTAATTCATTAAAATGTCATAAAAAATGGCACACGGCCACATTTTATTCTCTTCAATCTGAGTCTCCTATCGTAAGGCTGTACCACTGGGGACTTTAGTCAGTCTGTGGTTGGGAAGGAACAGGGCCATAATGTGTGAAACACATTTCTCCAAATTGCACTTACTAAAAGTACCGCTCCAGCACCGAGAGCAAACAGGAATGCATAATCATGCTCATTGGTTGTGTTTCAAGTTGGCCCTGTGAAAAACATGAAAATGACATTTGCTTGGGAACTGCTTTTTTTTTTCTATGAAGGATATTTAAAAAGAATGTTTTATAGAACTGATCTGATAAACTTTTATTGGATCCGTTTAATTTTTCTCCCTTCTCTAGCACGGTGTGGGTTTTATTTTATTTTCTGTTCTCCAACACAGCCAGCCGCAGCCCTCACCATCCCTCTTATGGAAGGACTGAAGAAGCTTTGTGGACCATGACCACAATATCAGATCATAATAATGGCCCATCACAGGCCCCCTCCTTGTTTCTATCCAGGCTGGCCTCAAACTCTAGATCCTTCTGTCTCAGCCCTCTCAAGTACTACTAGGGTTGCAGGGGTGCACGCCACACCTAGCTGGAACCAGACATGTCTTAGTCCATTTAAACCAAGGAACCAATTGCCTTCAACAAAGATCAAAGAGAACTGATCCTAAAGTTCTTCTTTTCACAGACATAGGATGGATCTATGGTCTAGAATTCACTGCCAATCCCACACCATGCTGGTGGCCCCTTGGTCTTCCTGTTCCAAAGGCAGGTTGGTGACAGGTAGGGTTGTTGGAGTACAAGGCCACACTGTCCACAGGACACTTTCTGTCTACAATTGTGGCATGACAGAGCCATTTGTTTTCTTACTCAGTGAAAAGGATTTCATTTGGCTTTTTCTTGCGAATATAAAGATGCAGGGAACAATGGGCAGGTTGCATGGGAAACAAAGTCCTTAGAAACAGGGTCCTAGGACTTATGGACAAACTTTGCTATCTGATGGTTTTGCATGAGCTCTGTGTGGCCAAATCCACCTTCTTGAGGTCAGCTAATATGAGGTAACCAAGGACACACAGGACAGCACTACTGGCTCCTTTGTTATTTCTGAAACCTGAACTGCTTTTAGAAATAAGGGTTGGAATGTTCCATAGGAACTCAGAGCATGCATGGGACAGAGTGGCATGCACACACTCAGTGTGGGCTATTTAAAACCAGTCCCTTGGCTTCCTTCTGTGAGTCTAAATACATGAAATCACATTACCCCGCAGCACCCGGTAACTATTTCTATGACATTGCCTGGCATCCGTGCTCAGCGTGGCTGCGTCAACCAACAAAAACAAAGTGGAGTGCAGACCAGCCTTTCAGCGCCCAGCTTATGCCCACTCAGAGTCAGGCTGAGAGAGAGCACTGGGTGACTGAGAAGTCTTGAAATTTAAGGACTGATCTATTGGATTATACAAGGTACCTTAGCACATAAAAAAAAAGGCATTTTAAACAAGTCGTTTATTTATATGGCCAAGAAACAGCATAAGCATAACTGATTGCTTTCTCAGGATCAGCACATTCTATGGAAGAATCCCAGGTTTAGAGACATCGTCCCTCTCGGTATTAAAAAGAACCTGTTCTATGTTTTTTTTTTTTCTTTGACATGTTAACATTTCTTTTAACCAAACAGGTAAACCCTTAGGAATTCTATACTTAACTGCCGGTCACTCAAAGGCATTAGGCAGGGGAAGGATGTTGGCGAAGCTTGTTATATAATGTCAAAACACCGGATCAAGTTTGCAATGAAACAGTTAAACCAGTTTTGGGATTTCCTGTAGACCACACAATATGTTAAGTAACTTTTAGCTTTTTGGTCTGGATGCAAACATTTAAAGCTGGAGCACTTATAAAACACGTAAGACTTTGCCACGTCCAATATGCCACCTCTTGAGCTTGATTTAAAGCTGCAGGCAGTGGATCACGCCTTTGATCCCGGCTGTGGGGAGGAAAGGAGAAGATAAGAAGCCCAGCCCAGCTGGGCTGTACGGCAAAGTCAACATGAACTATAGGAGACCCTTTCTTTAAAAAAAAAAAAAAAAAAAAAAAAGTCTCTCTGACCACAACACTTTAAAATATGTCATATTTTGTAGATAAGGAAGTTGAGAGAAGCACAAGACCACATGACAAAGTTCCAGCAAGTGGTGTGGTGAGATTTGAGCACAGGCCCCTCCAATATCAAATCCACACTGTTTGCCTGTGTATAAAGAGTCTCAAGAAAATGGCCAAGCAAAGAAGGCAAGGAAACAAAAACAAATCTAGAAAGCAAATAAATTAAAAAACAAAAACAAAAATGTGAATCTTTATCACACAGTTAAGATGCCTCAAATCCAGTCTATTGACAGTTGACTGTGTCTGCCTTGGAAGTGTCTGTCTGCCAACTCAAGATTGATTCTGGAGCGTGGGAGACCCTTTGACCCTTATGTGATACTCCATTAAGAACTAGAGTCCAGTTGTGGAGCATTAGACATCAGAACAAATTATTTCATTATATTTCATTACGCCTGTGAAGAGATCTGATTTCCTAGTCCAGTGCTATTTTTGAATATTTTCAGGCATGGGCTGAATATGTGGGTCCCTTGTGGCCAACTCAAAACATAGAGCAAGGAGTATGTGGTATATTAATATCGTCTTTCCCTCACTGTGAGGAAACTAGTTATAAATTAGATGAGATTAGAAAGCAGTCTCTTGAGAATTGGTGTTTTAAGAAATTACCTAGAAAGAACTAAGGGTGTTTTTTTTTTTTCTCTCTCTCTCTTTCTCCCCACATGGTAAATCATACAGAGGAGCAGCCTGCTCCAGATCCCAGAGAGACAACATCTTGAGCACATATGTTATACTGGGCTCTGTATTGACAAATCTAAGAACTCCAGTGCAAAATAACCCAAGTTCCCAAGTTAAAATTGAAAGTGAGACTATCAAAATCAGTATTCTTGTTGTGACATCCCAGCAACTTCATAAACAGCCGTTAAGCTGGACAGCAACACAGGTTAGTGAATTTACCCACGCAAGAACGAACCCGCATTGTGGCTGTGAAGTTACAAACAACCCCATCTACCTCCCACTTTACTGACCGTCTCTCCCTTTCCAGAAACATCATCACATGCAACAGAGATAATATTAAGCTCATTTTACTAGAAGGCTCTTCCAAATATATGCCATATTAAAAATAGTCATGATATAAATATTTCTCACAAGAGCTGCAGCGATGGTGTGAATAAAAAACTCCCCTCGGAGATTTCAGTAAAACCAGATCTCACAAAGGATCTGAAAGAAAACAAAACACACATACATAAACAGACACACACACACACACACACAAAGAGACACACACAGAGAGAACAGACCTTATGTTAATCCGATTTACCATAGCAGTTGCTGTTTCCACACTATTTTATAAAGTATGATTCTCTCCCTTCCCAGTCAGATGAAGCAAGAGAGATGAGCCTGCTCCAGGTGCCTCAGAAGAAATACCCAGGCTTGGGCTCACTAAAGCATGTTCAGTAGCACCTCACCAAAAATCACAAATTTTTAAATACAGCAAAACGTTAGTGCTGTCAAATGGCCAAGCATGCGAGAGGAATCTGAGTCTCTCTCTCTTGCTCCATGCCCCTCTCAGAATACATACAGACCCCCCCCCCCAAACCCACCAGCTGGAATTTTTAAAATGGTAAATTAGACATCAAAATGCTTACGGGCCTTACAGTGAGATAACATCAGGAGGAACGGTGCGTGGAATGGATCTTGCATTCTCACATAAAGCATTATCTTTGGTACAAGTACACACAGCAGGGCATTTTGACTTCGCTGGCTTCTTCCCCTCAGTCAGCAAAACCACAGAAAAGAGGCATAGGAAATAGGCAATTCTTTTCAGGGGGATGCAGGCATTTCCCATCCTTCTGCTTCTGTGTGATTCCATGTAGTCGAGAAAATATCCCCACACATGAACAGGGCTTCTGGAATTCAGCTGCTGATTGTCTCGCTCTAAGAACAGGTCACATAGGAGTCCACCCTTCTCTGCCTCTGCTTTTTCAAAACAGGGACCTCCAGCTGATTTCGTGAGCTGTCCCCTCGCTCAGGCAGTGCACGGCTCCGGGAAAGAGACCTGTGAGGTGCTGTGAGAAGAGCGAGAGCGAGCCAACTGCTGGAGGAAGAGAGCCGACTCACATCACGGAAAACACTGAGCAGAGAGACCAGTCTTCGAAGGCAAGCGAAGTGATGTAAATGAAAATAAACAGCTTTCTGCTTTCACCGGGAGGCCCTTTAATTGTTACCAAAAATAGGACGGCATTATGTCTTATTAGTGGGTGGGTGGGCGGGCGGCGAGGCAGTCATCACAGCATAGGATGTGGGCAATCTCGGAAACCTCTGGGAATTTGCTCTTCGTGCAGCAAACAACCTAATGAGAAAAACTAGCTTGGGGGCCAGGCTTGGCTGGGAAAAGGAAGTTAAGGGAAAACTCTGTCTGAAGCTAAAACCGTGCTATCCCTTGCAGACTGCACCTGGCTGATGCCACCGTTGAATGATAAATCCCCCACCCCCCCACCCCCGCGAACACATGGAGACTGCCAATTTCAGAGGAATGTATGTGAGCGAATATTTTTCTGACACTCAACTATTATGAATTATTGATTTTCATAATCCCCTCCCCACACACACACCATGCACGGCCCACTCTCTCTTGCACGATGAGGGAGGTGACAGAATTGTAAGCGTTCTCTGTGTACAATCCATTCTCCTCCTTTCTTGCTCTCCCTTCCTTGGCAGAGTTCATTCTAAAGGCTGGACCGAGCTCCCTGCCAGCAGGAGGCAGCCAACTCCAGCTTCCTGGGGCTTTGAGACCAGGCCTGGCTCACCCCAGCAGGCTGTGATAAAGTGGGGGAAATGCTGGAGTAAGCAGGAGACCCGGGCTTTGAGATCCCAGCTTATCCAGAAACTAGCTGATTTTTACATACAGGGGAGTATCCCGCCTGTAGAATGGGGATGCTAGGAGAGGTGGCCTTGTCATGACTCTGGGAATCCAATAAAAACCACAGGCTCTTATTGGCATAATCCTAGGGAAGAAGACACTCCCTTGGAAAAGGAAGTTTCTCTAATGACAAAAACCAAGAGAGCTTGGTCTTGGTGTGGGGTTGTCCAGTCCAAGAGGGTGAAGGTAGCCTTAGAGCAGCAGAGGAGGAGGTCCGTTTGCATCCCTCAAGGTGGCTCGGCCACTTTGGTAAGTCAGGCACAAGCCCTCCTCTTCTTGCTTCTGAAACTGAACGTATAAAACAAATCGTCCAAGTGCCTGCACCATGATGAAACAAACCCACCCTTCTCAGGGGTCTGTGAACTGCCACTCTCTCCCTTCTTTTAGCTGACCTTAGGCTGACTCCGATTACTCCTTTGTTTGTTGGCTTAAAAACAAACAAACAAACATGCTCCTTTATCTCTTTTGGCTTTGTGAGAGGAGGGTGGTGATGGTTCTAACCGCCACCCCCCTTATGGGATGGGAGTCTCGGATGCTGCTGCTGCTGCTGCTGATGATGATGATGATGATTCTAGAGGGTTAAAAGCTCCCTAGAAGTAGAAACTGCTGAAAGCCAGGCCCTGCATTCACCATGCACAGGGTGGGCAAGCAGCATGCTGAAGGAGCAATACCATAATGCATGGTCTATTTACAGTAATCATGTATTCACCTAATAAACTTCAGGTTGTCCTAAAGTGAAGGGACTTGCCTGGGTTAAAGCAGTCAGGGCACAGTTCTCAGGTGAAGCAATGAACGAAGGAGGAGGGAACAGGGTATGCAAAGCCTAGGGTGCTCTGAGCAGCCATAGGATGCATATGCAGTTTTAAGCAGTAATTTTTTCTGGTGCATGTTTCAAAAAGACCATCTCAGAGAAGTCCTGACTTTAAAGTGGACTGCGCTACTGTTCCACTGAGAACTGTGTGGAAAGGGATAAAAGAGACCATTCTTAGAAACCCAGACCTGTGGGCAAGCCTCAATTAAACAGTAATGTGTCACTTAAAAGTTGGCCACAGGTTCAATTTTTTTTTTAATTGAATCCTTCTGCAAGTTCATAATGGGATCTCTCTCTCTCCATATGATGTGATTACACTGTGAAAATTTTATGCAGAGTCATTTTATTCAAATAGTCGCCTTCTTAACTCCCTGATTTCTAATAAATTGTGTAACTGCAAAACAATGACCTCGGAATTTTCAGGGACCTTGGATCCAATCCCAGCAAAAGGCATTTGATGGGGAAACCCAGTTACTGAGCCACTGCACAGACACCTATTGACAGAGCCACTACCCAACATGGGGGCAAAACAATGGGAAATATGTGGTTCAAACAATCAGTGTGGTCAAACAGAATATTCTCTCCCAAATACAACCAGCTATCAAGACTGACAAGCCCTTTAGCTTTGGGCTTCCAGACAGCCAAGCAGTCTTCGCATAAAGCCAGGAGGATGATGGATGAGAGGGAGAAACTATATCCCTACCATTCACTTGCAGCTGCTCAGCTAAGTTTGTCGGTTCAAGCAGAGAAACGCCGGGGGGGGGGGGCGTGGGGGGACACTAAGGACAAGTCACAATGGGCATTTTGAAAAGACAGTAACTTTTTCTTTTTCTATGGCATTTAAAACCCAGACTCGAAAATTCCTTATTCAATTAAAACGCCCACCAAGATCAGGCACAGCTTAGACCATGCCATGCAGGGATGCTGACAGCCTTTCTGGCAAGACGCTCTAGAAATGAATCTGAGGAGAGGCTTGGGAGTCTTGAGAGACTTGAGGTCAGACAAGAAGGCATGCTGCTGGTGAGGCCTCCCATCCTACTCTCCTCGGAAGCTGCCCCCCCAGACCCCCCGCAGGTCCCCCTCCCCCGCTAGTGTAGAGCAGATGTAAGGAATGGAAGCCCACAGATAAGACTGGCAAGCTATCTGTGGACTGTGATAGCCTTTGGGAGAGGGTCCTAGAAAAGATGAAAGCCGAGCAGGCAGGAGGCCCCGGGGAGCTGGAAGGGCCAGTTGAAACAGGCTGAGAGCCTAGTCTGAGCTGCAGAGCAGCAACTGAGAAGAATGCAAGGCTGGCTCTTCACCTTGCCAGCAGTGTGACCATGGACCTACTTAGCTTCTTAAGTCACAGTTCTTTCCTTGTTGATGGGGACAATCATAGTACATAGCACATAGAGTTGCTGAGAGAACTAAATAAGATCATATATCTAAATGCTTGGCGTGAATCTGATACATATGAAAGATTTCTCCTCCTCCTCACCATCATCAGCATCAGACCCATCATCAGCATCAGACCCATCACATCATCATCATCACTGCCATCATCATCAAAATAAGACTTAGCTTCAAGTCACGTGATTCCCAGTACTTGGAAAGCAAAGTTTCACGTAAGTATGAGGTCAGTTGACATCTATGGATACTCTAGGAAGCCAGCACTTCTATTAAGATGGCACGTGCTGACGATGTTAATACTCTACTCACACAAAAGAACCAAAATGAACCAAATGAACCCCCAAAAAGAACCACCAGTCAACCTAGGGTTGACCCAGACATGGTCCAGAGCTTGAGAAAGAAGAGGTTTCAGGGAGAGCTGCTCATGTGTGAGCTGAAGAGAGTAAGAGGCTTCTGCTCTGAGATTCTTGTCCTCAGGGGCTCTCTTCCAGTTAGAGACACTACTGTGATGCATGTGGATGCTAGGAACAACTCCACAGAGTGGAGGTAATGGGCTGTTACAGAGATGTGAGGCAACTGACAGCTTTATCAAGGGCCAAGGTGGAGGTGTCACCAGAGTCACTGGATTCTTTGCTCCAGGAGCTGCTCAACCTTGGTGGCCCAAACCCCACAGCCATTGATGGAACTGGCAAATCAACCCCAGTTGGGAGCCAGAGCCAAAGAGAAGGGCACAAAGTTTGGGAGCAAGGGTGTAGCATTCTCCGGCTATCCTCAGAGCTGCAGAAGTGGGTCCCAGGAAGGGTGGAGGAGAGCAGAAGAAAGAGGAGGAACAGCCTGTGCCATGAATATGAGCCCAATTTTCCCCCTCAGCCTGGCGTGGCCTAGGAAACCCCACATTAACTGCAGTAAACAAATCATTTGGGACCTTAAAGAATCAAGCTGGCCCCGCCTCCTTCTGCAAACACCGGGCAAGCAAACCAGTGTCATTTTAAGCAGCCTTTTTTTTTTTTTTTTTTTTTTCTTTTAAATAGAGCAGGAGTTTTGAAGCCTAGAGTCAGATGAGGTAGTTAGTTGGGAAATCAATCTGGTGGCTACAGGTGGATTTTTGAAAGTACATGATTCTGAATACCAAACTGCACTGAGTTGCTCTTGTAAGGGTAACTATTGCCTTGTGAACCCTTTGACTCTACTCAAGATGTGCATGTGTGTGAGTCTGTTGTGTTGATAGAAACCGTGTTTCTTAGAGGTGACTTACAACTGAAGGAAGAATGAGGAGAAGAGGAAAGTGGAGGGAGGGAGAGAGGAAGGGAAGGAGGGAGGGAAGGAGATAAAGTCCCCAACACACTGTATCAGAATATGCTAAGGCTCTTTGGGCACCCCGGGATCTGCGACGTGGTAGAGAAGTGGCCGAATAAGCTTCACTTGCTGAAGGAAGCAGGAGCTGGACCTACTGGGATACTGTTTCTACTATTTACTAGCTCTGTGGGCTTGAACACTTTGCTTAACTTCTCTGTGCCTCACTTTCTACATGGGAAAGATCAAAATAATACCAAGAATACCATGCTTGCATTATTAACATTAGGATAAGTTAATGATGTACATGGAATGTGTGTGTGTGAGAGATGAAGGCATTCAATGGCTCTGCCAGAATTACATAGGAAGTAGGGAGGTGGTAAGGGTGGCCAGTGGAGGGTAAGACCTCTCTAGGGAGTTAGGAGTAGCATCATTTAGGACTCTTTGGTTACAAGTGACAGGCTCAACTGCCACCTCTGCCAACCTAAGCATACAGGAACCTGTTTCCATGGTGATAGAGAGGCTTTGGAATCCAAGAAAGGGCTGGCCAAGCAGGTTTTAAGATAGAGGAACTTGTGAGAGCTCGGGGTGGGGGTGGGGGCTTGGTGGCATTCTCAGGCAAGTTCTTATCCCTATATATGCCATCAAAGGAGAGGTTCTGAAGGCTGAGCTGGTGTTGGGTGCCCATCATCCATTTGCCATGAAAACTCCAGGGTCTTGACTAGCATTTCTATGGAGGTGTGTGACGGGAGAGGGATGGCTCTGAAGGAAAGCTTGATGCTGATCCTAGAGGCAGAGGAATGGGTACCAGGCAGGTAAACCAAGAGCATGCACCATGACACCGGGATCTGCTAACTAATCGTGGCCTTTCCTCTGGCCTATCACCACACTCAACCCCACTATTTTATAGAAAAGTGATCTTAAGACAGTTTGAACAAACAATTATGAATCATTTCTCAAAGGACTATTAAATTTTCTTCTTCTAATGATAGAATCAGTGGAGTTTCACCTCTTCTGACCCAAGAGAATAAAGCTTTGGCTCAGAGGGGAGTTGGGAAGCAATACAATCAAAATCAGATGCTTATGTAATGCCCATTACACGACAAGCTGGCATTCTAATGCACATTCCATGCACTAACAGCAATCCTATGGGCTGGTTGTTGTTATTATTATTATTATTATTATTATTATTATTATTATTATTATTATTATTATTATTCCTGCTCGTAGTGCTTCCAGGAAGGACTATTGTTATTTACCCTATAGTCACAGAAAAGGAAATACAGGAGGAAAGAAGCTTGTCTAGGGCCCCACAGCTAGTGAGATGGGTGCTGGGCTCTAACCTGGAACTTCGACTGATATCCATGGCTCTGATGAGCCATGGGGAATGGGGTATACTGTGTGCTGCTTTGGAAGCCAACCTTAACCAGTACCTTAAGGCATTGCTACTGAACTACAATTCCCAGCATGCAGCTGAGCTAGCTATCATCTTAACTCCTTGTTTACCAAAAGTTCTTGTATAAAAATCGTGTTCAATGGCAAACTCCAATCTCTCTACAGGATGACTGTGCAATTGTACAAATGTAGGTGAAGGGGCAGTAGATTGTAGAATGGGCGAGTTTCTGGGTTAAAATAGCTCCTGCATTTCCATTGTCCAAAAGAGGGCATTGGAAACAGCACAATGAAGATTTAGAAATGTGCACCATGAAAACTTAGTGTGGCTCTCAAACTTTGGAATCGCATGAGGAATCTTGAAAGCCCATGATGCTTATGTCACATAGAGGTTATAGTTTAGCCATTGCTGTTTTGAGACAGAATGGTCTTACTATATAGCTCTAGCTATCCTGGAACTCACTATGTAGCCCAAGCTGGCCTCAAACTCACAGAGATCTACCTGCCTCTGCTTCTGGAGTGTTGGGACTATAGGCTTGAGCCACAATGCCTACCTAGGATTTGGTTGTTTTTAAAAAGTTCCCTTATGGAACTCTAAGGCATCATGCAGAAGCATAAACTAGGAAGCATGGCTTGATAACCTAACGAGGCATCAACGTTAGTCATGAGGCAGGCAGAGCAAGGAGGAAGAGCCTTTTCTGAGGAAATGGGTGAGGCAGAGTAAGGCTGTTCCTGAATTAATGGTTCTTGGCTGGAGTGATCAGGAGGTGGTGCTTGGGAGTGTGAGAGCCTGATAGAGCAGCGTTTAGTAGGGGCTGGAATCCGGATGACTGCTTTGTGTGTGAAAGATGTACCCACCTTGGTAAGTCAGTTGTGATCTCTGGAGATGGGCTACAGAAAGGTAGTCCCTCCAGTTCTACCTGGCCCCGGATGCCAAAGCATCAGAGTCTAGGAAAGAAGACATGCTTAATTACTATTTTTTACCCACCCTTCAGTAGGAAACTGATGGGCCATAGAAAAAAAGATGGCACCTTGAAGACCACCCCAAGAGGAACAGTGGTCTCCAGCAAAAGGACAAGAATGAAGGAAAGTGGGGACTTCAGTGCAGGCTGTTTTGTTCACCCAGATTCCTAGTCCATCCCTGTCAACTGAGAAGAAGGGCAGCAAGTCTTAAGATGTGGCTTAGAAATGCATCTTTGGAGGCAGGACACACAACTGACTTCTCTGTTCCTTTAAGGGAGTGGTCACTAACCAGGAAAAGTCAGTAAAAACCATTTTGTGAAAAGAAAAGTTGGCTTAGAGATGTGAGCTTGAACTTTTATTTAGTCTAAGGAAAAAAAAAATTGAATCATGTTTTGCTTAATCTTAACCACTGGTCTTTGTTTCTGACGCTATACATTTTCATATTCCTCCTCAAGATTGAGTAGAAAGTGAATGGTGGCTCTAGCCTTCAAGGGCGGAGTCTCTCCTAGCTGGTGCTGGCAGCAGAAATTGGACCACCCTTGTTTTCGTGTCTGATTCAATTCCTTCTCAGAGAAGTAAAGACAATGTTGTTGATCGATCATGGTGACGATAAATAGCGTGATATGATGATGATGATGAAGAAGAGGAAGAGGAAGAAGAACTTACGCAATTGCTTTATATTGTTATGAGAATTGTTTCATATGATTTAGAATCAAATACCCCATTTAGTCATTGTATCACAGTTTGGCTGTTGCCCCTCCCCCTTCTAAGTCAGGAAACTGAGGTTCACCAAGGTTAGGCAGCTTGCTGAAGATGTCTAACTGGCTTAAAAATATAACATTCAGACCTGAGATGCTATGAATTTAATAATCTCTCCCTCTCCACAGAACCATCTCCTTGCTTCACAGCGGTTTCCTGGAATACAGGTAATTTCACCTCATTCCCACAGGAGCAAGCAAAAGCTGTGTGAGTGTAGGACCGCCATGCATGGTGAGTACTGGGCTTGTACACTAGTCTCATTGCATAACCAGGACTGGGTCTTGGAAATACTGGCACATGGGAGGGTTGTCTCTGAGATACAGAAGAAAGGTAATAGACCAAGGTCAGATTCTGCTAACCTAGTTAGAAGACTCCATTTGTATGTGTGGGATGGAGAATGCTAAAACTACAATTCTTGGGTCCTTCATACACAATAAAGATTATCCCATCCCAACTGTACTTAGATCCAAGAAGGAACTAAAGAGGATTGTATGGTTGAAAACAAAGCAAACCTTTTGGTGCATTTTTCTGAACACTGATCAATAAATTAACCATTAACTTGGAGAACCTGAATATTGCCCACAAAGAATCCAAAACAAATGGACGGTTCTGATAAGAACTGTGGAACGCCCATGTGGTCTTGGCCAAGACATGTTCTTTCCTTAGGCTTCAATGTCTCCATCTTTACAGCACTAATATCCTTTGACTTCCTAAGTTCTTTCTCTAGAAAGAACAATACTGTACTGTGTTTAAAAACTGAGGTGTAACCCTGCCTCGAAAAACCAAAATAAAATAAAATAATAAAAACTGAGGTGTAATCTGGGCATGATGGCACATGCCTTTAATCAATTCCAGCACTTGGGAGGCAGAGGCAGGTGCTTCTCTGTGAGTTCAAGGCCAGCCTGGTCTACAAAGTGAGTCTAGGACAGCCAGGGCTATGCAGAGAAACCCTGTCTCAAAAAATCAATCAAACAAACCAATTAACTAACAAAACCCTGAGGTCTAGAAAAATTTTCACTTTGTTTATAGCCAACATGTTTATCGCCTTTAACCAAAACGCATAAGTTTAAACCAAAAATAATCAGAACAGGCCATATGCATAAATAGAAATGCCACAGTGAAACCCTTAATATATAGCAGTAATAGTTATAATAACCCATACAAGGTGATCCAAGCCTGTAATCTGGACTGTGAGAAGCCGGAGAATAATAAATTTGAGGCCCGCATGAGCTATGTAGCAATTTCTAGTTAGTCCTCCTTAGGCTACATGGAAAGACTGCCCAAAAAACAGCAGTAAACAAAAACAAAAGTAAACAGGACAAAGTGATCTCTGATAATCAAGTGTGATTTTAACTTTTAGTGGTTTTTTGTTTTTGTTTTGTTTTTGTTTTTTTTCAGAAACATGTATGGTTAGTTGAATTTTAACAGATCCAAGTGCTCTGCCCACAAAGTACCCTGGGACAGAAGTCTATTCTACAAAGAAAGGTTATTTGGGAATAAAACAAAGATAATTCTAAACTATGGGCAGAATAAAAATAATTTAGTTGGAATGTATTTTGGGGTGGTGCTGTGGAAGAGCCACGCTCTCAGGTGCTGCCACAGAGCAAGGCTGGGACACTGAAGTACAAAACAGAAAACAGGAAACAGAAAGCACAGTAGCTCTTCTGCCTTCTGCCTTCTGCCTTCTGCCTGATGCCCACCCGAGGCACTCCAAGGACAGTTCCCAGGAGCCAAGAGAAAGCCTTAACTGTCCTTTCAGCTTTCCGTTTAAAAAAAAATTTCATGTTTGTGTTTTGGTTTAAGATTGTGAAATTAAGTGGAAAAATCACACAATGAGACTGTGAAAGCTTCGGAAACTTGGACTGTGCATTGTTGGAGTTTAGACTTTTGTCTTATCCCTTTGGAAAGCTTCTGTTTCATTTTGTTTCCCTTTCTACTCTCATTCTGGAAGAACTAAGTGAGTTCAATCACTGCGATGACTTGTGGCCTCTATTACACCCCTTAATTTCAGTAGGAATGGTGACCCAAGAAGCAAAGAATTTGACCCCAGAAAATAGCAAGGGGATGAGAGAACTGACTATGACCATAGGATTAATGCCCTGGGGGTCCAGGGCAAGGGTGAGTATTAACAGTTTTGGAGCCAGGCTTTAACTGGGCCTCACATGTGGCAATGCCTCACTGTTCTGAGCAGTGGGGGCAGGAAGATGGAAAAAGCCAAACCTTTGGGCCTCCTGCAGACCTAACGCTTTTTATGTGGTGTCTTGGTGGCTATTTCACCTGCCTTGGACACAAGACACTAATGCCCTCATTGTACAAATGAGGAACTGCAGTGATATTCCCAAGAGCATATATTTTGGATTCTGCCTACCATATTTTTCAGACTATAAGATGCACCTGACCATAAGACACATCCAGGTTTTAGAACAGTAAAACAAGAAAAACAGTAAAAAACCAACAATCACACCACAAGGTGTACCCTAATCCCTCTCCCCCCCCCACTTTTGGGGGGAAAAGGTGCATCTTATGGTCTGAAAAATATGGTATGTCTGTTTCCAAACTGTTCATTGTGTGATTCCTAACTAATGGGGTCTATGAAGTAAATCTTGCATGGTTCTTATGTTTGTGAGTCCCTTCTGGCTCCAGAGGCTCTCGAGTGACACCTACTGGCTCTCAAGGCTCTAGGGACACCTGAGGGACTCCCTATGTCTTCTGTTTAGCTGTGGGCATCCATCAGCTGATGTGGCAGTGGACAGCTCCCCTCTCAGACATTTTGCTCCTGAAAAAGCAGGAACATCCCTCCGTGCTACACCTTCTAATCCTCACAAAGAAGTTTTGAAGGGTTTCAGGACACAAAAGAACAAGGAGAAGAGTGACGAGCAAGGAAAAAGCACAAGAAAAAGCGCCACGCCCATTGCATCTTCCATTGAACATGGCACTGAGAACCTTAGAATGTACTATAGTCCTTCACTCATTTCTCACAGCAGATCTCTGGGATCTGCACTGAGGATGTGCCCATCTTCTCAGTAAAGAAAGAGGTGAAACCAACCATTCCTAAGCCTGGCAATGGCAGAAGGAAGATTTGGACCTAAGGACATATAATTGATCATTTCTTCATAATAAAATATTTATTTGTATGTTATATGTGCACACATGCGTCACAGTGTGTGTGGGAGGAGTCAATTCTTTCTGCCTTCTGGATACCAGGGATTGAACTTAGGTCACCAGGCTTGAGGGCAAGCAGTGTTACCAGCCGAGCCATCTTTCCAGGCCTGGTCAGTTTTCATTAAGACCATTTAAAAAACAATCCTCCCAAAGACAAGAGTGACACTATTCCTAAAAGGCCTTTGGGTAAAATGAAGGCAGAGATTTTTGGTAGGAGTTATCAATGGCAAGAAGCACATGAAGAAACAAATGGAGTACCTCAGTCTCTCTCAACTTGTCAGACCCTCTCCTGGCTTTTGTCCAGTCACAGACCAGTACCCACACCCTTGTGTCTTCCATCCTGCAGCTCCAGGACTTTCTGTCAGCCTTCTCAGTGGCTCATCTCTTTCTCCTCTCTGTTCCTTGCAATCAGTATTCTTAGTACTCTGGCTGTACTGGGGACTCAGTCTTGGAGGTGTTACCTGGGAAAATAAGCCTCCAGGGTCCTTTCATTGTAAGGACTGCAACAAATGGTAAATAGAAGGAAGCACTGAGGTTGCAGAACCTTTCAGTTCCTCCACAAATGGTCAGAGCCTGCTGCATGCATGGCCAGCTCTTTTAAACCTTCCTGATCACATCTGTAAAATGCATCTCAGGATGGGGTGAGCATTCAGACAGTTGTATGCTTGCAAACCACTCACCAACGGAAGTTCTCTGTCCCCTAAAATCTACACATGGAAGCCATCCAATGACAGTTTACTTGAAGACAAGAGCTTTAAAAAGGTAATTAAGTCTAGATACAAGAAAAGTGCCTAGTTGAGGAAACAGTTGCTGGGGCTGGGACCTTGAAAGATATGTCTTCATACCTCTCCATTGCTGGTGGGAGTGCAAATTTGTACAACCACTATGGAAATCAACCTGGAGGTTTCTAAGAAAATTAGGAATAGATCTACCGCAAGACCCAGCTATACCACTCCTGCCATATACCCAAAAGATACTTCCATGATATCACAAGGACATTTGCTCAACTGTGTTCACAGCAGCTTTATTCGTAATAGTCAGGAGACAACCCAGATGCCTCTCAACTGAAGAATGGATAAAGAAACTGTGGTACATTTACACAATGGAATACTACTCAGGTATTAAAAACCAAAGACATCATGGAATTTGCAGGCAAATAGATGGAACTAGAAAATATCCTGAGCAAGGTAACCCAGACTCAGAAAGACACCCATGATATGTACTCACTTATAAGTAGATATTAGCCACATTGTACAGGATAAATGTGCAACAATCCACAGACTCAAAGAAGCTAAGGAGGGTACAAAGGAAGATGCTTGAATTTCACTCAGAACAAGAAAGTAGACTCAAAAATTGGCTTACAAGAAGTGTAGGAAAGATGGAAGAGAGATTGAGGGAATGGCAAACCAATGGCTGGCCCAACTTGAGACCCATCCCATGGGAGAGAGCCAACCCCTGTCACTCTTAAGGATACTCTGCAGACAGGAGCCCAGCATAACTGTCTTCTGAGAGGCTTTACTGGGCAGGTGCCTAGAGTGGCTCATCCTGTGCTATTCACATGTAAGCACAGGGCTTATAACTTAGTTAGCTTCTGTGTTTGGTTTCTTTGGCCTGCCTCTAAGTCCCTAAATTACTAATACCAGAAAGTTTCCAGTTGTATATTAAGGTTCAGGTAAGATTTTCATTTGACTGATTTACTTAGCAAATATGTCATCCGAAAGAATGAAACCCTAACCGTGGCAGACTCAAATATAGCAGAAAGACTGTGAAGCCTGGGTATGCGGAGGAGTTCTTGCTTTGCCCTTTAACAGCTATGAAGTCTTGTGCAAATCACATGATTGTGTAGAGTCTTCTTGTTCATGACTGTATTTATGCTGTGCAGGAGAATTGTGAGGGTTAAGAAACATCACATATATAATCCTAGCACTTGGGAGGATGGGGACATGGAGGATTGAGAGTTCAAGATCAGCCTGGACTACACAGCAAGACTATATATATCTCAAGAACAAAAATTTGAAGTGGCATATAATTAGGGTTGCCATAAAAAACTTCAGGCATTGCCAACAGTGAAGGAGATGTCGGAGGTCCTCCAGAAAGCAACCCCTGAAACTACTCTGAATCATATTGATTAAGTGCCACCATCAATCACAGTTATTGATCTTAACCTTAGTCTGTGAGCATTTGCTCTCTAGTTACCTTAAATTCCTCTTGCCACCCATCTGGTCCTCCTGTTTCTAATTAAAAATTGGAAGTTGCACGAAAATTCGACAGGAACGGTTTCTATGAAATGTTTTCCCCAGAGGAGCAGATTGTACTGCCCATGGAGTCAGTTCCCAAACTAATTTAACTCTCAGCCCTAGCCTTCGTACAGAAATGTGCAAAGCAAAAATGGAGTTGTGGCAAACCGTGCCAGTTGGACTGCCTCACACTTCTGACTCACTTCAGAACCATTATCATGTCAATAAAAACATCCCCTCCGCACCCTTCCCAGGGTTTTGCAAGGAGATGTGGTTAGAAAGTCAAGGTCTGGTGAGAAGCCCTGCACTAAACTTGTGATCAGGCTAAAAGACAAGGTGGCACTGTCCCTTCAGGGGGCACCATGGTCATGTGGTTGACGGGAGGAAATAGCAGTAGGGAAAAAAATTCCATATGCTTCAAGGGAGGTAGATACATACTAAAAATAGCCATTGCTTATCAAGTATTTAAGATGTATATTATCATTTAATATGTGTGTTAAATTGTTTTATTAGTCAGGATAGGTTGGTTGTGCTTTTAAAAACGTCCCCAAATTTCAACAGCTTACTATCATAGCAGCTGATTTCTTATAACATAGTAGGAACAAAAGGGAGGAGAGGGAACGAGCTGCTTCCTGAGAAACTGCAGCCTCTCTAGGATTCTAGAATCATTCACTGAATCATTTGCATGTTTCTGGGAAATTTGCAAAGAAAGAAGTGCAGGTGTCAAGGACCTCACAGATTTCCTAAGACACAGGCCTGAATGTAGCACATTTCATTTCCACCCACCTTCTAAGGGCCAGAACTCAGTCACATGGTTGAAGAGAAGCTGGGAACACCCACAAGGAAATGTCCACTGGAAATAACCAGAGGGAAAAGGAAACACAGTTTGGAAAACTGATATGATCACTCACTCTTGCCCCCATACTGAAGATGAAACTGGGCTTTAGGCAGGTCAAATAACTTGCCCAACACTAAACACTACACAGCAAACAAGTGGCAGAAGCAAGACAAGTTCTTGGTGTGTGTGTGTGTGTGTGTGTGTGTGTGTGTTAGGGGGACCTAAGACCCTGACTACAGGTTATGTCATCCCTCCTGAGCACACTCTTCAATTGTGGGCATTATCTGACATTTGCAAGGTAACATGTAGATGCTACATTTTTCAAGGCCACAACAGAAAGACAAAAGTGACAATAGTGTGAGGACAAGTTGGCCCAAGTGTGTGTGTCCTAGGGATCTGATCTTCTCACAGGCATCACCCTAGCCTCCCGACTCATTCCCTAGTGCTAAGAAGTAGAACTGAGCTCATCTTGCAGCATGGCTGTGCTCTTAATTGTCACACCCTACTTCCAGGACATTTTTGATTCCCTTGTTTAATGCCATCTGCTGTCCTATAACTACAAGGATCCCTACAACATTCTAGACTTACCACATGAATGTCCAACAGAAGAGCATCAGCCCCAGCCCGCCCTCGTGGGTCATCTGAGATCTAAGATGAAGAGTTTATATTCTCATTTTGTGTTCCAGCTATGCAGAACTGTGCATAGCCTCCTAAGTAAATATATCCGGCATCTTACCCCAGACCTTCATACTCTTTGTTCCCTCTATATGGCTCTAGAAACACTGCTGTGGATCTGACCATTGGAAACCCACGTCTAGCCTCCCAGAGAGCTGGTTTCATTTTATAGACACGGTTGAAGACCAGGGGCAGGATTGACATAACCCATTGATATTCTCCTTGGTCAGATGGACAAATGAATCTATTCTTTGCTAACCAAGATGGATTAATGGCTTTAAGGGGGTTCCACTATCCTGATCTGCCATCTTTCTGATTGTCCTAGGCCCACTCTAGTATGTTTTCCAGGACTCCTATCACATCTTTAGCAGGTTTCTGTCGTAGAATCAGTCCATGCTAGACAGATTTGCCTTGAGGGTTCTTCTCCATGGATGGCAAAGATTGTCCATTCCATGCACCATTATAAGTCATTAGTGCCATGCTGGGACCATCACTGATCTACAGGACACTGAAACCATAAAAGTGGCTTCTATTTCTTCCCCTGGACTTAAAATTGATATAAATAGAGGCACTTTAGAACTTTTTATCATGCCCTGAGGCAATGGAGACTGCTTTAAGTTTTGATCCCTCTTTTCTCTATTCAATCTGTACTGTTAGAATCTTCTATGGCCCTGCCTTCCTGTAGCTCTCATCTGTCCACCACAACCTGATTATGTGTCCAGAAAAATGAAGATGGCTTGCGCTCCGGGTCTCCTGCTACTCTGTCATAGGTCAGTTTCCCTTTCCTACAAGCTCATCTTCTCTTTCCCTTTCCATTTCCAAGGTTCTGCTTAAATGTTATCCCCTTGAACTTGAGCACAGGAACCCCAGGTTTTATAGGAGGGAGAAGATTAAAGCAGGTTTCTGAGCATTCTGGATGGATGCTGCATAAGGAAGACCGGATGGATGCTGCATAAGGAAGACTGGATGGATGCTGCATAGGGAAGACTGGATGGATGCTGCATAGGGTAGACTGGATGGATGCTGCATAGGGAAGACTGTATGGATGCTGCATAGAGTAGACTGGATGGATGCTGCATAGAGTAGACTGGATGGATGCTGCATAAGGAAGACTGGATGGATGCTGCATAGGGAAGACTGGATGGGTGTTGCATAGAGTAGACTGGATGGATGCTGCATAGGGTAGACTGGATGGATGCTGCATAGGGAAGACTGGATGGATGCTGCATAAGGAAGACTGGATGGATGCTGCATAGGGAAGACTGGATGGGTGTTGCATAGAGTAGACTGGATGGATGCTGCATAGGGTAGACTGGATGGATGCTGCATAGGGAAGACTGGATGGATGCTGCATAGGGTAGACTGGATGGATGCTGCATAGGGTAGACTGGATGGATGCTGCATAGGGAAGACTGGATGGATGCTGCATAGGGAAGACTGGATGGATGCTGCATAGGGAAGACTGGATGGGTGTTGCATAGAGTAGACTGGATGGATGCTGCATAGGGTAGACTGGATGGATGCTGCATAGGGAAGACTGGATGGATGCTGCATAAGGAAGACTGGATGGATGCTGCATAGGGAAGACTGGATGGATGCTGCATAAGGAAGACTGGATGGATGCTGCATAGGGAAGACTGGATGGATGCTGCATAAGGAAGACTGGATGGATGCTGCATAGGGAAGACTGGATGGGTGCTGCATAGGGAAGACTGGATGGTGCCTGCATAGGGAAGACTGGATGGGTGCTTGCATAAGTAGGACTGGATGGATGCTGCATAGGGAGACTGGATGGGTGTTGCATAGAGTAGACGGATGGATGCTGCATAGGGAGACTGGATGGATGCTGCATAGGGAAGACTGGATGGGTGTTGCATAGAGTAGACTGGATGGATGCTGCATAGGGTAGACTGGATGGATGCTGCATAGGGTAGACTGGATGGGTGTTGCATAGAGTAGACTGGATGGATGCTGCATAGGGTAGACTGGATGGGTGTTGCATAGGGTAGACTGGATGGATGCTGCATAGGGGTAGACTGGATGGATGCTGCATAGGGAAGACTGGATGGATGCTGCATAGGGTAGACTGGATGGATGCTGCATAGGGTAGACTGGATGGATGCTGCATAGGGAAGACTGGATGGATGCTGCATAGAGTAGACTGAATGGATGCTGCATAGGGAAGACTGGATGGATACTGCATAGGGTAGACTGGATGGATGCTGCATAGGGTAGACTGGATGGGTGTTGCATAGAGTAGACTGGATGGATGCTGCATAGGGTAGACTGGATGGGTGTTGCATAGAGTAGACTGGATGGATGCTGCATAGGGTAGACTGGATGGATGCTGCATAGGGTAGACTGGATGGATGCTGCATAGGGTAGACTGGATGGATGCTGCATAGGGTAGACTGGATGGATGCTGCATAGGGTAGACTGGATGGATGCTGCATAGGGTAGACTGGATGGATGCTGCATAGGGTAGACTGGATGGATGCTGCATAGAGTAGACTGGATGGATGCTGCATAGAGTAGACTGAATGGATGCTGCATAGGGAAGACTGTATGGATGCTGCATAGAGTAGACTGGATGGATGCTGCATAGGGTAGACTGGATGGATGCTGCATAGGGTAGACTGGATGGATGCTGCATAGAGTAGACTGGATGGATGCTGCATAGGGAAGACTGGATGGATGCTGCATAGAGTAGACTGGATGGATGCTGCATAAATGGGTGTTGCATAGAGTAGGACTGGATGGATGCTGATAGGGTAGACTGGATGGGTGGTGTGCATAGAGTTAGACTGATGGATGCTGCATAGGGTAGACTGGTTGGTTGTTGCATAGAGTAGACTGGATGGATGCTGCATAGGGTAGACTGGATGGATGCTGCATAGGGTAGACTGGATGGGTGTTGCATAGGGTAGACTGGATGGATGCTGCATAGGGAAGACTGAATGGATGCTGCATAGGGAAGACTGGATGTTGCATAGGGTAGACTGGATGGATATTGCATAGAGTAGACTGGATGTTGCGTAGGGTAGACTGGATGCTGCATCTGCTTATCTGGCTGCCTAGGCACCATAGACATACTTCAGGGACAAATCAGTTTCACATTAGTTTGTGAGTGAGGTGGGGGTCTCTCTCTCTCTCTCTCTCTCTCTCTCTCTGTGTGTGTGTGTGTGTGTGTGTGTGTGTGTGTGTGTGTGTGTGTGTGTCCAAAGTTCAATATTCCATGGATGATACAACCTGAAGCTCACACCCGTTTGTTTGGTCCAGGCTTTCCAAGAGTGGTGGCCAAAGAGAAGGGACAGGGAGAAGACGAAGAGGGTGGGGAGAGAAATGGGAAGAAAAAGGAGTGAGGGAGTGAGATGGAGGAAGAAGGGATGGAGAGAAAGAGGGAGGAAAGGAGGCAGAGAGGGAGAGAGAGAGACCTTTAAGCTCTTAAGTCTTTAGACTATCAGGACTTTTGAGACTGACTAGTCTTTCTGGTTTCTTTTGTGAAGTATTAACTAATTAACCACTCTAGATTCTGCTTATAGAATGCTGGGTCTTATTCACAAGACAAGCACCTGTTAGGAACAAGATAAGGTGTCCCCATCAACAAACTAAAATGTAAGAGTCACAATTTAAACAATAAGACAAATGTGGGACACGCCAATGAAGTTGACAAAATGAAACAACTTTGGTTTCCTTCCCCTGCCTCTTCCTCCTGAGGCACTGAAGCCATGCAGTAACCGCACACTGAGTGCTACTGTGTGGGGGAGCATTCTGGAAGCTGCTGTGAGATGGCAGGGGTCTGTAGGGGGGGGGAGGGCAGGCAGGCATAGAGGTTCCTGCCCTCAGGGAGTTTTGAGCTGTAGCCAGGAGCTCTGTGTTCCACGAAGTTCTCTTAACAGGTTCCCTGCTGTGTTAGCAGGAACTCAAAAGCAGATTAAAAAGAATTTCTCCCCAGGGTAACAGAGTAGTTGGAATCGGATGGAAAGAGAATTGTTAATTTGACATTTAAGATTGAAGGACAAGTGGGTATTTGTCTCACTCCCTCAGGTTTGTTTTCTCCCTGCGAGAAGCAGCCAGCTTCACTGATTGTCAAGTCTGAATGGCACTTTCCATTTTTCTCTATTGAAAGCGCGTGCTTGAATGCGAAGCATCTATTAGTGGACTGCGAGCAGGAAGAACTCTCTGGATAATGAACTTGATTTTCCATGTGAAACGCAATTCATATCCACGAATTATCTTTTTACAAAGGAAATGCGGAGCAAAGTGGCTCACACATGCTATCTCAGTCGACCTCACAGACACCTCTGAAATGAGCATCATTAGCTAGCTTCTATAGATGACAAGGGGAAATGAGAGTCCAGGCCTTTCGATGGTGTCAGTTCACTTCTGGTGGATGAATAACGCATTATTTTATTCCCTTTGGTTGAATTTTTATAAACAGTTTAACATGAGCACCTGCGTTACATTTGCACAATTCAGCTCATCACAGCCTGGTCATGTGTCTTCTCTGACTACGCTGGTAACAGCCTCATCTGTAATAATTGGTAAGCGTTCAACTCTCTGTAACCCAACTTGCTTTTGTTCTAGACTAAAGTCAATAACACTCCAGCCCCCAGAAGTCTCATCTATTTCTTCATTTGCAGGATCTCTCTGGGGTGACGCCACTTGGCCAGAACTGGGGGAACATTGTCACTCTCCTGTCAGAGTATATTACCGTGCGTACAGCGGCCTCGCCGTGTCTCTGAAAGCTCACAGCTTAGGATGGAGGTGTGGTTACCCTATACCTTGCCTGGAGCTTCCTGCCACTCCATCGTCTGAGTCCACAACAGCCAAGGGGACAGAGGAAATGTACAGATATGGGAAAAGTTAGGTCTGTATGTTTGCAGTGAGTTGCAGATATTTTCAAAAAACCTCAGAAAGCAGCCCAACTGAAGCAGGGACGCACGGGCAGCAGACGAAGCTGGAAGCAGGTGTTTGCTTAATTGCTCCAGCTGCTGCCAAGTGTTTGGCACAATTTCCCCCGTATTTTTCAGTTATTGGCACGGGGAGCTCGTTTCATTTTTCAGCTGAAGTATGTAGGAACCCTTCCCTCTCTTCCTCCCATTTTTACAGGGAAGCAAGCAGGCCGATTTTCTCTCAAAAGTTGCAAGTAAACACAGCTCCTTGGCTATGTTATTATTATTTGCCTCAAAACAACACATTGACTATTGAAAGGGAAATTAGCTTAGATGTAATTTGGTGTTTGGTTTGATTTCGCCAATGTTGCTATGGGTTGAAACTTTAATTTGCCTCAGAAGGTTTTGAGCCAATGCTTCCGACTCCTCTTGTGACTTTGATTTCTGAATTGTGTATCTGAGCCTGTCGCCTCCTCTCTTGTTCTCTCTTTAAAAGGCAGTTTGTTAAATTCCTCCACTGAGGTGGCACATTCGTTTTGCAATTTGACTCCCCTTTAAATCTGGAAGGCAACCATTGCAAAAAATATTGGCTTTGGGTTCTTTTATGACTTACCATCCTGCAAGTATTTATGAACACTGAAAGCCATGTCGAAGCCTTAGAAGGGACAATGTGACAAAACCAGGCCAAGCAACCAGGAAGAATACAGAAGTGCATAAGACGTGGCCTCTCTTTCAGCAGGTTTGATCCCTAAAGGGATATAAACCGCGAATCAGGAAAACATAACACAGTTCTGAGAGAAGAACCATTGTGATGTGTTAAAGAAGGGCCTACGCATAGCAATTACTGCTGATGGTAGATACAACATAAAGAATAGATAATTTCTCCATTTTCTCCCCTTTCTAAAATAATTCTGCTTAGAGAGTGATGTTTGATTATTGAATTGTTAGAAATGTTGAATTGTGATTCATCACTCATACTTTTAATCAGACTAGGGTGAGGGGGGTACTTTGAGTTAAAAATATTTTAGTTTTGGGCTTTTGTTTGATTATATTCCAAGGAGAAAGAAGGAGGAAGCTGATTCCTCCTAACCAGGGCTTTAGGAGACCTGGGTCTGGTTTTGTTTTCCCATCAGCCACTTAAGGTTTTGGTTCCCCATGGCCTAGCCTGGATTGTTTCCATCCATATAAATGATTTGAGTATGATGCCGTAGCCTTTGTCCTGGGTGGGTCTAGTGTCCCCCACAGGGGGCAAAGCAAACCCGAGGCCAGAGAAACCACCCTAGGCACCAAAAAAAAAGAGAGAGAGAAAGAACAATCTTTGGGTTTCTGAGTTTTCAACTTTAAATCCCAAACTCTTTGTAGAAGTCCTGGAGGCCAAAGCCACTCAGTTTTGAATAAGTCTGACGCCTTCTAATTCCCAGTGAGTGTAGAACAGGCTTTTAAAAATATTAATGAATGGCCTGGTCAAAAAAAAAAAAACTTCTACAAATGTCAAAAAAGATCAACAAGATGCCTCATTTGTGCTGAATTGTGCCTACACATAAGCCTTGAAGGTGAAGGTAAGTGCGTGAAGGTAGCTGCGTGCAGGAGGAAGTGGCACAGAGGACAGACGGAGAAGGGCTGTTTCTCACCAAGGTTTTTCTTGTTCTGTATAATAGGCAGCAGTGACCCGAGCCCTGATTTAACACAAGCCCACATGTTGCAGCTGGTCCCCCAGCCATCCCCTCCCTTCTGACTCTTCCTGTCCAGGTGACATGTCTTGCCTCTCCCGCAAATCCTGCTGTCACCTTATTGTTTCCCTAGGCAGTCATTTACCATGTACCTCTCTGCCACCTGCCACTTTTCATCACAACTCTATTTTTATTGTGTGTGTATATATAAAGATTACAGCATGCTGTTTTGTTATAATTATAGATAATTACCAAAGTTAAGAAAATTAACACATTTACCACCTGAAGTTATATTTTTATGTGTGTGAGTCTACATGTATATGTAAGTAGAAAGCACCTAAAAGCTACATTCATACCCAATTTTCAATATGCAGTACAATATAATTATTCATGATACTATACATTTAGAAGTCAAGGACTTGCGCTTTTATTGCTACTATTCCCTAGCCCAGTGGTTCTCAGACTTAAAGTGTACAGAGGTCACTTGAAGAGCTTGTTGGGGGCTGGGGAGATGACTCACTGGATAAAGAGCTTGCTATGCAAGCACGAAGACGTGAGTTCGAATCCATAGCACCCACGTGAAAGCTGGCCATGGCGGTGCACATCAATGACCCTAGTGCTGAGCGGGGATCTGAAGCAGGCCAGAGACAGGCAGATTCCCTGAGCTTGCTGGCCATAAAGTCCAGCCAGTGAGCTCTGGGTTCACTGAAAGACCCTGTCTCAAAATATGAGATGAACTTCTAGACACCACATGTGTACAAATGCATATATACACACATGCACATGTATATACACACAAAACCACAAACAGTCTCCCACACACACACTGCTAGGCATGCCCTTCAGAGTTTCCGATGCAGCACGTCTAGGGTGTTGCCTTGAAGTAGGTATCTAAGAAGCTCCAGGGTGGTGTCTGCTCTGGGGTCACACTGGTGGCTGTTGCAATAACTCCTTCCTGGAATCTCAGGGACAGTGGGACTAGTTTCTCATAAACAATCCAGTGTTCATGCTTGACACATCCTTCTCATCCTCCCTGTGAGCGAGCTCTCAGTCCTGTCTGTATCACAGAAACTTTACTAGTCGTTGCTGTTTAATTTAACCTCCTAACCACTTTCTATCAGCTAATCACCTTTTCTTGTATTGAATTTGTTACTCACATGTTCTGTTGAGTCTTTATCTGTGTTACTTCCATTTTAATTTCTAGAAAATCTCTTCTGCTCATACCTGATAGGATTTCTTTTTTAATTAAAAAAGTAGGTCAATTGGGGGGGGGTTGTTAGTTGGGTGTAGTATCATGGCACATGTGTGGATGGCAGAGGACAATTTTATGGAGACAATTTTCTCCTGGTCTCTCCTTCTATCTTTATCTTTACCTGGGTCCTAGAGGTAAAACTCAGGCCCTAAAGCTTGCACAGCAAACACCCTTACCCACTGAGCCATTTCACCCGGCCCCGAGTGAATTTCTTTATTCTATAGCATTAGTTCTCTGGCTCCCAATTGTGTTTCAGGCATGTGCTAAGCATTACATAGTTTGTGTTCAGAAATACCATATGTGAAGGCTATCCTAAGCCAATCTTATGAATGAATTAAGTATTGCTTTATGAACGAAAACAAAACAGGCTCAGAGAATAAGTAATTTGTCTAATAGCCTAATGTCTTTAAACACTCCAGTTGCAAGACTTTCCCATGTCCCACGGGGGATGAATGCCAAGCTCCTGGTGAGTGGCTAAAATTGCACGAAACACTCACCCTCATGTTTGCTGTGTGTTTGCCTCATACACAACACACCATAAAGGTGAATGTATAAATTAGGCAGTCAAGGGACTGACAATACACAACGAAATAGGACAACAGTAACCATACTGTAAAAAAAAAAAAAAAAAAAAAGTGATGTGTTTATAAACTGAGGATTTTGGCACTACCTGTATAAACTGAGGACATGGCCACTCTGAGTTATGGTTAAGAGAAGGTTTTTATTATAGAAAGGAGAGAGGGTACAGCCAGAAGCATCTGGAATAGTCCAGAGCAGAGAGAGAGAGAGAGAGAGAGAGAGAGAGAGAGAGAGAGAGAGAGATGGACTGAACATGGCCAGCAGATTAAACCTGAGACACAGAGAGAGAAAGGAACAGGAAGAGTGAGAAGAAGGCAGAGAAAGTGTGGGTGGAGGAGGCTCTGGGGAGGAAGCTGTGGAGAACTTTAGGGTAAGGGACCGGGTGAGAAGAACCAGGATGCCAGCAAGGGACTCTGGAAAGTGTAACAGGCCCTTGTGATAAGGAGGGGACCAGGAAGCCAGCATATACTTCGGTATACTAATAGGAACTACAGACAGCCATTGGTCCTTTCTGCCAGTGGTAAGGGAAATGGCTTCTTTGGTAAAAGGGGAACTGGCTTCACAAGCTCCTGAGGAATGTTGGCTTTGTTTAACTGCAAATACTTGCATCCAACACTGTGAATATGGTCTTTCATCTCAAAAGCTCTTCTAGATGTTTCTGGCCTTAGCATGCCAACCCCCCTCCCCCCACCTGCTTTCCTTATTAAAAATTTTTGCTGTTTTTCTTAAAGGAATCACTTCTCCACTTCCCTTTGTGTGTCAGGATTGCTAACATCAATATTCTTGCACTTTGAGGACTTTTAAAGTTAAAAATAAAAGTTGCTTGAACATCAACACTCTGGTACGACAGTTCAACATTTCATCTGATAACAGGGCCAGGGCCCCACTCAGCGATTAACGGGCAAGGAAAGTATACAGTGTGCACACACCGGATGAAGAGACAGTTCATACAGCCAGTCTAGAGGGATAAAGTGAGGACAGGATCACTCCAAAGAATGGTTGAGAAGGATTTTTTACTGCAGATATGAGGGAGGGTATAGCCAGAGGTATCTGGAAGAGTCCAGACTAAACCAGATCATGAAATGAGAGGGCTAAGGGATTGGGGGTGAGTGTGGGGGAAAGGATGAGAAAGGAAGAGAAGAGAGAATAGGACAAGTGGGCCGAGAGAGCCAAGAGAGAGCCAAGAGAGAAAGAATAACCAAGAAAGCTAGTGGCCGAAATGGCAGGATTATATAGGAAAGAGAAGCCCGGGGAAGACAGGTCCCTGGGCAGACAGATCCCTGGGCTGTAGGAGTTTGGAGTAGGGAGCGTGGTGAGAAGAGCTGAGAGGAGACAGGACGCTGTTGCTGGTACTTGCAATGCTTTGGTTTGCTAATAGGCACCTCATCTAGCCACTTGTCCTGAGTTTGTTTCATAGGGATCTCACAGCCAGGTAGGCTGAAATTTTATTACACTCCTCAACATGGCAAACAGCTTAGAACTCATTATTTATTTATTTCTGGGGTTTTTCCATTTAACAGTTTGTACAGCAGTTAGGCAGGTAAGTCAAATCGCAGACAGCGGAACCCCAGAGCCAGCGAGAGAGCCCCTGAGTGCCCATTAAGCGTCTCAGTTCTGGTTCTGACGGCAGAGGTTCTGAAGCAGGCACTGCCAGCACCCGCAGAATTCTTACCAGCCCCGAGTGACTTTAATGTGGGCGTTCTCAGAACCTCATTTTGAGAAACAGTCCTGCGTATTGACATAATTGGCAGCATCCCTTTCTTCAAACACTTCCCTTTGGTTGCTATGATACGCCCCCACCCCCCTCCCTCCCAAGTCTTGTGGGCTCTCTGATTCTGCTTTCTCCCACTTCCTCTTCTGCCTATACCACTGCCCCCAGACTCTCCTGCTCCTTCCCCCAACTGTCTGTCCCCTGAGGCATGGCTCCAACTTGGACAGATGGTTCCCAACCTTGCCCTTCTACTGCCAGCCTCCTGGTGAGATCCGTGGAGCCGCGTGGAAGGATTTTGGAACAGAGTTGTGCTTCATTCAGCCTGTGTCCAGGACTTAACTGTGAGGCAGGTGACATTGACTCTGCTGCTTCATCACCCCCACCCTGCTCTGGACCTCTCCTCTTCCATTAAGATCTCCCTGCTCTGCAGTTTTCTAATCAAATCAGTCCTGCGGGGAAGCAGTCTGGCTTCCCTTAGCAGAAGGGCGCTGACCAAAGGGAAGAGGGAGCTCGTTTGAGAAGGATTGGCTCTTCTCTTCTCTGCCGTTTTTTAGGAGCATAGACTGAAAACCAGCCAAACTGCTGGGAGGGCAGGACTTGGCCCTTCCGGGTCCTGGGCAAAGATAAGCAGTACCCGCAGTGACTATAGGCCTGCCCTTAGAATCACACAGGGCGAGGACAGACTACGGGGCTCTGGGCTGACTTCCTGCCACTCCTACCCATACGCTTTTACTGGCTCCATATCACCCTTTGCTCGCTCTTGGGAGCAGCGTGCCCTGGCAGCCAGTCCCTTTGTGTGAACCTTGCGTCAGAAACCACTTGCCTTCGTTGCACTGATCACAGCCTGTAATTATTTGATTTACTTTCTGCCTCTATCTGGAGAGTAAGGCTCAAGGGGAGTGGGACCGAGCTGCCTCGCAACCTTTCTAGCACAATGCCGGCCCATAACAGATGTCAATAGCAGAAGGAAGGCTGGCTGCACGGTCAAGCCCTGCCACCCGCAGTCCCCAGTAGCTAGCCTGGTGCTGAAAGGCAGAGGCCATGGAGAGCCGATGTTCTAATTGTGTCAGGTGTGGAAAATGCCTTGGAGGCCATGGGACAAACTATGAAACACTTTGGAGTAGGAAAGAAAAAAAAAAAAAAAAGAAATCTCTTTTTGCTTTGAACGGTACACTGTTGAGCTGTTCAGATTTCACTGTCTTCGAACTATTTTACAATGTAAAAAACTAATACTAATATAAATGATTCTTGTGTGTAAAGCCGCCTGTAGGTTTTTGCCCAGTGGAGTGGTAATTGACACTTTCCCTGCTTTCAACCAGTTTTTTGTTTTTTTTTTAATCAAGGTCTAAATGAACTGTAGCTTTCCTGTCTGTCTATGCGTGCTCTTAGAATTCTCCTTTGAGCCAGTTACATCTTACTGATTGCTTCGTTAGGCAGTGAAATAAAACCTCTGAACCATTAGTTTCATATTTGTACATGAGTCAACATTTTAGCTTCTTAAGAATATTTTGTTTTAATTTGAGCTTCATGAAAATCAAGTGTTTTGTGCAACAACGGGTGCTATCAAGAAAACTAAAAGTCCTCCTACAAAATGGAAGGAAATACATGCAAATCATGTCTAGAATTATGTGTCCAGAATAAACAATACCAACAACAGCAGTGGCAAAAAAACAATTAAAAAATGTCAAAGGTATTAACTGGACAGCTCTCCAAAGGAAATACATAAGCACACGAGAATGTTACCAGAGTCGTTGGGTCAAAACCTGAGCTCTCCTGGCAGAGAAGGAAGGACAAAGGAAAGGAGCAAGCTGGCAGAGGATGAACGGAATTCCGCACCTGGCTTCCCATGACTAACACTGGGCTGGAGAAAAGCCCTTGACATATGAACCAGAGAGACGGCTGCGGTGCAAATGTACTATAAAGGGATGCACGCCTCCTGGCCCACTGCTTTGTTTTGTTTTGTTTTGTCCTCTTAGTATTCCAGCCACCCCTGTCCTCAGGAGTGTTTTCTCTCCTGTCTATTTCTACCTCCAATCCTGTGTCCCTGGTGAACTCCTTGGACGGAGAACACAAAAGCCTGGAATGGGGCCCTCTGAACTCAGATTTATCTCTCTGTCTGTCTCTGTCTCTGTCTCTGTCTCTGTCTGTCTGTCTGTCTGTCTGTCTGTCTGTCTGTCTCTCTCTCTCTCTCTCTCTCTCTCTCTCTCTCTCTCTCTCTCTCTCTCTTTCTCTCTCTCCTGATTTATTTTAATTGGCCGAAAGCCCGAATATGTGTTCCCTTACACCGTGGGCTTCCTCACTCTTTCACTGAAGGCCCTCTCCTCGTCTGCCATCTAGCTGCTTGCCCTTGCTGAGCAAGCTGAGCCACTCTGGCCCTAACTCAAAAAAGCGTGCCTTTCTTCTTCTTCTTCTTCTTACCTTCTTCCTCTCCGGAGCTGCTGAGGTTTACGGATTGCCTGCCTTGTTTTTCTCTCAAACACTAAGAAATTTGTGCCTGATCCTCCTCCTGATTCTGTTTTAAAATCAGTTTCTCAACAAAACCATGAAGCCAGCCAGCAGGGACTACCATACTGTTTGGTGACACCTGGGCACCCCTAACAAGCTAGGCTTCACCATCCATCTCCTACAGCCAGTTAGTAATGAGGGAAGAGAAACAACTACAGAGGACCAGTGACCCACTCCTAAGGGCCATCTTCAGGTCCTGAGGTGAGGTTTAGGTTTAAATAGAGAGCAAGAGATAGGCATAGCTAAGTGGTTCTGGTTGAGTCCCGGTTCCTCCGTTCACCGTTGTCTTAATAAGCTTCTCCACCAAGGTGGTCTCTGGCAAGTTAACCTGACAAGCCAAATCCCTCCTCTGGCTAGCAATAGGCTCCGGCATTTTCCTCGTCCCATCACAAAATTCCTGGGGAAATTCCTATCCCATTTCCAGTGTCTTATAGTTCAACGAAGGGGTGTGCTCTCCTACAGTGTCAGCTCTCCTTCAGGATGATTTCAATAATGTGCTCAGTGTTACTGGTCACATGATAATCAAAAACTAAAATGAAATACCTCTCACACCTGCCAGTGAAGAGCCAGCCTGCCTCCACTGCAGGCTTAAAAGCCATCTCATAGCAAAGACAAACTAGGTGCATTCCTGTTTATGATTAAATCTGTTTCTCAAGGATTTGGCTGTGTCCCATCTGTAACCTTCACTACAAATGGTTCTGTACTGCCTGTTCCAGGAATCGCAATCATATCTTTCTCTCAAAACGTTATTGTGACCATTTTGTAACCCTACCTTTGTTTCAAAAGGGTTGTTCTGGCTACCTTGCTATGGCTACCTGCTGTTACGACCACCTTGCAATCACGTCTTTGTTTAAGGAGATCCTTAAGACTAACCTGTTATGATGTTCTGTTCCTGTAACCCTGCCTATTTTGCCCACCAAATCTCCAATTTGGGAGCCCCTACCCCTGAGCTATAAAAAGCCTCGTCTTCCTGGTTGTCCTGGAAATTTCCCTGTAGACCAAAATTCTGTAGGCCTCAGACTCACAGAGAGAGAGATCTGCCTGTCTCTGCTTCCTGAGTGCTGGGATTAAAGATATGCACCACCACCACTCAGCCCCCAGCCTGCTTTCTCATAGCACCCAGGACCACAAGCCACCCATAGTAGGCCTGGTCTTCCACCATAATCACTAAATAAGAAATTGCCCTACAGGCTCTCCTACAACTAGATCCTACAACCAGAGGCATTTTTTCTCAAGGAGGTTTCCTCCCCTTGATGACGATAGTGTGTGTGAAACAAAGCAAAGGTTTCGCTTGAGCGCTTCTGGTACCTTGCTAATCACAGCCAATTCTTTAGCTCCAGCTAACCAGGACCACAAATCTGCAATTCAGATATGCAAGGCTCAAAGCTAGAGTCTTTAGGTGACTCTCAAATGCTCCTCTGGAAAGTCGCAGCCAAGCCTCAGTTATCTGCATTTCTCTCAGCACTCTATCTTCCAAGTGACCATAGAACAGCTTACCAAAGTTCCAAAGTCTTTCAACAACCCGCCCCTAAACAACACAGTCGGGTGTGTCACAGCAAAACCCCGCGTTCCTGGTACCAGTTTCTGTCTTGACATGAAGTTGGAGGCAGCTGCAGGAAGATATGTGTAGGGGTAAAGATGTGGGTCTGGAGCTCAGTGGTTGCTAAGAGTAATATATGAAGAATATCCATCCCTAGTTTCAAGAAACAGCATCCTCAGAGGGCATAGACTCAGAGGAAGAGGGGACACTGGGTATGGTGTTATGACAGGCATATCCTCAGATTTGTCTCCTACGTCAAACTGACAAAGAAGGTTAACTATCACTTGACCATCCCTTGTCGAATGGACACCCAAACACGTGTTTTAATCCAGCCAAGTTGACAATCTAGATTACTCTCACAGCCTTTTTGTTGTCTTATTTAAGTCAAATGGGAAAGAGAGGTTCTTTACAGAAAGCTGTTTTCCAGAACACAAGAAAAGATGGGTTCAGGAAGAGAAAAAAATCATTTAACTCTTGCACTGTTCTCCAGTGTCAAAGAATGCAGCTAAACGCACACATGGTCAGCATCCTCTGAGATGTGAACTCAGTTGGGTGACAATTTTATCTGCTGAGGCAGCACAGGCTTTGGTCCAGGGCTTGAGAACCATCTTGTTTTTCTTGAATGCTTAAAATGTTTACATTTTTATTTTTATTTTATTTTATTTTATTTTCTGTGTAGGTGTTTTGCCTACACAAATATCTGTGGACCACATCAGTGTATAGGAAGAAGAGGCTTCAGAATACCTAGAACTTAAGTTACAGACAGTTGTGAGCTGCCATGTGGGTGCAGGGAATTGAACCTGGGTCCTCTGAAAGAGCAGCCAGTGCTCTTATCTGTTAAGCCCAAGACCTTTGATTCTTCCATTGAAGGAGTTCCCAGGTTTGACTTATCAGAATCCTATCTTATACTCTGCTTTGAAGTCTACCCTGAAGGGTCAGCCCAGGACTGAAAGCAATGGATTTGCCCTTTGGAAGGAGGGTTGTAGCCTATGCACAGAACTCATCTCACATTAGTGTTCAGTTCCCAAAGGGTTTGGCTTTGATTTTTTTAAACTTTTGTTTAAAAGCCCATATCAAGAATATTGATATCAAGAATAGTCAATATCAAGAAATATTGAATAAAAAAATCCAGATTCTAACTTTTCTTAAAATGTGGATTGCTCCAGCAATTCTGGTTTATATGTACTTTTTGCCTTCTAAACTAGTTAACAATATCCTAGACAGTGAAGCATGCTATTAAATACTTATGAAAACAGCTATTACTTCGGATGCTGTTGATTTTATACAGTCTAAGTGAAGAGAAGTAGGGGCTCGGTGTGTCCTTTCTACTCATCAGTATTCACCTGACCTATTCAGTCATTCACGCCTCCTGCAGCACTCTCCATTTCCCGAAGCCAGCTATTTCCTCCTTGCGCAATGAGGCAAAGGGAATTTGCTTTCATAGACTTTGTTAGTCGGGATACCAGTTGGGGGAAATTGCATAGTGTTTATGCTGACTCATCTCATGAAGACTTGATATCATTAAATTAAGGTCTTCTGTGTCCTTAACCACTTACCTGGACATATTTATTTGTACAAGTACACTGCCCAAAGACCAACTTAGATCTCATAAAATGTGAAGATGCATGCTTTGGTCACCTCCTACTTCTAGCTAGCTTCTATACACCAGGAGAGGCTGTTGGGAGTCATTGGTGGGTGTGGGAGGCCCGAGGGAACATTTCCATACTATTTTTTTGTTTTGAACACAACCCTACCTTAACTTCTAACATAGGCTTAATTCCCGAAGTTTAAGCATTTTGAACATGAAGTCTTTGATCTCTGAATTGTTTATGGTTTCCCTTCTCTTGGGATACAACATAGTGTTTCCATAGCTTCCTCACTCACCATAATGTGCTGTATAGCCTGTGACTGTGCTCCACTTATAGGACAGCCATGATCAGAGCCCCCACCCTAGTCAGCCTTTGGTCTAGGGACACAGTACACATCCCTGTTCACCCCCTACACTAGCCTTTCACCAGAGCAGTTCCTGGGTGAGGCTTGAAGCCTTCATAGCCTGGATATCATATGACAAAACACAGCACATCAATTTTCTAGTGGCAGTTAGTGCTCCTGAGCTCTGCCTTCTATCTCATCGGTGCCATTAAGTAGCCCCCTATCTCTAGATCACAAAGTTCCGCAATCACTACTGCCTCACAGAAGGGTCTTATAGACAGTGTGTCTCTACCATCGTCTCCTGGGATGAGACCTAAAAACAAAAACCAATTCATTTAGCTAGTTGGTATACGGCTGTCTCTGCATAGTTTCCCGGTACATATTCAAATCACAGCATTCACTCACCCCAGCCCAATCGGCAGCGTCCTCCAGGCTTTTACACGAGTGAGTGCATGACCTTTGGCCACCTGGCAAAAGATCTGATTGCATTCTTTTCCTCTATCCAAGGGCCGAGCTTTACTGTGGACGTACCTTCAAGATCTGGGCTTGTGAAGTACAAGCCGCTAATGCCAAGTTCAAGGTCCTCTGGGTGCTGGCTGTGTCTTCTCGGCATTCACAGAGCCCCTGCCCCTGCTCAGTCGTGGTACCTACAGGGCATTTCTGAGGCCACACTGAATGCTTCCTATCCACTTTCCAATCTGTTTATTCATGCTTGAAGTTGCTCTGACACAATTTTCATTTACAATTAAAGTTTTTAGAGCCATAGACACAGCTATACACATATATGTATATGTAGATATATTACATGTTATTATCTTATGTATATAAGCATATATTAACATAAACATTTCACTGGCTACAACACATATACATGGACGTATATAAATCATAGCTGTAAAGGAGCTACTAGCATCATGAACACCAGTCTTGGAGAGACCACTCTCATTTTCAAAGCACTTATCTCATGACTTCTTCTTCCCTTTCTAGTCTTGTTCTCTAGAGCCCCCACCAATGACTTATAGCAAGACCGGTACATTCATTTGCTTTTGTCAAATTGCTGGATAAAATTTTATCTACTTACCTGCACAGCATATTGCTTTGAAATATATTTAGAGTGTGAAAGGACTAGATGTAGCTAATTAACATATGTATTCTTTACATAAGCGTCACATTTGTTTGCTTCTGCTCTTGAAGATTCATCTACATGGTTCTACTTAGTTGTAGTTTGTTCAAGATTTTTGCCACATAGTATTCTACTGTGCACTTAACCCACAATTTATTCAACTACTTTAATTTAGGTTGCTTCTAGCTTTCTTCCTTACTAATAGATTTGCTATGAATATTGGTCTTTCAGTGAATATGAGCATTTTGCTACTAAAGAGTAAAATTAATGAAATATTGGTATGTGTAGTCAATATTAGTCAGTGTTACTCAGCACCTTTCCCAAGTCTCAGCACCAGCATGTGGAAGCTACTGTCCAAGCACATCTTCACCATCCCTAGGCCCCTCCAGGTGCAATCACGTGCTCTGACTGCACTTGTCTGCACTTGTCCAGTAACATTGAATGTCTGTGCTTTGCTGTGTGTGCATTGGCAAGGGATGCCTTCTGTGGATGCATGTGTTTAAAATAAACTTATTTATTTTTATTTTTATCTGCACAGGTGTTTTACCTGCATTTATGTTTGTACATAATGTATGTGAAGTGCCCATGGAGTCCAAAGAGGGCATTTGGATCCTCAGAACTGGAATTACAGATGGTTGTGAGCTGACATGTGGACACTGGAAACCAAACCTGGGTTCTCTGCAAGAACAACAGGTACTGTCAGCCTCTAAGCCGTCTTTACAGACCCTAGCATTACAGTTCTTTAATTTATTGGCTATGTATACATACTCATTCATATGTATAGATATATGTGTGTATGCATGCATTTGTGATATATATGTGCACACACGTGTGCACGCGCGCACACACACACACACACACACACACACACACACACATTATAATGGACCTGAGTTCAGTTCCCAGCACCTACATCAGGCAGCAGCCAACTGCCTATAACTACAGCTCCAAGGGTTCCAGTGCCCCCCTCTGGCCTCCTTCAACATCTCTTCCCACATACATATGCTCATACATGCATATAAATAATTAAGATGAAAATAAATCATATGTACATATATCAGACTTTTCCTCCCACTATGTAACTTAACTTTTCATTTTCTTAATAAAAATCTTCTAAGTGAACAGAAGTCTTAACTTATTTATGTTTCCTTATGCACTCTATTTAAGAAAGTCTGGCTCTCAGAAAAATATTTAAAAATACCGGGAAGCTGTTTTCCTGTTTTATTTAAAACTGACTCGTGAATGGCGTAAGGTAGGAATCAAGCTTAACTTTTAAAACCATATGTTGTACAGCAATTTTTTTTCCAAATTAAACTATTTCTTTTTATTTTTTAAGGATTTATTTTCATTTTAATTATGTATATACATGTGCTGGTATGTACATGTGGGGCAAGTATTGGAGGAGGCCAGAAAGGGGCACTGGAACCCTTGGAGCTGTAGTTACAGGCAGTTGGCCATTACCTGATGTAGGTGCTAGGAACTGAACTCAGGTCCATTGGAGGAGCCATATGCATTCTCAACCACTGAGCCATCTCTCCAGCCCCAACTTCCTTTGAACTGAAATATTCCACCCTGGAAGGAAACTCCTTAAGTCTCTGTAAGTTCTGAAGGAATACTTGTTAAGATTCTGACAGTAAACAACTCCCAAGTCTCAGAAAGTCCCTGAAACCTACCAGATTTACAAGGCCTCTCCCTCCTCAAGGTTATATGCTGCTGAGGAGGAGGGACTCCGACCTCCTGAGCTGCCTGTAAGTTGATGCCTAGCTTGTGGGTGGAAGAGAGCTCAAGAGTTCTTGCTTTCCTGAGTCACCACCTAGGCTGGGGTGAGCTTTTGTACATGCAGGTGCGTTTGGGTTGTCTGTGCGCCTGTGAATAACCCTCATCATGCTCCTCTCAGTGACTCCAATAAACTCACTGATTCACTGATCTGGGCTGTGATGGTGTAGCTACTTTGGTCTGTTGCTGGTCCCCTATCCGGAATGAGTGGCAGGGATGAATATCATGTTTCTCCAGAAAAAGTCTCACACAGTATTATTTTTATTCAGCCGAGCCAAAACTATTTATTAACCAGACCGTGCTTAACTCCATGTTGTTAACCTCAGACTGTGTATATGTATTGATCTGAGGTGTGCGTGAGAAGTGGTTGGTGGTTAAACTTATTCTGTGTTTGCGTTTGGATTGTTTTCTCAAGCAGCACTTATTACAGTCATTACGAACAAGGCATCATTTTATCGGAATCACTTCATTTTAAATTTCCATCCATCCAAATAACATGGATACTGATATCATCCTATTTTATAGGTAAGGAGATACTTTGCCCAGAGCTGCCTAGCTTGAGAGTGGCAGGAGCAGGACTCCAGGGAAGTTCTAGTTGACTCTGAAGTCAGAGAAGCTTTTTGGGGGGCCGGGGGGGGGGACGCAGGAGAAACAGTGATGCTATTATGTTGGCAGGAGAGACAGCGAGGAGAGAAGGGCTCCACAAACAGACAGGCTGGAGAGATGGTTCCGTGGTAAAGAGCAGGGAGTGCTCTTGCAGGGTCTCTCTTCTGGTTTGAGTCTCAGTACTCACCAGGCAGATCACAGCGGTCTGGAGCTCCAGTTCCAGGGATTCCGACGCCATCTTCTGGCCTCCATTGGCACTGCATGTATGTGATGTGTATACATCCATGCAAGCAAAACACTCATGCATATACAATCAAAATGAATTAAAGATCTTTAGAAAAAAATAAAGAGGCAGAGAATGCTTTAACCAAAGTATGAAAATATCAAAGTTTTTCACAGAAGAGGTATTTTAATCTTTTTGTGTTTTTTGTTAGAGTTTTCAATTCCTTCCAAGGCAAGTTTATTACTTCTCCAAGAAAAAAAATTTTTTTTCAGTTACCCTCTTGGGTTCCGTTGGAATGCTTATGAGCCTGCAGTCTTTCCAGCCTTAGAAGCACTTTCATTCCTCCATCCCTCATCCTGTACACTTAACTAGCCACAACGTCTACCATGTATTCCTTCAACTATTAAATTCTTTCTCAGTTCCCAACACTCGCTGCCATCTGTTCTGATGAACTCCCCACTGCCCCTCCTGCCTCCAACCATTCCTGTCTTTCTGCAGTCTATTAAAGGGATGATGCACTATTAAAGCACTACACATAGTGTCTCCTTTTCAAAGCAACAGTCAACTTTGTTTGTTTGTATGTTTATTCGAGACAGGATTTCTCTGTGTAGCCTTGGCCGTGCTAGATTCTCACTTCACTTTGTAGGCCAGGTTGGCTTCAAACTCACAGAGATCCACCTGCCTGTGCCTCCCGAGTGCTGGGATTAAAGGTGTGTGCCACCACACCTGGCACAAGAGTGAACAATTATTAAACCTTACTATGTGCCAGGAATGACCCTGAACCCTATAATTGCAACATCTAAGCTGCTTCACACATCCCTGTCCATCCAAATTACCACCTGTATTTTATGTCTCCTTCATCACTGACCAAGTGCCAAAGCCCAGTATTCAAGAACATTCTAGATCTGCCCTAGAGTCCCCTCTGTGGCTTTTCCTTCACTACTCCTTTAAATTCTGCTCCTGATGAAGTGACTCCTCATGTTCCCCTAAACAACTCATAGATATTTCTGCCTCCAGTCTTTTACTGAAAGTCCACTGTCTTGACAGTTGTGCATCTTCTGGTACCTTTTATTATTTAAGAGCTACATTTAAATTACAGCTCAAGGCTGATTTCTTCTAAAGTCCTTTCCACATTTTACTAATCCCATTTTCAAGTTATCTGGTTACTTTTCTCCATAAAACATAGTTCCTAATCTTCTCAAGTACCAAAACTGTCATGGCCTTATTGAAAGGCAGCAGATATATTAGACACTAGCATGCAACTCAGAGTCAGTTGGATTTGTGCCCGTTTACTTCCTCATGACTCTGGAAAAGTTAGTTTCTCTAAATCGGCTTTCTTGTCTGTAAAATAGGGATGATAGTAATTTGATTGTTTAATATTTTTAATGTGTATCTGTGTTCATTTTTGTGGGTGTGAACCTGTGGATGTGACAGCATGTATGTGCAGATCAGAGGACACCCCAGATGTTGGTCCTCAGATGCCTTCTACCTTTCATTGAGACAGTGCACCTCTTGGCCCAGAACTTTGCCAGGTAGGTTAGTTTGGTATGAACGCCCCCAGGAATTCACGGATTTTGCCTTCTTTCTCCCCATTGCTGAGATTTCAGGGGTATACCAAAATGCTTCTCTTTTTATGTGGATTCTGGGCGTTTAAATTCAGGTTCTTGTGCTTACAAGGCATGTGCTTAACCCACGGAGTCATTTCTAACCCTTCGACAAATGTTTAGAATAATTGGATGTCTGGCATTGTGCTGGGCACTGAGGGTTGCAAAGGAGAGGTGTGGTCCTACTCTTGTGGAACTAACAGCTCAGTGGTGGAAACTGGGATAAATCACTGGTGTATATATTTGTAAGCAGTAGCTATTGAGAGTGAATTGTGGGTTATGATAATCTCACCAGGCCAGTTTGGTTATGAAAAGCTTTTCTTTTATCTATGCTGACGTTGGGAGGATAAGACGGGGTTATGCAGGCAAACAGGAAGGGGATTCAGGATATAGCAAGAAGTGAATATGAGGCCTGGGTGAGTGTCATCCATTGCAGTGAGCACTGAGATAGCAGATAGTTTGGACGATTTCTTGGTGTTGCTGGCATTAAAAAAAAAAAAAAAAAAAACATAGCTGTGACCTCAAAGGGACTAACAGAGTCTATTCTAGAACTGAATAAGGCTAACCATGCCCAGGGAAGACAGATTTAGGTTATCTCAAACACTATGTTACAATTTGGGAACAGTTTCATGAAGCTTTATTGTAAAGAAAATCATAAATCAAGGAGCTTTCAGATACATTGGTGGTATAATGGGCTTCCTTTGTTGTCAACTTGGCTGCATCTGAAATTAAATAAAACTCAAATGGTTTGGTACATCTGTGAGGGATATTTTTTCTTAATTGAATCATTGGAAATGGAAGGATCCACTTTTAATTTAGATCTTCTGAGGTGGGAAGATCCATCTTTAGCTGGCAGCCTATATAAAGGACGTGGAAGAAGAAAGCATGTGCTCTTTGCCTGATTGCTTTGCAAGGCCATGCCTCAGCATATACTGAGACATCTAGCCTTGTGAGCTGAACAACTACTGGATTCTTGAAACGTTCCTTGGATGGTGGCCATTGTTGGGCCAGCTGGACCATAGACTGTAAGCCATTCAAACAAATCACCTCCTTACACACACACACACACACACACACACACACACACACACACACATACACACACACATATATATACACATGCATATATATACACATATATGGGGTGTGTGTGTGTGTGTGTGTGTGTGTGTGTGTGTGTGTGTGTTCTGTTCCTCTATAGAACCTTGACAAACACAGGTGATAACATCAGGTAGATGGGTTACAGCCAAATGGGAGAAATCTCTGCTACAGGCCTCAGACGCTATCTGATGCCATTCTTCACCATGGGTTGGTGAAAGGTAGGAGACTGTTTGTACTTTCCTAAAGGATTTATCTAATCTTCACAAGGATCTTATAAGATTTTATGTCACACACAGGTGGGTAGCACATGGTTAGTTAAAAATAGCCCAAAATATTTGGCGCTGGATCAGCAACATTTTGACTCTTCATAAATTAAAATGATTGTTGGTCAAGTCAATCAACCTTGTAGAATGATAAACTTGGGTTGGTTGCTCTTGTTTTTCCTGGGCATTTCAATTTATAACATATGGCAGACCATCCCAAAAGTTGGTTGCTTGAAGCAGCATTTGATTTGCGTGAATCTGCAGTGTGGGTGGAACTGAGTGAAGAGGGCTCAGGTCTGACAGCAAGGAGACAGAAAGGGTCAGGCAGAGGCTGCATCATCTGTGACAACTCAGCTTTAGAAAGCCTTTCAGCATCATTTCTATGCAGCACTGACATCCAAGGTAGGTACCGTAGATATCAGGTTACCATGGAGAAGTATCAGTGCTGTATCATTTTTAATGAAAAAGTACTCATATGACTGTTTTTGGAAAATGAAATATGTTCATCAAGTATCAGGAGAACGTCCATTAAAAATACGACTTGATATTTTTACCATCAACATCATCCATCTCTTGACATTATCTCATATCTACCATAGCAGTTTGTTGCTTTGAGGTGTATAACATCAAGACACATTTATCTTTTTGTAATCATTGATAACACATCTTAAAGCCATAGGACCCATATGTTTCCATATGACATATACTTATGGAATATAATAGAATAATTAATTTTATTAGTTTTTATATTCTGTCTTTCTAACTAGCCAGATTTCAAGGTAATGGAGTTCTCTCTCTCTCTCTCTCTCTCTCTCTCTCTCTCTCTCTCTCTCTCTCTCTTCCTTTTTTTGGTTTTTAGAGACAGGGTTTCTCTGTGTAGCCTTGGCTGTCCTGGACTCACTTTGTAGACCAAGCTGGCCTTGAATACATAGCAATCCACCTGCCTCTGCCTCCTGAGTGCTGGGATTAGAGGCTTGTGCCACCATGCCCAGCTTGTTTTTGTTTTTTATATATCTAATCCTAATGACTGCCCTGCCCAGAGCAAGTACCTACTGCGTGTTTGTGTCTTTTAATATTGAACTGTAACTGCTTATATAAGATTTTTTTTCCATCAGGTAGATTTTCTGTCCTTTGTTGTTTCAAATTCTGATTATTTGCTCTATCTATGGCATATATTTTATATCTAACGTCTCCAGTGGCTACTGACTTCAAAGCAAAAATGAAAGCCTTTGATTGAATGGAAAAAAGAAACACATACCAAAGCAGAAGCTGCTTCCCATGGAATCATGAGCTGAGGGATAGGAGCTAAACTGTGTAGAAAGGACAGTACTGCCAAGCTCCAAATCCTCATTGGCCTGTAGAGTCAAGATCTGTCTGTGTCTATCTCCCACATGTGGAAAACAAAGCAGGTGTTGGGGAGATGGCATCTTACAGTTCTATTGCTCTGAGGACACACCATGAACATGGTAACTTATAAAAGAAAGCATTTAATTGGAGACCTGCTTACAGTTTTGCAGGGTGAGTTTATGACCATAATGGTAGTAAGATTGGCAGCAGACAGGCATGGCGTTGTGGGTAGGGAGGAGATAGAGACAGAGACAGACTGGACATCTGGGCTTTTGAGACGTCAAAGTCCACCCCAGTAGCACAGGGTTGTTGGAAAATGAAAATGAAGTCAACAGATAAAATATGCTTAAAAGGAACACTAATGTATGGCAAATATTGTTATAGTGGAATTGCATATAGGCTACAGATATTCTTGACTTATTAGTAAATAAAAGGACAAAGTATTTGGTTTTTAGTTATCTATCAAAATGATTGCTTAGCAAAATAACTCAATATGTTATAATATTAAATCATGAGGCTTCCTGTTGTTTATAGTTTCTTAAGGAAACATTTTTATCACCATATAGTTCAAATGCATCTTGAAATATATGAATTTATAATCATGGAATTAACAAGATCACACTTACTGCTCTGGGTAAATCAGGGAATATCTATAATTTATTGCCAGAAATGGAAAAAGTCTTGAACTCATTGACAGGGATATTGTTATTAACTGTTTAGTATAAAATATGTAAAAAGGAATGTGTATTAAGTGTCAATTTTTTTTTTCTTAAAATTGGGCTGCTGTAAAAGCCAGAAGCACGCTAGTCTATTCAACAAATGTTTTAGTACCTCCTGTGATTTCAAAGGCACGGTGTTGGTGTGGAAGACAAGATGAATAATCGCCGCTGCTGGGGGGTGGGGGTGGGGGTAGGTGGGGACACGGGGACAGGGGACAAGATCTGAACCCATTGGATAGAGGAGTCGGGCATCACCGTGTAGGACAAGCACAAGGCAGGAAGAACCTGGTGGGGCTTTAAGTAATTTAATTTTGCCTACCTGCCTGTCTTTATTTATTTTTAAATTCTATATTGGATGCCCTTTACGCATGGGCTAGGTCGCTTATTGCCAGAGAGTACGCGACCCTCTGAAATCTTTTCCATACCCTATTTCTTCCTTTCCTCACCAATTTGATCTCTTCAGCCGCCAGCACTGCATTTGGAACAGTATCTATTATGTGGGTGGCGGAACGCGGAGAAGCTATTTTTGTTCTAATTTTGAGCACTGTTTTCGTGGGGGAAGAAGGGAGGGTGATAAGGCTGATCTGAAGCTGAGCCAAGCGGGCGAGGATGTTCCGTGGAGGCGTTACTAAGGTTACTAGAGAGAGGACCGCAGGTGACAGGCAGGGTTTTTTATATAGCAAGATACATTTTCCAATGAAGGACGTGGGCTGGGCTGGGCTGCAGGCAGTGTCACGTCGTAATATGTGTTGGATTCCCTGGAGGGAAATGAGAGATTAAAGCAGGCAGCCTCGGCTTCCCCCCTCCGGGCCTTTTCTTCCGTTGTCATTGTTTCCCCCGAGCCATTATGGCTGCAGCACAAAGTCGCCGCGCAGGAGAACGGTGCCTTGTAGTTGTAACACGCCTCTAAACCGGGCCGGAAGTTGCTCCCAGCCGGTACCCGTAGGGACAGGCGTGCGGCGGGCGGTGGCTGTGGCGCTGGCTGCGGTGCCTGCGTGGCTCTAGAGGACCGACGCGGACCTGCAGCGGCTCGCTGAGGCCGTGGGTCGTCGCTGCAGCTGGCCAGGACTCTTGGGGTGAACTTGCGAGACAGAAAGGAGCAGAAGGGAAGGGGTGTGTGTGTAAGGAGGGCCGTGGGCGTATTTGGTGTCAGAGAGAGGACTTTGAAACTGGTTCCTCATCGTAGAGGATTGTAATTTTTATTTTGACAGATTCTGCAGGCGGCAGATGCCCCATTATCTAGCTTTTCTTAACTGCAGTCGATCGATAGTATGATTTGAGTGAGCTTTTTTAGTGAAGCTTGCTGAGTTAAGATAGCTCATGGGATGGTTGAAGCTGTCAGAGGGGGAAAAGTATGGGGAGTCGGAGCAAGGAAGTGGGTCCGGGATGAGGAGTCAAGACGATCTACTAGTTCATATTTACAGGGTTTGCTGTACCAGATACCGTTCCCAGGCCCTTTAAGTTTGATCGCTCATTTACTCCTGCGAGGTCTGGACTCCTGCGCCAGAACTTGGATTCTGCTCCTCTCCAGGCTCCACACTCCGGCTTTCCACCATCAAAATAGGAAGAAAGTAAAGATACAGTATTAGAGGATAGTGTAATCTGAACAGCTGTGATGAGATGTGCTAAAGGGCGTGAAGTCTAGATGTACAAGGCAGTAGTAACAGATGCCAGACAGGGAAGGTGGAAACTGTGACCCGCAAGCCTCAGTCTCCAAGCGTGGCTGTGGTCCTCAGCATTTGATGGGACAGGGAAGAGAACTATATACTCAGAGGCTCACAGAACTTAACAATTTGACGTAGCTACCTTATTTAACAGATGAACAAAGTCCCAAGACGTGGAGTGACACACTGAAGGGAATCAGGACTGGAGGCATTGTCTGTCCTAGCTGCACTTGCTAAGGTTGAAGTGAATGTCACTTTACCCCGACTGGTTCCTTTGAGCTATAGAGATTATAACATACCTGTACCCCTGTTAATGGGTTTCCAAAGTTCTGTGCACTTGCTGACACAAATACTGAAGCTAAAAATAATATAACTTGACCCGGACTGGCTCTTTTCAGCTCTGGGAGTTGAATATTGATGGATACAACAGTGAAATATGCCATCTCTTTGCCTGTGTTCCAAGTGCTGGGCGTTGCTGCAATCAGATGTCTTTTCAGACATAATTGAGTGAAAGCCGAGGCTTTTCAGCAACTTTAAGAATGTCAATCTAGAAATAAACAATAAAACTGACTAAACTGAGGGGTAAGGTAATTTAAAAAAAGGAACCTCAACTGATGTTTTAAAAATTAAGGGAAATTTTTAATCAGTTAATAGTGCACTGTTTACAAACACTAATTCTGGGAAGTTGTGCCTAATCATATTGCCAAGAGACTGTTGAAACTGGGGCACGCCTGTAATCCCAGCAGAGGCAGGCAGATCTCTGCAAGTTCCAGGCCAGCCTGGTCTACAGAGTGCATCTAGGACAACCAAGGCTACACAGAGAAACTGTCTCGGAAAAACTAAGAACAAAACCCAAGTAGATCAGTTTAGCTACTTGCTTTGTAAACTTGGTTTTGCCTTGACTCTTCTCATTCCTAAAATGTGCATACCAGTTTTTACCTTGAGAAACTGTAAGCATTGTTTGTAAGGTACTAATCACCATGCCTATTACAATGTGATAAGATAGTCATTCCTTGCATAATAAGAGAGACACTTTAATACCCCTCCTTGAAATTTCTTCATCATTCAGACATCACAGAGTAATGCTTACACTGTGGTACAGCCATCACACACCACAATACCGACAACCTCAAAGCAAGGATCTTTCTAGCCTATGAACCTATTCAGCTTGTTACGGTAATTGTTACTGGAGATAATCACAGTACAACAGTATTTGCACAGTTAGGCAAAGCTACACATGTAAAGGGTATAGCCGAAATGCTAGGCAATACTTTCTCAGCTTTATAAATTTTTTTTTCTGTGGTCTGTCAATGACGGAAGCCTCTTTAGGGGGTACATAACTCTAATCAAAGTCACTTTGCAGCATCCAGGCTTAGGTTTCACTGGAAAGGACAACGATTAACTTCCTTGTTCTCTTAACAGCAGTTAAAGGTGGGAAAACATTTGCGCATTTCTGAAGTATCAGTTTGTTATTTCAAAGGGAGTGGAAGTTTTAGACAACTGCATAGCCACAGACAGATAGCTGTCTACCGTATGGTAAAGCCGTGGCTGTTCAAGATCACTGAGTTCCCATTCTTGTGTTTGCTGCCTGTTTGGCAGCTCAGGGTCTACACAGCTGAATTCATACTTCTTTGCAGATGCACGGGCATGGAGGCTACGACTCTGATTTTAGCGATGATGAGCAAGGTGGAGAATCCAGCAAGAAGAAGAAGAAGTAAGCCTTTATTGATCATGTTCTTTCCAGATGGACATGAAGTATACGTAAATGATACTAAAAGGTTTTTAGATTGACTTTGCTTATGGAAACAGTTGTAGGAAGTGAGGTTTTATTCATTACACTGTAATAAATGGATTTAAATTTGGAGGTTGTTCTGGGGGGAAAAATGAAGTTTTGTTGTGAAGGGGTTATTGGAAAAATGGAAGGAAAGGAAAGATTTCTCTATTCTGTTTGTTTCTCCCCCCCCCCCATTTGTTAAGACTGTTTCTGCAGATGTCACAGCTTAAAGGGGCTTAATCAGAATTGGCATGACCAAGATCCTCTAGCACACAAAGCCTGGGTGTCACAAGGAGGACATATTCTTTTCTCGTTGTCATCTTTGTTTTCTGAGACAGTTTCATTATGGCCTGGAGTTCTTTATATGGCCCAGGCTGTCCTAAACACAATCTTCTTGTCTTCACTTCCCAAGAGCTGGGATTCGGGTACGGGCTGCCACGTCCAGCTGGAGGCTACATCTTCACCACGTCACTGCGCTTAGGGGCATTGTTCTTAGCGTTTAGTGTATAGACACTTCATGTCATATATCAACATAGGAGTGTTTGAGACATGCTGACAGAAATTAGATAAATTGGTTTATTATTCCACAGTGAGACCAGTATGTTAGATGTGCTAACTAGGACTGAACATTTCATAAGATCATCAGTCTTCCTGAAAAGAAAAAGAATAATAATAATTATAAAATACTATAACAATATATGTTTTCTAGATTTCCATTAAGAAACATTATTTTCCGGTCTGAGGGTTCTTTTGGTAGAATGCTTGCCTAGGATGCATGCAGTCCCTGGTCAGTCCCCAGTGCTGTGTAAAACCAAGAATAGTGGCACATGCCCCTGAGAGGTAGCTGCAGGAGCATCAGAGTTCAGGCTTTTCCTTGGTTACATAGTGAGTTCAGGGCCAGCCTGGGCTACATAAGGACCCTCCCTCAAAAGAGATATTTTAAAGAATAGAATCTGAGCAGACTTAGTGGGTACTATGGTCTAGAGTTCCCATTGCCTATACCAGTCAGGGTGACCATTTGTGTCCTCTGAGTCAAGCTTCCTTTCCATATCTTTTTATTTAAAAAAAAAACAGCACTCTTTATTATCGCTAATACAAAGTCACATTATAGAGAAATACACATAGAAAGCCCTATCTCCCAATAACTAATTAGAAGCAAAGCATAATACTCAAAATAAAATTTAAATTTATCTTCCTAATTTCTATATTAGGTTCATACTACTAATTTACTGTATATTTCAGTGATGTCATAACACTGATATCTAAAATAAGAAGACTACATGTAATTATCCACATCTGCCTCATTAACATTAGGATCTGAATAGAGCCTGTTCATTAATTATGTGGTCTAATCTCATAAAAAGAGAAAACTAGGCTGTGAAGTTCAGTCATACCATTTTATGCATAGCATTTTCCAAACAGGAAATTCCTGAATTTCAACTTTCATGACTAAAGAAAGAAATGAACTAAATATAGGCTCAAAATTGACCATGACCTTTCTGCCGCTCAACCCAACATGATGTTTAGTTTCAATACAGGAACGGTATTAACCGTGCACGTACATGTTTATCTAGTATTGTACTGATGTGGCGAGCACATTATTTTTAATATAGTTTATTAATTTATTCATATTACATCTCAATGGTTATCTCATCCCTTGTATCCTCCCATTCCTCCCTCCCTCCCATTTCCCCTTACTCCCCTCCCCTATGACTGTGACTGAGGGGGACCTCCTCCCTGTGTATATGCTCATAGGGTCTCAAATCTCTTCTTGGTAGCCTGCTGTCCTTCCTCTGAGGGCCACCAGGCCTCCCCACTTTCCATATTTTTTAAATGTTAAATCTTCATTATTCCTACTTGTCGGATAAGTAACTTTATAATAAGATTAGGGTGGTAAATGATTGAGTCGAGAAGTGAACTAGGAATCTTGCTGGTTACAACCAGCCATTTTATAAATATTAAATAAAATTAAGATCCAAAATGTTTCATTAAAGATCAGTGAATCTTTTAAAGTTTTTAATTTTTTGAACTAATATGTTAGTTACTTCTCTGGTTGTGACCCAGTGCCTGACAAGAAGAAACTGAAATGTTTATTTTGGCTCAGGACATAAGAAGGGGTACAGTCAGTCATGGGTCACACCTGGAGGTAGCTGGGCACAGTGTTTCAGCATTCAGGAAGCCAAGAGCAGCTATAAAGCGAGGCCCGTGTTGTAAAGCCTCAGTCCTTCTGCAGTGATCCGTTTCATCCAGCCTTCCTAAAACAGCACCAGCAGCTGGGACCAAGTGCATTTCACCTTCAGACTGCCGCAGCCAGGTGCAGGTCGCTGGTAGGATGCTTGCTGAGCAATCACAAACATAGGAAGAATTAAGCAGCGTCCTTCAAAAAATATTAACTCTTAATAATTTTTTTAATATACTAGGACAATCGAAGATGAGTTGCTGCTTACAAAACCATTTCAAAAAGAAAAACATGGAAAGGTGGCCCCTAAGCAAGTCGCTGCAGAGCTCCTGGACAGGTTTGGTACCTTGGTGTTATGACATTCCTTGGTTTAAGCTGTTTTATAATCTTGGGACAAGCGGATTTGATTATGCTAATAAAATATGGACATTTGAATTTACTTAAGTTTTTTTTTTGAACAGGGAAGAAGCAAGAAATAGAAGGTTTCATCTCATATCTATGGATGCTGTATCCTTTTTATAGGCTTATTTTTGTAATTAATAGAGTATGTAAAAATATGCTTGTTAACCATGTTTTCTAATTTTTAAAATCAAAATCTTGTCAAGTTAGGTAGACTAGTTTTATTTTACAGGCTAGTAATTGTTGATATAGAAACTTACATTTATATTTTCAGGTATAATTCTCTTTTGCTAATATATAGGAAAAATGTAGAAGTAAAAACAATGAAAAATATTAGTTGTGGTCTATAAATAGACTTTTAAAAAGTCTATGAACTTACAAGTGTTACAGTCTGTTCTTGTCAGGCTTCCAGCATTTCCCTTTTCTGTTCTTGTCTTCTTTATTTTAATTTATTCCCTTCCTACCTGGTTTTTGGCTATTTTAAGTTTTCTGCAGAACTTCTGGTTTAAAATCAAATCTGTCTGCGCACCATCGCTAGGCCTGGACTGGAGGTGTGACTGGAGACTGCTTAAGCTCTAAGTCACTCAGACTGTGCTGTGGTGCCACCTTGCTGACATCACACTACCTCGGGATAGGAAAGAACAGGAGAGGCCAAGCAGACCTGAGGTGTTTCTGAGTGTTTGCTCCCAGCTCAGGGTCGAGGAAAGGAAGCCCCACACCAGAGTCATTTGGCTCAATTTGTGTCATTCTTTTCCTTTAGGTTATTGTGTCCTAGGTTTTTGTTTGTTTGTTTGTTTTTTAATCTCTCTTACCTTTTAACCCATTGGAAGCTTAGCCTAATAGTCTTATCTCCCACAAATGTCTAAACACATGTTCTCCCTTCTCTGACACTTTCATTAAGCATGTTAGGACACCTAGTGAGAATGAAAAGTAGGTGCTGCTTTTCTGGCATGGATGGTAGAGGACCCGGGTTTAATGAAGATATGTTTAGCTACAGTAGAGTAGTCATGGTAAAGGTCTTGCCGGGTGTGGTGACACAGCCCTTCATTCCCAGCATTCAGGAGGCAGAGGCAGGCACATCTCTGAATCTGAGGCCAGCTGTAATGGTTTCAGTCTGTGTCTATTAGTGTTTTCAAGTTGCTAGCCTTTCCTCCAAGTCTGGGATAGATGAGGCAAAAAGGAAGCCTGGGAAATGTAGTTCAGCACAGGGATGGTCCCTGCTGTGCCTTTTAATCACCACCTTTTACAGGCTTGTATTTCTTTTATATATAATGCCTGAGTTGGAGTTGTTAGTTTAAGGAATAGGGAGGGATATGTCCTTGTCTACTCTGTCTCCTGGAAGCCAAGCTTCCACTGCCATGGTTTTGCTCAAGGAGAAGTTGTGTTGACCACAGCCCTGTCTATTGTCCATGACTGTCTCATGTTATACTAGTAGTGCTGAGGAGTGACAGCAGAGACCATTGAGCCGCAAAGCCTGCAGAATTGGTCATATAGCTCCTTGGAGAAAATGAGCCACACTAATAGCAAGCCCATTTAGTGATAGTTGGAGAGTTTGAGCCCAACTCAAGGTGTTTGGGCTGCCTCCCCATCAATTTCATGTTTTCATTAAGTATTCTATTAGAATACAGTATGATCAGTGAAGGCACTCTGTCTTTATGGATGCAGTCACAAAAGTTGAGACAGCTCAGTTTTCACGTGCTTGAGTATGGAGAATGTTGCCAAGGTTTTAAAACGAACATTAAATATACATATATCTTGTTATTCTGCATGAAAATGTATATGATCGTGTGAATTCTTTGAATATTAAAAGAAAGTTTAAAATTTGCTGTGATTTATTTATTTCATTTCTTTTCTTTTTGAGACTCTGTCTTACTGTGAGGAACTCTTGTTGCTCCTCCTACCTCAGCCTCCTGAATGCAGGCGTTGTAGTTGTCAGCCACCATACCTGCCCTTCTCACTGCTTATGGTTGCCTTTTGTTTTTGAAATCTTAGTGTTGGTAGGATTTAATTTTATAAATATTATATCTTATTTTTATTTACTTTATCATTAATTATTATATTGTATAACAATGGAAGATGAAGTCTAATTTTTACCTTTAACTTATAAGCCACAGTTTCATTATTTGTAATCTTATGGGTATTAGGCTGGATGAGAGAATAAAGTGATGTGCAGTCTAGAAACAGAACAGGAAGCTCCATCCTTCCCCTGATAGTTACACTTTTATCACGAGAATGAAGTATGCATGAAAACGATTCCAGGCGTTCCAGACATTGCAAACATGCTTGAAATGTTTTCAGCAGAGAGTGAAAGTCTATTGGACAGCTGTCCCTCCTGACTGGCACATTTAAACATGGTAGGTAGACTGATGCCGTGCTTTCTTTTCATTTAGTGGTATATTGCAATGGGGCAACTTCTGAACAGTTACAAAAATCCTTAATGTTTGGCATTTCAGTATCAAAGGCACACAAAGCTTGTAAATGACTATATTTTGTACTATGGTGGCAAAAGAGAGGACTTTAAGCGGCTGGGGTAAGTATTGTGAAGTTTACCTGGGATGGTAGGGCAAGTGTGGATGATTTTTGGCTCTCTATTGTAAACTCCTTGGCAACAGGCCTCAGATAGCTTCCTCATCTATTGAACCAGGTATGATGCTGGAAATAACAGTTGGTGTGAGGAATGTTCTTGTCTAATGTCTGCAAAAGTAAGGCAATATCCAAGAGACTCCCTAAGCATTATAGGCTACTGCTGCCGCCCTTGGTTGCTCCCTAGAGGTTGAAGGTAAGTCCCTACTGCTGAGGACACCAGACACTTAGACACAGGATTCAGATGACCTGAGCTGGACCCTATCTGAAAGCCTCCTTTCTAAAGGCTACCTTTCATGGTACCAGAAGGTGCCATGCAAGTATCCAAAGGAGGGAAGCAATCAGTAATTACATGCATGTGCGTGTGCGTGTGTGAATAACAATTGAAAAAGTGACCCTGAATTTGAAGGAAGGTATGTGAGAGGAGTTGGTGGTAGAAAAGATCTAATCATATTTATAATCTCAAAAAAGTGAAAACATTATTTTTAAAAATTAAGGCAAACAGGAAACTTTGCTCTGAAATTTCCCACACTTGATCATTCTTCCTGTGTTGAGGCTGCTGGTCTTGCATGGATTCCCCTCTGACGTAATTTCTGAGTAGGTAGGGCCCTTAAGGACTGTAGCACTCTGTGAGCTATCCCAGTTTTATCTTCACTGTTCACTGAGCCCATACTGCTCAAATGTCTATTCTATTTCCAAACTGAAATTCTTCCTCTATTGGTGTTCCCAGGGAACTACTAAAATGCTGTAACATTACTTGGGTCTATTCTGAAACTTGTTTGCATTCACATTTCCTCAGTCGGTTGAGCTACAGAGCACCATTTGTATAATTAGACAGCCTTAGAGATGAATGGATTTGTTTCTCTACTGAACTTGCTCCATTCTTGCTTTTTCTTAAGTAGCTTCTGAAAATATTGAAATAGTTGTTTTATATAAAAATGTCCAAATAGAACTATACTTTTACTTATATTTCACTCAAGCTTTCAAAAATTTCAGCACAATTTAGCCTAAATCTGACTAATTTTATTTTTATACTAAATTAAAATTTTTATTTTGTAGGGAGAATGATAAGACAGATCTGGATGTTATACGAGAAAACCATAGATTCCTATGGAATGAGGAGGACGAAGCAGATATGACTTGGTAATTTTACTACATTGTTTATTTATTTTGTGTGTATATGTAAAGGTCAGAGAAAGCCTGAAAGCGCGCGCACATGCCCCATATGTGTGTGTGAACCCATAGAGGCCAGAACAGGGTGTCAGATTGCCCAGTTTGGAATTGCAGTGGTTGTAAGCAATCCAGCATAGGTGCTGGGAACTGAACAGCGCATGCTCTTAACCACGGAGCCTTCTTTCCAGCCCCAGTATATGTAGTCTTAGTTGTCATTTTTCCAAGGCATTCAGCTCTTTCATAGACAGTTTCTGAGTCAAGGATAGAAACTTAAACATCTAGGATTCTTGATTCTGGTTTGCTTCCTTGGGTAATCTTTGACAATTTTAATTAACTTCAAATTGTTTGACCTAGTCTTCAAAGATAATTATGCTATTGTTAGTTATCTTATAAGTTATTGTATGTTTCTTATAAAATGTTTTGAATACTTTGGGAAAAAGAAATACATGAAAGTGGCTTTCAAAGTCCAGACATCACTAAGGATAATAAATGAAGATAATTCTCCTTCTCGTTTCTCTCAGTCTTTGAGTTTCTGAGAGCCGTCATTAACAGTTCACATCTAGACAGTCAGCACATCTGTCTGTATTAGACCTCTTTTAACATTAATATTTATATCATATATGTTACCTATTTGATATTGCTTCCAAGTAGCAAACTATGGTTGGATTTCTGAATGAATAATACATACTTTTTATGGATTTAGGGAGAAGAGACTTGCAAAGAAATACTATGATAAATTATTCAAAGAATACTGCATAGCCGATCTCAGTAGATACAAAGAAAACAAGGTATGCCCTATGAATATTTATAGCTGGATCTCTTGTTCAAGTACAGTATTTTTATTAACTAGCATGATCCACACTATCCTTCCATGTCATTGGTTTGAATCTGTTATCTTGCACTATGACTGCTTGACCACTAAGATCATGGGGTTTGCAGAGGGTCTGTGGAATTTATGAAGGATGGGGTGCTTTGTGTTTGTGAGATCAGCCATAAGGTCTAAAATTGCACACAGTTGGCAACTGGCTTCCATCTGGCTCTCATCTTGAGCCTCTAGTGATTAAACACTACAGAATGATGTCTCATTTGAAATCAATAGTTTTTTTCATAGATTGACATTTATGGAGTGGCAGATGCACTTTTATTACATAAATATTTCTATTTTGGTAAAATTAACTTTCAGTCAGTGCTAATTAGAAATGGCAGATTCCCATTTCCACTTTACATCTTTAGTTAATATTAAAGCTATTTTTATTCCTAGTTCAACTTCCATGGGAACTAGAGACGGTAGTTCAAGAATGGTTGATCTCAGTTGGAAATGTCAAAAGGAATGAGAGAATACTCATCTTTATTAACAGCTATAGAAACTCTAAGTATTTCTCTTTCACTTCGTTTGCTCCCTTTAGTGACTTTAGTTTGCGAGCTGTTTTCTAGTTCTGTACAGACAGGATTGATAATTGCTTTGCGTAATCCTGTTAGAAATCTGTGTGGTTGCTGTAGCCCAGAGGCTTGTCAGTTTCTTACAAGTTATTTGCGGATGCTGTTGGATAGCATTTGTCTTTACCAGCTAACTATCATAACAAATCTGGAATCACCACAACAGCTGGGGCTACTTGTAGTTACTACATTGCAAACCAAGTCTAAAACACCTTCTTTCTAGAGTCATGTGACAAAATAGCTGCTCAGCCTTTTTAAATTTTTTTTATAGCACATTCCAGTATTATTGAAATTAGACTGGACACTGTATAGTCTCTATACAGTGACTACCCTTCTGAAAAAACTTTAGTCTCGTTGGGTGTGATGGAGTAGGATTGTAATCCCAGCAGTGGCAGGATTATGAGTTCAAAGCCAGCCTAGGCTGCATGGTAAGTCTGAGGGAGACCCTGTCTTATAAGAGAGAGAGAGAGAGAGAGAGAGAGAGAGAGAGAGAGAGAGAGAGAGAGAGAGAGAGAGAGAGAGAGGAGCTGTAGTCTAGTTGAGGAGAACAGGTGTACACAAATAAAAGTGCTTAAAGTTTCTATTTAAAAAGTATTCCTAGAATCAGGGAGCTGGAAAGATGGCTCAGTGGTTAAGAGTGCTTGCTGAGAGCCTGATGAGGGGCTAATGAGACCTGATAGGCTGGGGTCAGATGTTAGGGGAGGGCAATAGAGTGGAAGAGGAAGGAAGTGTGGGAACTGGAGGATAAGAGTAAGGGGGTAACAATCAGGATGTAATATGAATAAATTATTTTTAAAAATAAAGAGTGCTTGCTGAGGAGTCCTCAGGGCCTGAGGACCAGAGCTTGGATCTTAGCACACAAGTACTAAGCCAGGAATATGTACACATGCACACATGCAGGAATGCATGCACACATGCAGGAATGCATGTACACATGCATGTGCACATCCCTCCCTACCTCTGCAGTACCAGCCTGGATGTGGTCAGAGATAGGAGGATCTCCGTGGCTTGCTGGCTTCCATCCTAGCCCCAACTCCCCTCAAAACTGCAAGCCTGAGGCTTAGAGAGAGACTCTGCTTCAAAGGAGTAGATAAAGAGTAATAAAGCAAAACACTTAATGTACTCTTCTGGCCTCTCTGTGCCACACCACCATACACATATTATTGCATTGCACTTAGATAGCTATCTTAAGGAGACTAATTTTGTATTTTGTTAGAATGTGGTGAGTAACTACATATGAAATGAAAATAAGTGCTAATAAGAAGTCAAATATGACTTGGGTGTGGAAATGAGAGGAAGGAAATTTGAAGATGTATTTTGGGGATGTAATGGCTCTGTGTTCTAACATATCATACTTGAAGTGTTGGAGAAACTTATACCACTGTTCCAGTGTTAGGATGCGTTTTCTCTTGGCTTTCTTTACTCATATAATACTTTATTCACTTTTAATTAAACAGCTCTTAATTCAGTGCCTACTATATGTAGTAGATACTTAAGGCACTTCTAGTGACTCCTTTCTTTCTTTTTTTTTTTTAAGATTAAAACAAATTTATTTATTATGTATACAGTGCTCTGTCTGCATGTATGCCTGCAGGCCGAAAGAGGACATCAGCTCACATTATAGATGGCTGTGAGCCACTATGTAGGTGCTGGGAATTGAACTCAGGACCTCTCAACCACTGAGCCATCTCTCCAGCCCGTGACTCTTCCATTGTTCCACATTCCTGCTCCTTTCTTTGAGAAACTTTTCATGACAGAAAATGTATTTGGGTTAGTCTGTCAACTAGAATTTGATTCAGCCACAAGGAAAAGAGAAAAAGCAAAGTAAAGAACAACAAAAGAGCCCACTGCCTTAAATGCGCCAAAAGTTATTTTTCCTTTACAAAAAATCCAAGTAGATAGGATCTGTGTTGCGGGAAGCAGAATTCAGGACTGACCCTGAGTAACTGCAGCTTGAATACAGTGAGAAGAACTGGTGTTGGGAAAGGGCATAAAGGAGGATACAGAAGTTATGTATATGACACAGTGCAGTTTCTTACTCCCCATGAGATAATAACTTTCTTGGTGATGGATATTGCCTTGTAAAGATTTATTGTTCTATTCTGCTATTTATTTTTGTCTTATGTGTAAGAGTGTTTGCCTGCACATATGTCCGTGTACTGCATGGGGCGTTGTGCCTGTGGAGACCAGAAGAGAATGTCAGATGCCCCGGTACTGGAGCAGTGCACGGTTGTCATCCACTCTGTGGAAGCCGGAAACCAAACCTGCGTCTTCTGCAGCAGCACTAAGCACTCTTTACAGCTGAGCCATTTCTTCAGTCCCATTTTTTCAAAGATTTAACAGATACTATTTTTAACAATTACTTGTTATCATTTGAATGCCAAGTTCAATAAGTAATTGCTTAATAAGAATATTTGTTAAATAGATTAAATGAATGAAAGAAAAGGTTTGAGAACTCTTGCTATACATTTGACTTTGTGCTTTAATAGATATTCCAAGACAATGTTGAATGGTGCTTAATTGCTTCACATATATAAGCTTAAGCATACAACGAAAAGAAATTATTTTAAAATTTTACTTCTTTTTTTGGTGGGGGGGGGGGTTTGGTTTTTTGAGACAGGGTTTCTCTGTGTAGCCTTGGCTGTCCTGAACTCACTTTGTAGACCAGGCTGGCCTTACAGCGATCCTGCTGCACCTGCCTCCTCCTGAGTGCTGGGATTAAAGGCATGCGCCACCATACCCGGCTACTTCTTTTTTTTTTTTTTTAATACTGATTTTTTCCCACAGACTTGGAAAATTTTCATTTTCATTTTAACTAGAATGTTTTGACATTTAAAATTTTTTTTTTATTTGGGGCTGAAGAGATGGATCAGAGGTTAAGAGCACTCACTGTCTGCTCTTCCAAAGGTCCTAAGTTCAATTCCCAGCAACCACATGGTGGCTCACAACCATCTATAATGAGATCTGGTGCCCTCTTCTGGTGTGCAAGTGTACATTCAGGCAGAGCATTCTATTCATAATGAATAAATGCATCTTTTAAAATTTTTTTATTTGAATTTAAGAAATAAATTTGACAAATTAAGAAATAAACGATTAGCCAAATGTGGTGGCTCATGACTATAATCCCAGCACTCGGGGAGGCAGAGGCAGGCGGATCTTGTGAGTTCCAGGCCAGCCTGGTCTACAAAGCAAGTTCAGGACAGCCAAAGCTACACAGAGAAATGCTGTCTCAAAAAACAAACAAACAAAAAAACAAAACAAAACAAAACCAAAAAAAGAAATAAATGATTAAAAAAACTTAAACTGAAAATTAACATGAAATTGAATGCTTTATCTGACTTTTTTTTCTTTTAAAAAAATGTATGGCCATTTTGCCTGCATGTATATCCATGTACTACATGTGTGGAGTGCCTGTCGAAGCAGTAAGATGTCATATGCCCTGAGCTGGAATTGGAAGCAGTTATGAGCTGCCACTTGGATGCTGGTCATCTGTTATAGCAGCCAGTGATCATATGCTCTGAGCCATCTCTCCAGCTCCCTGAATTCTTTCTTAGTACACTGCTCCTGCAGGGTTAGCATGTTGAAGCAGTGCCCTTAGTCATAACCACAGTTCCCTGTCCTTGTCAGTGCCACACACCACACATATAACATGAGCGCTGGTACTTTCCTGCCTCAACACCTGCAACTTTTAGAGCATTTTAAACTTTGTTTTTAACAAAGGTTGGTAATTGTCGGGAGGTATCCTCAAATTCCTGTAAAAAGAAAAGCCATTATGTTGATAATTAGGTTATTTTCAGGCTGAAATTTGAATTTACTTGGCTTTATGTTTAGATGTGTGTGTATATTGTAGGCTTTGAACTTTTCCAACCCTACTTTATTTGGTGTTTCTTAATGCTTAAATCTCCCTTCCAATGCACCCACCCTAGATGGGAGAGAAAAGAGGCTAGTAGGAACAGAAGAGATAGACATTTTTTATACTCAGTTCCTTGGAGCGATTCCACTGGAGTAGTTGGCAGGATTCCAATAGACCAGTTAAATAGTAAACCAGCAATTCAGTGAAGGTGACTGTAAGGACAACTGCTGGAGCCCAGAGCAGCAGCTGGAACCTGGAGCAGCAGCCGGAGCGGTTCTCTCTAGGAACGGCTTACAGTGGAGTGATGAAAGCCAGGACCAAAAAAAAAGCCCTGCCTCTTGTTTTTGGCTCATATATGTATCTCCTCTCAGAGTCTGTACTAGGATGCTATCAGTTGGCAAAGACCATGCCCCCACAAGAGGCTGTTCCTCTTCCAGTAGACAGACATCACCTGTTCTCTCACAAGTCTTTTTTCAGTGGAAAAACACCGCTCACCCTCACACAAGTCTGTTTCACATCTCACACTTGGGATCAAAACAAAAACATGTTTACATCCACTACAATATATGTAATTTAAATGTTGTATTTTCACTTGTTCTCATATAAATATAAATTTTTCTTACCAGTTTGGATTTAGGTGGCGAATAGAAAAAGAAGTAATTTCAGGAAAAGGTAACTTTTAAAATTTTTTCTTTCCAATAGAACATAGCTTATTTTGATGTAGAATTGAAATCATCCACTGAGAATTTTCCTGCTGTAGACAATAAATTATTATTTATAAAAATAAAGTCAGGTAAAATATATTTCTGATAAATACATTAATAGCAAAGATCAGGATTTAATGGTTTCATAACTTTTTCTTTAGAATTAGACATTTAGAATATTTAAGGATATGTGGAAGATGTTATAAGAATTAAAGATTTAATAACAAGGAACAAGTGAGTACTTGATTACCAATTATAATAAAATATTGGTAGTACTATATTCCAACAAAAAAAAATCATTATTTTGAAAGTAGAAGTTAAATATCACACACGAACCCAATAGAAGTTTTGTACAGACTAGTTCTAGATTGAGCCCAGATTTTTAGTCTAATATCAAGAACTCAAATATTTGGAGTAGTCAAGAGCACTCCAGTCCCAGGGCACTGGAAGCCCTGCTCTGACCACTCCCAGGACCAGGCACGCCTAAAGCGCACATGTGCATGTGGCAGAGATGTTGTCTATGAATGAGGAAGGCACTGGAGAGGAAAAGGAAAAAGAATGTCAGTCAAGCAGCTCTCCAGTCAGTGAGGTTGTCAGTGGGTAAGGGCACTTGCCACGCCAGCCTGCAACGACAGTTCAATCCCTGGAGGCTAGAGTGGAAGGAGAGAACTCACCGGGTAGCATTGCCCTCTGACCTCCACATGCATGCCACACAAGCACACCCACACACGTACCCGTGCATGCATTTGCACATGTGCTACTGATTAAACTTTTTTTTCTTCCTGATAGAGGGTTTCTCTATGTAGCCCTGGCTATCCTGGAACTTAGAGATCTGCCTATCTCTGCCTCCCGAGTGCTAAGATTAAAGACATGTGTCCCCCACCCCCACCCCCACCAGCTCTCTACCTCCCCACCTTTCAACCCTCCGTTAAGAAAACATTTAAAAAATAAGGCAATGTAAAATTTTTCTTAAGGTCATGTTTTATTTAGTATCTTTATCTAAAATAATGAGAGCTCTGAAATGTTTTTCTTTAATAAAAATATCTATTAATTTTTTTCAAGTGGAATTTTTAGAAGAGTATATAAAAGTGACCTTAAAAAATAAGTATTCTCTAAGTTTGTAAATGAATACAGGACTAGTTGGAAAGCAGAGAGCAAGCTGTTGCTCTGGTAAAACAGAATGTTATGGTTGCTGTTTAATAGTCATTACATGCTAAACATCTGCATATTTAATTAGCTCTTCATTTGGAGTGCCTTTTTAAGTCATTCTGTGATTTCCTTACACATATGGAATGACATATATGTACATACACATGTGTATATTCACTGAGCTATAACTAGCCTTTTGGATGCTGATTTTATACATTTATTTTGGCAGTCTTTTGTATTTTATGAAAAGAATTTTGTGGTTTCTATTTGTTACTCTCGGTGCAGATTATTGTGGTAGAAATAATTCACTGTATAAATTATTTTTATTATTTTTTTCTGCCAAAATAGATTTTGAGTTGTCCCTTCACCTCCAAATCATCAGTTTTTTCCTGTCTTAGAAGTTTTTAGTATATGATAGACAGAGCAATGAGGTGTTAAAATTTAGAATATCAGGTTTAAGTTTTCAAAATGTTTTTCATGGGCAATTTTGTTAGAGTTTTATGTAAATGCTATAATACTATGTGAAAACATTAATTTTAACATGCAGTTAAATGCTGAAAGGACTCACATCTAAGAGCATGAATTTTGGGAAATGGTCTCTCAGAGCTTTAGTGAGTACACTTAATATTTCACTTTCCAAAGTGTAAGATTCTCTAATGGACTCACTAAAATTCTATTTAAATAAATAGTTTATCAACAGGAATTCTATGAATGTTTTTGTTAAGAGTCAGCTTTTCAGCCAGGGCTGGTGGCTGAGACAGGATGTTTGTAAATTCAGTCCTGACCTATAGAACAAGTTCTAGACCAGCCTAGGCAATGCAACAAGCAAGCAAGAAATTAATGGTGATGATAACAATAACAACAACAACAATAATAATATTTTTAAAAAAGATCTGGGAAGTGGCTTAGTGGTAAAGCAAATGCTTTACATACACAAGGCCCTGAGTTCAGTTCCCATTGCAAAAAAAAAAAATCTTTGAATTCATACTTAGATACATGCATACTGTAACTATTGTGGTCAATTATTTTAATGCTGAGTTTGTGTAATAATTTATTATATTTATTTTACAACTTTTAAAATAAAACGTTAGAGAGTATACGTTTATAGGCAATCATATCATGTATAATAACTGATAGTTCTTTGCTCTTGCAGGTCAATTTTTTTGTGGAAATAAATGCTGTGATGAAAAAGAAGGCTTGAAGAGCTGGGAAGTTAACTTTGGTTATATTGAGCATGGTGAAAAGAGAAATGCTCTTGTTAAATTAAGTAAGTTGTGTTTCATGGAGTTATGGTTAATTTCTTCCCATTTTATTTTTATTTTAAAATTGAAAAATGTGAAGACTATTTACAATTCAATTTAAAAAGAGTCAGTGTGTTTTCATGAAAGTTATTTTTTCCCTATGGTTTCCCCAAACCTCAAATAAAATTTGAACCTAAAGTTTTTGTATTATGGTAGCACTTTGATAAAACAATTCTAACGTCAAATTTCAGCTAACTTGTAGAGTGAAGATGTCACAAGCTTGAGGATGACACTAGGTATGTGTCTGAGTAACAGTATCAGAAAAGGCGATGTAAACCTTATGTCTGATTATGTAGCCATAACGTGATGTTGACAGTAAATACGTTTTCTCTTTGACAGTGAGTGAAAAATTTGAGAAAGTATCCTTTAAAAAAAGTTTTACCTAATATATATTAATTTTACTTAATATTGAGTTTCACTGTGATAGTTTTATGCCTGTATATTTTGACCCATTTACTCTCTCTCGCCCCCTCACATACTGCCTGATCCTCTTTTTCTGCTTCATTAGTTTAGTTTTCCCACTTTCATGTCTTTTTTCCTTTTATTATTATTATTATTATTATTTTATTTATTTATTTATTTTTGGTGACCCGATAAGTGTAGTTAGGGTCACTTACAGAGCATGGTGAGGGATTATTTATGGGAGCATGGACAACACTTCCCAGTGGCTACACCACTGAAGAAATCTTCAGGAAGGTACAGAGCCTCGTGAGTCTCCCCACTCCCTCAGTGATGGGATGTTCATGCATTTGATCATCTGCAGATCACAGGACGAGTAGTCACAGCTGCAGAGAGTTCAAGAGTGTAGTAGTTAGGTCATGCCCAGAGGACAATGGTATACAACATACTGTGCAACCTCTCATTCTTACCTTTTTTTCCTGCTTTCTCATTGGAGATGATCTCTGAGCCTGGGAGGTGATAATATAGGTGCCCTGTTTAGAACTGAGCATTCTACAGCAAGTTGTTCTCAGCAGTTTGGCCAGTTATGAGTCTTTTGCAGCAATTGTCTCCCACTGCAAAAAAAAAAAAAAAGTTGACCATAGCATCATTCTAAGTATTTGGAAGACAATTTGACAAGCACATCGGGCTATTTAGGAAATAACAGGACCAGCCACAGGCTTGTGGCCAGATTTACAGTGAGATTTACAATACTTCATGTGACTTTCCTCTACAAAGTAAGCCTTAAATACTATCCAAAATCTATTGGTTACTGCATAATAGTCATGTCGCTACCATACCAGTGGGCACATCTTGCCAAGCAGATGGGTTGAGTAGCATGAAGGAGTCACAGCTGAGTTAGACCATTAATGACAGTTCTCCCTTAGCAACTTGCATCATACCTACAGGCGCTGTGAAACCTAGCATGTAGAGAGAAGGCTTCCATCTCCATTGTAGCATTGTTTGTAATATAACCACTGCATATGCTGTCTTCAGTAGAGCCTTACCTTCTGGTTCTGATGGACAACTAACAGCAGCAGCACTAGTCAGTATTGTTTAAAAGTATAGAAATGGGCTAGTGAGATGGCTCAGTGGGTAAAGGCACCTGCCACCAAGCTTGACAGCTTGAGTTTATTCCCTGGAACCCACATGGTGGAAGTTGACAACTGACTCTGTAAACTGTCCTTTGACCTCCATATACTCAACTGTGATGCATAAGCATCCCCTTGCCATTAAATAATAAAATGTAATTAAGAATACTTGTAGAGGGACTGGACACGTAGCTCAAAGGTCAAGAGCATTGGATGCTCTTCCAGAGGCCCAGGTTTGATTCCCAATAGCCACATGATGGTTCACAGCCATCTGTAGCTCCAGTTCCCGGGGATCCAGTGCCCTCTTCTGGCCTCCACTGTCAGTATATGTGCACATGGTGCAGGTATATGTGTAGACAGAACACCCATACATACAATGTTTACAAAGGAAGAAAAGGTTCAGAGATAAAATGTTTCTTTGAGTGTTGTGCTCTCTGACTTTCTCAGCATTACTCACTGAAGACTAGGTTTTTCACTGAACCTGGAACTTCCTAGCAGACAGCAGTTTCCTATAACCATGGTTTACAGTGTTATACTTTTCTTTTCTAAAGTTAGTTTTCATCTTCAGATGCTTCCCTCCTTCCTTACTGTTATGGACATCAGCTGTTTCTGGTTCTCTAATAACTTCAGTTTTCCTTCCACTCCTGTAGAAACCATCACTTTACCCATGTGCTATCAGGTCACACTGGTTTCTGCATTCCTTTTAGAAGTGCCTGTCTGGAAAAGCCAGCCAGTTTGGAGTAAGATTAGGGAAAAGAAGAGGTCATGATAGTGGAAGTATTTGAAAATTCTCATTTCTGCTTTTTTGAAAGTTTTTGAACATCTCAGAGGAAATGGCTATGCCCAAATAATAATAATATTGCTATTATATGCATTTTATTATATCATAATTATATTAAGGTGTATCTTTGATGTCAGATATTAATTCTGCCTATGAAACACAATGGGTAACATTTTTCCTAAAGTACCTTTAAAATTGTTTCCAGACACAACAGGGATGATACATAAACTCAGAAAGACAGCATATATACAGCCATCACAGGGGCTGGAGAGATGGCTCAGAGGTTAAAGTCTGTTCTTCCATAGGACTTGGTTTCAGTTCCCAGCACCCACATGGCAGCTCACAACTGTCTGTAACTCCAGTTCCAGAGAACTTGACACCCACACACAGACATACATTCAGGGGGAAAAATTGCACATAAAATAAAGTGAATAATTTTTTAAAAACCCAGCACAAATTCAAACTAGACAGAACCCCAGCACCGATCTGGGGAAGTTACCCATAACAAGGATGCTATTTGTAATTGATACCTGCTGTGAAAAGGAAAATAAGCTTTCTTCAATGGAGTGGAGAGAAAGAGTATAAAGTCGGATGGGTAGTGAGGGGGGATCTTGGAGGAATTGAAGGAGGGGAAAGAATATGACCAAAATAGATTGTATGAAAATTTTAAAGCAAAGTATTATTAAAATATTTTCTTTTCTTTCTTTCTTTCTTTTTTTTTTTTTTTTGTTAAAATATTTTCAATCTTTAAACATTTAATATAATTTTGAGGTATAATGTTAGCTTATTTTCTTCATATGATTCCCTGTATATAGTAATGGGTATAAAAAACAAGAGAAATTACAGTTATAATAGAGTACAATATAATCACAGATTCAGAAGCTCATATTTTTTTCTCTTTTAGGATTATGCCAAGAATGTTCTTTTAAATTAAATTTTCATCACAGGTAACTTTTTTCTTTTAAAATGGCATTTTTAATGTTTAGTAATCTAGGCCATACTCATTTTATTGCACTGAGTATCTAAATCTCAATTTGGAAAGTGCATTTAGTTTTTAGTTTATGGTTTAGAAAATAGAGCATAATTGTGTGACCCATAGAATTGGAGGTCATCGCTGCCGTGATTGAGCCTGTGAAGATCTGTGTGGGGTAATAGATGCCTGTTAGAAGAGTTGTCAGTTTGGAGCCAATGGCCAGACACTGTAATAGTCTTAGAGATGATGTTTTAAATCTGACTGCATAGAATAGTGTGTGTGTGTGTGTGTGTGTGTGTGTGTGTGTGTGTGTGTCTGTCTGTCTGTGTGTGTGTATCTGTCTGTGTCTGTGTGTCTGTGTCTGTATGCGTGCATGGGTTTCTTTAGAAGCCAGAGAAGGACTCATGTTTGCATTGCAGACCCTCTTACCTATTAAGCCATGTCTCCAGTCCCTCTCGTGACATTTTTTTGTTATTGTTTTCGGTTTGGTTTGGTTTTCTGAGACAGGGTTTCTCTGTGTAGCCTTGGCTGTCCTGGCCTTACTTTATAGGCCAGACTGGTCTCAAACTAACAAGAGATCCACCTGCCTCTGCTTCCCTGAGTGCACCACCGTGCCTGGCTTCCCTCTAAACAGACATTTAACTAGAGTTTCTCAATGATAGAAATAACATTGGTAAAATCAGCCTCCTATTAAGTTATCTGGAATGTGGCTGCTATGTTGAGTGAGTAGGAGTACCACCACTGGCCTGTACTATGCTGCTCATATGAGATCACTGGCCTTGGTTTTGTTTTGTTAATTGTTTATTCTTATTGTTTTATTTGTCTTCTGTTTTGTTTTTGAGGCAGGCTGGCCTTCAATTCATAATGTATCTTAGGCTAGCCTCAAATTTATGATTCTTCTGTCTTAGCCTCTTGGGTGCTGGGATTGTAGGTATATGCCACTACACCTGGCTTAAAATCAGCTTTATTATAATCATGTCTACACAGTGTTTTAGCTGCTATAAATAATAAATTCTTAAAATAAGCAAGATTGTTTTATGCTACTTGAGTAGCCAGCCTAATTTTCTCTTTCTGTCAGTCATGCTGAGAGAGACTGAAAGTATTTTGTGACTTTCCCTTTAGATGTCATTTTCAAATTGAGATGACTTTAATAAAAGAACAAATATGATTAATTGCCGTGCCAGTATGATAGTCTGAGCATGGGTGTCTTAATCAGAAGTCTGTGTAGCACATATTTGAGAGTTGTTTTCTCATGTTTTTTTAAGCAGTTAAAATTAATTACCTTTCACCTACTGCACTGACCAAATTGTAAATCTCGCCTAGAAGAGGTAAAGCCAGAGCAATAGGAAGGTACATTATAAGTTGTCTAACATTGATGTGCTTAAAAATAAGCACTTCCTGTCTCTACTCCAGGATACCGTTACTGTTGTCTTTACGCCCAGAGGCGAGCATCCTCTCCCTGTGGCCTGGACCGAGCCCAGCACTTGGTTCTTGCTCCTGCTTCTCAGTGCTCGGCAGATATGAGTTACATGCTGGGGAACAGAATGGGCTCAGTAAAACTTTGATTTACTAGCTCGTATAGAGAACATATAAAATAGTTCATAGTTTAGGCTTTATTATCTTACAGAATTATCTTAATTTGCATATTCACCTAAAATATTTACATACTCTAGCCCAGCAATGGTGGTGGCACACACCTTTAACCGCAGCACTCAGGAGGCAGAGTCAGGTGGATCCCTGTGAATTTTAGTCCAGCCTGGTCTACAGAGTGAATTCCAGAACAGCCATGGTTACATGGAGAAACTCTGTCTTAAAAAAATAAAAATTATATACTCTTTCAAGGTTCTTTATTACATAAATCTATGTACTTTAACTGTTTTTTTTTAATTCATTGGATTTAATATTTTATAAAAACCAGTTGGAAAAATTAACTTCAATATTATGTTGTTTAACATAAAGGAGAAAAGAAATCAAGTCAAAAAAAAGAAAGGCCAAAACCAAGACTGAGTGTGATGAGTCACCACATAAGAAATCCAGATTATCTTCTTCAGAGGACGCCTCCACGGGGAGGGACAAAGGTAAAAGACGGTCAAGGGCTCTCATCTGAGTGGGAGACACAGTCCTCCGCAGGGCACAGCAGCATCTAGCTGGGGCGTTTAGTACTGGGTTTTATAGCAGGTGCAAGGAAAGAGGTCAAGAGTTCAGATATGAATTTATGATCACTTATAGGGGTTTAAAGAACAGAATTGATTTTGATTCCTTTTGGGCATATACTATAATATAATATAAACTGTAAACAGTGCTCAATTCCTGGTATATCCAAGCCTTGTTACCCAAATAAGACACTGACTCTCTGTAGTTTTCTTTCGTTTTATATGCTGGGGTAATGTGAACACCTCCTCCCTCCATGTTTGTCAAGTTGAGAAGAGTCAAAAGAGAATGTAAATGCGCAGAACTGCAAAGCAGGTTACGGCCTGCCATTCACTCTCAGGCCGTGATTGTAGTAGCTGTCTTACAGGGTTATGACAAAAACTGAGAGAATTTATTAAGCAATTTGACTAATGCCTGCCACAGAATTAGCTATTATGAAAGTTACTTCCAATTGCTTTTCAGCAGCAGGAGTTAACTGGCTATAATGTCTACTGAATCAAAGTTAAAGCTGTGGGCAAGAGTCAGCTAAATGTAACCCAATGCTGAGAGAAGATCCGGACAGGAGAGGGCTCCCTTGCTCTAGATAGGAAGACAGTTGGCTCAAGTGCATTCTTGTGTGCATTTTTTCCTTCTTGCATATCATGATGGCTATGCTGTTAAAGTTTATAGTAAAAAGTATCACTGAGTTGGAGTTGGCGATTAGGAGAAAAACTGTTATGTGTTGTTTATTGAGAATTGGCATTTGAAACTGAAAGCCTTAAAAATAAATAAATAAAATAAAATGGAAAAAAAAAAAGAAAAGAAACTGAAAGCCTTTTCATGCCTATCTTAATTATTTCATAACTCCAAAGTAAATTTCAATTAATAAATTAATAAGTATGAAAATCTCATCTGAGCTTAAAACTTTGTATTTATTCTAATATATACAGTAATATGCCATTTGAAATTTTGGTTGTATCCATCATTGCATTGATAATACTATCTTTTTACTGTAACCATGCCATGTAATCATGGCTTATCCTAAGTTAAAGAAGAGCTCATCTCTACCCAGACGTTCTTAATTTGGCATAAACTTTAATAATGATTAAGTATCACAGTTGCATCTGGACAGCTGGCACATCTGGTTTTATCCCTGGACGTCCTTGCCCCCTTACAAGAGACTATATACTTCATAGCTCCATGTTACCATCATAGAAAGTCTGCATGAGTGAATAGCTGGGTGGACAACTGAATGCCACGTGGTAGGTGAGTGTGTAGAGAGACAACTGAGACAAAGCAATAGCCTGTGTGTGAAGAGCGGTTTGCTTTTGTAAATCAGGAAGAACAAAATACTTAGATACAGATATACTCTCTTGGCCAAAGAGTCAATATCTTCCCTCCCTGTTTCCTTTTCTCTTGGCTACCTCAGCCTTCACGTTTCGCTGCAGCTCAGTTGGAAAGGCCCTTCCTAACAATGTCTATCTCACTTCCCCGAACTAGATCCAACCCCTGTTATACATCCTCAGAGCAGCCTGTACTTGTTTACTTGAAATACTCACTTTCTGTGAGAGAAGGGGTTGTGTGACTGTTTAACTTATCTCCACTTGCTAAGACTGTAGGCAGTTAGACGTTTAGTGAGTGGAATCAGTGAACCCACTCATTTTTCTCATAGTTGAAGAAATTCAGTTCTAGAATCATAATCAAAAAGATGTCTTACAGTTTTGCTTTCAAACTACAGTGCTCTGGACAGCAGTGTGGTGACAGCTGTAAGTTGCTCTGAAGTCACTGTCTGAGACCCCTGTGGTCTGTGGGGTCCGAGAGCCCTGCCCTGTGGCGTGTCGTTGTTCTGAGTTTGCTTCAGCATCTCAGGGAAGAGGAACCCGCTCCCACCCACAGTGACCGTCACATGGCGGATGGTGGGGATTGCCAGCAGGTTTCCCTTGACATTTGGTCCCAACCCACACTTTCTCACTTTGGTTCTACTTATGTCAATGGGCTTGCAGAGTAAGCTTAACCTTTGCACCTACTTTTTAAATACCCATTGAACACATTTCTGTGTCTTTACCCTGCACTTCTTACGCCCCCTTTAGCCTCTAAAAGACTAAAACTCAGGCATCTTGGCCCTCTCATCTAGTTTGGCCGAGGTGTTGTTTTGTCACATATGCTTTTATCACTGTCCAGAAATCTCTCTCCTGAGTGCTTGTTACAGAGGGCTTGGTACAGGGGTAATTTAAGATATATATATATATATATCTGAGTATACTCGAGAGGCAGAGGCGGGCGGGTCTATGTGAGTTTGAGGCCATTATACGATATATGTATTATACAATACAGTGTAATAGATAGATAGATAGATAGATAGATAGATAGATATAGATCTTATGTACTTTTTGCTTCTTGCCTCCCTCAGTAATTACTGCAGAGATGAAATTTTTAAATTTTTGACAAAATGATATCTTAATAGCCGCATATGACTCCGGATAAGGCTGGCTGGGGATTTAGCTTAGTGGTGGAGCACTTGTCTAGCATGACACATGGAAAGAGGAAGCCCTTACCACCTCCCATTTCTACCTGTATGTTACCTTGGAAAAATTCTTAAGTATTTGTATACTGTGTTCAGTGGAAGAGCCAAACACCTCCACAAAGTAAAAGAAATCTAACAACAACAATAATAATAATAACAATAAATATTATTATACAAACTATTAAGTATCTTTTAAACCATGTGAGATTTTTCATAGGCTTTCAGTTTTTAAATTTTAAGTTAGCTGTCCTAGGCTCTGTGCTGTCCCAGGACCTAACATTCAGGGAAGAATGGGAGGATACAAGGGATGGGATAATAATTGAGATGTAATATGAATAAATTAATTAAAAAAAAAAATATATATATATATGGACCTAACATTTCAATTGAGATAAAACCAAAGGACCAAGAGTCTTTATTTTATTTTATTTTATTTATTTGGTAGAGCATAAGAAAACCAAACTTAGAAAGAATTTATGGTTTTAGCTACAACTATCAATACACTCAAAGATGATGTTTGGTAAAATTATGTTGTTTTTGTTTTAGGACATTCATCCTCAAAAAGTACAGAAGATTCTAGAAACAGTAAGTATCATGTATTTCTGTCTGTCTTTTTTTTTTTTTTAGTTCACACTCAAGATTTATTTAAAAATTCCAAAAAACCCACAAAAATAGACTTGTACGGTAACAATGTATTACTTTATATATTTTAGTATACTTAATATAGCATTCATTTTAACATTATGAAAAGAAAAATGAAGTAGATGGCCATATATAATATATATTATATATAATAAAATCTTATTACAATAAATAAAGTCATCATAAATAAAGGGCCCACTGGTTGGGGGAAGGGATTTGGCAGTGGCTTTGGCTATTTGCTTTGGGAGGGAAATTTGAGCCCCAGGATTCTCTCTCAGGAGAGGCTTCAACCACCAGACACTAACCTTGGGGTCTAGTAAAAATTGGGGTGCCGTTGTGGGAGCCAGCTCTTCACAGCACTTAAGATTCCAGGAGACCAGAGTTGGAGAGGGGCTGGTACATACCTGGAACCCCAGAACTTGGGAAGCTAAGGCAGAATTATCTTGAGTTCAGGGCCAACCTGGAGGTACATAATAAGCCCCTATCTCAAGAACAACCGAAGACCTAGGCCTGGAAGACCAATAGTCAACTGTCCCCTTCAAACATGCTACATCTTAGGTACCCTAGGAACCTGATCCACCCAAACACTGAGTTGGCAAACTAGGGACCTGCCCTAGCCCAGCACCAGGGTAGTGGGTTAATGCATCCTGGAATGTCCAGTGGAGGCAACTTACTAACTTAGGAGCCCCCCTGGGTCCCCACAGCAACAAGCAGTCCCTGCCCCCTATGAGATCGAGGCTGATCCATACAGGGTAGGCACTTGTCACTCAGAGACAGAGATGCAATTAAAGATGGGAAGACGGGGCACAGTGTGCTGGGGAGGCCCAAACACCCCAGCCTCAAAGATGGGTGAGTCTGACCCACCCAGGCTACTGGTGCTGCTGCTGGTATAATCATCAGGATCAGATCCCAGAGAGTGTGTAGATTGGCTCTGAGCCAAACCACCGAAGGGCCCCCAGATGGTGCTGGGGGTAGATCTTTGGCAGGAAGGGCAGCAGGCTGGGATAGGGTCTCTTCGAGTCACAGGGGCCCCAGGGGCAGCAGAGAAGGCAGAAGGGGAAAGGAGAAGGTCCCAGGTGGTGGTGGGGCAACTGGAGGGCGAAAAGGAACTTGAGGAAGGGGAAGGGCCGGGAAATCCTGGCGGTGGTGATGAGGTTCTGCGACCGGAGGGCAGGCCTGAGAAGCTGATGCTTTGTCGGAGCATATGGGGCTGGCCAGGGACAGCCAGGTCCTCGGGATTGTGGATGAAGTGGCAGTGAGAGCCGTAGGGACAGCAGCCCTGGAAGTAGAACTTGTGGCAGAGCTCCATTACGTACTTGGGGTGGCGATTGGCCTGGCACAGTTCAGCCAGGCTGTGGGCAAATTGATACTTAGCCAGATAATGCCACGTCCGCTTTCTGAGTAGGTTCGACAGAGCTCGGTCTTTTATCGAGAGTAAGTGGTGAGAGTTGCAGTAGGCGAAGTAGGTGAGGGTGACAGTTCAGGGCCTGGGCAAGGAGCCAAGGGTGTGAATCCAGGAGATGGGGGTACTCAGCCACAGCTTCAGCCCTCCGCCAGACTGATGGAGCAGCCAGTAAGGCAAAAGGTGACCCCAGATGGGATGGAGTGAGAGTTTATGTTCCAAAGTCCCAAGTTCCTCCGTGCTTGGATGGCAGACAACAGGTCAGGGCTCATCCACAGGAGGCGGTCTCTTGTAGAGATCCATGGTGTGCAAATGGCAATGGAGAAGAGAGTGACTGTTGGGTCGCAGGAATCAGGCTGTATCATGTGTTTCTTTATCAAATAGAAATATATAGATTCAAAGCATTTGTAATTTAGGGTTTTTAAGCATTTATTTGTATCCTGTTCTGATATGAATTATATTTGTTTTTGTACATGAAAAGAATCATAAAGGACAAAAAGGAAATATTTATTCTTCAGTGAAAAATAATTAAAAGTTTATTTTAATTATAGAAGGTATCAGAATCTTTTTTCAGTAAATATCATGAATATAGATTTTAATTTCACATTGTACAGTGTTCAGGAAGAGATAGGGATAAGGTTGGAATGGGAAAGGAAAGGCAGTTAAAATTTAAAGAAAATTCCTTATTTTATATGTCTTATGTGCCCCTGGGGTGGTTTCGATTAGACACTTGGAGCGCAGTTCTTGTGTGAGAAGCTGTTGCAGTAAATGGTGCTTTAGTCTTGTTTTTACCACTTACATGAAAACATTGATTTTACCAAATATTTGCTACAAATTCTATATTTCCCATGAAATATTCCCCAAAGTGTCCACAATGACTTACAAAAAGTATGTAAGGCTGTTTCAAAATTGGTGATAAAGGAAAAATGGGAAACAAGGAAGAAAAGCAATATAAAGGTAGAGGCAACATTGTGTTCTTTCCTGAGGCATGCCATGCCTTTACATAACTGCACGGGCGTCTTCTCCCCATAGCCAAAGCAAGTAGTGGGGTTGCCAGCAGAACCACTAATGCCTCATGAAATAGTGAAGAGGCCCCAGTGCTTATTTAGCTTTGTCCTGGCAGCTTTGAGAGAAGACTCTCCTGTAGGATTGGAAAAGGGGCGTGCATTCTTTTCACCTCTGTGATAGAAAAACTACTTTTATTTTTTACACTGTAAAGGTTTATTTTTAATATTTTAAAAATTATATGGGTGAGTATACCTACCTGAGTGCAGCTGCCACTGAAGTGCAGAAGAGAACGTTGGCCCCTTGGAGCTGGAGGTATAGTTGTGAGCTGCTGAATGTGGGTGCTAGGAACCAAACTTAGGTCCTTTGAGAGAGCAGTATTCACTCCTTACCACTGAGCCATCTCTCCAGTGCTGCTCCTCCCCTCCATTTGTAAAAGATTATTTTTATTATTTAAAAAAACTAATGTACATATTTATTTTGAGACAAGGTACCCAGTTAGAGGACATCCATTTGTGATGCTTTAAGTTCTATGCTATTTGTTACATGCCCTGAGAACCAGAGAACTCAAGGAAATTAACAAGACCAAATAGTTAATGTCGAAGATAAGGTTAGACACAAGTTTATAGTCCCAACTCAATACTTTGTTGCTCTTACCATCAATAATTGCTCATTATTGGTGAGCCAAATGGAAGCCTAGTAATTTCATTGTAATTTTGACAATTAGATGATAGACAGATGATAGATCAATCCATCTTAAATGATTGATCTGTCCATGTCTTGTTTCTTCTGCAGAATGTGTGTAAACAGGCTAGCTTTATTGAACTATTGTCAAAAGAGAAGACACACACATAAAGTCTGTGTCTCAAACAGAGGAAGTCCTTGATAACCTGTAGCTCTGTTGCAATGCCAGCAAAAAGAAGAATGCCAGACATTAAACAGAGTCTCTCTAGAATTGATCACATCAAAAGTTAATACCTGTCCATTTTTTACAGTTATTAGAGACATTCACCATTTCCTCAGTTGAGTTTCTAATTATCATATAATAACCACAGAATGGAAGCATTCGGGAAAACTCAAAGCACTTAAGCATCATACACTAAGCAAAACTTTGAAGGCTTGAGCAGATCAGACACAGAGCAGCCAGTGTGCTGCAGAACTGAAACTGTGCCGTGGGAAGAATGTTGGCGCAACTACAGATGTTTAGTTTGGAAAAGGTGAAGGAGTGAGAGGAGGCGAGAGTGAGGATGAGGACATAGAAACTGGGGGTGTTCGGAGGCTGTTACTACATGGGAGATTTAATTTTAGTGATTGATGCACAGAACTAGAGTCTATAGATTAAAATGGCCTGAAAGCTGGGCGGTGGTGGCGCACGCCTTTAATCCTAGCACTCGGGAGGCAGAGCCAGGCGGATTGCTGTGAGTTCAATGCCCGCCTGGTCTACAAAGTTAGTCCAGGATGGCCAAGGCTACACAGAGAAACTCTCTGTCTCGGGGGGGGGGGGGGGAGAGGCCTAAAGACATGTTTTGCCTCAATTTGAGGAAAGCTGTCATTTGGACTTCTCTGACAAAAGGAATAGAGGATGTGAGCTGTGGCAGAAGACAGACCGGACACTACTTGTTTTATCGGAAGTGTTACAATGAATGAAAAAGTTCACAGAGACCAGGAGAGCAACAGGTTGTGGCTCGGCAGATAAAGTGTGGTGACCTGGGTTCGATCCTCTGACATGCACACATTCACCTTGCGTGTTCACACTGTGCCGCCGCCCCAAACTCTCTCGCTCTCACTCTGTCTCACACAAATAAATGTGAAGAACTACAGGTTATTCCAGTTCTTGCCCATAATTACTGCAGAGACTTGACAGTGGTGATGTAAGGTCACTGTGTATTGACCATTCTACCTGTCATTCCTTAGCAGTGCTTTGTTTATAGTGACTCTTACCCTCAGGGAACCAGGAAGTTTTAGACTCATAGGGTGGAAGGGACTATACAGATAATTTAGTCTGGTTTTATAGATTTGATTCCCTGAGGTAATTTGGCCACTTTTTTGATATATACTTTTTCAAAGGGATTTGTTTGTTTGTTTGTTTGTTTGTTTTCAAGACAGGATTTCTCTGTGTAGCCTTGGCTGTCTTGCACTTGCTTTGTAGAGCAGGCTGGCCTTGAACTCACAGAGATCTGCCTGCCTCTGCCTCCCTGAGTGCTGGGATTAATGATTTAGCATTTAAAAAGTAAAACTTCATTATCTGACATCAGAAAATTGATGAACAGGGATGGAGCAATACTCCACCTGGTACAGTGCTTCCATGAAAGCAACATTAAAAACTGGGCCAGGGTCAGCTCAGTGGATGCAGATCCTTGCCAGCAAACCAGACAGGCTTAATCCCCGGAACCCACATGGAGTGTGGAGAGCTTCACAGCTTTTTGTCTGGCCTCCATACTGTGTTCTGCATGTGCACACCTGCATGCCATATACATAAATAAGCATACGGAAATAAATATAAGTATATGGAACAAGTATAAGAAATAAATGGCCCAGGTATAGTAGCAGCACACACTTTGAATCCTAGTGCTGGAGAGGTGGAGACAGGCAGATCTCTGAGTCCTTGTCAGCCATCCTCACCTGTTTAGTGAGTTCAAGCCCAGTGAAAGACCTCTTCTCTGCCGGGCGTGGTGGTGCACACCTTTAATCCCAGCACTCGGGGGGCAGAGACAGGCAGATCGCTGTGAGTTCGAGGCCAGCCTGGTCTACAAAGTGAGTCCAGGATGGCCAAGGCTACACAGAGAAACCCTGTCTCGAAAAACCAAAAAAAAGAAAGACCTCTTCCCAAAAACAAGGTGGACGAACTAGAAATTAACCTTTGGCCTCCATGTATGCATGCACACGCTATACCTATACACACCACACACATAGACAAATACACTCATACAGAGGAAATTAGCATAGGAAAGTTGACTTGTGGAAAGTATTCTTAGGAGCAAACAGTAAACAACAGAGAAGTTCATAGTGTAAGACTTAAAAATCAGCTGCTTATTTTTAAAGGCCATGTAAGCTATTCTCTGACATCTTAGCAATAATAGAGATAGCTTTATTAGGCATAATTGAATTTTCTATTCTTATCTCAGTGAATAGAAGATTTTCTTTTCTTCTTGTGTTAGCAGTTCAGGACACTGGGAACCGTGGTGACGGTTGTCATGGAATAGGACTCTTCCTCTAAGACTTTACAGTTTCATCATCATGTGCACACAGCTCAGTAGACAGCACCCTCCCCCTGCTATTTGTTAAAATTGGTGCCACAACAGATTCAGTTAGGATCAAAGTTCAGGTATACATATTGATTGGAGGATCAGAGTCTAGCAGGTAAAAGGCTAGAACCACCGTGGCAAATCAATGCTGCTTTATTTTTGTTCTGTGCTGAACTGAGGGACGTTCTGTCCCAGCAGGCCAAATCCGAGTTAAGTCGGAACTCTAGTGCTAACACTACAGGGCAGTTATCTGTTGCAGGTCATCCTTGATTTAGCGTCTTTTCATCATTGTGTAAGTTACGGCTTGTACAGAGCACATTAGGTTAGGATGAACACATCAAGAACTGAGCTTCTATGTGAACTATGCAGTTACATTATGAAAAAGTCAGACATTCTGTAAAAATAATGCTTATTGCTTTAATTAGAAAAGCCTGTTCTGAGATGAAAAGGGCTTTTTCAGACATTGTTTGGAAGAATGGAAACTAAACTTTTTTCTGGAGGAAAACCTCACCCTATAACTGGGTTTAAAGCAATGTCTGGTAGCCAGTGATGCTGCTTTTGGAATTTGATATTTCATTTAGGATAGATAAGCACCTCAGATAAATGTGGGCAGAAATGCACACTGTGCAACAAGGGAAACAACTCAGCTGGACTGTGGACCCACAGTGGAGCCTTTGCCAGCATGTTTAAGACCTTGGGGTTGATCACTAGACCCCCCACACACTAAAAAGAAAAAAAGAAAAACAGACTAAATCACCAGCAATTTTGGCCATCATTTAGGCAAGCCTAAATTGCCCAACCACTTAAGGATTGGTTAATCAGATTCTAAATAACTGGTTTTGTTTTGTTTTGTTTTGTTTAAAGCTTTCATAGAGCTAGGTAGATGGCTCTGTGGTTAAAGAACACACTGGTCTTATAGAGGATCCAAGTTCAGTTCCAAGCACGTTTGTTGAGAGTTCTGACACCCGTAGACACATGTGAACCATTAAAAATAAAAATAACTGGCGGCACTCAGAGGAAGGATAGCAAGTTACCAAGAAGAGACTCGATATTCTAAGAGCATATATAGGGGGAGGAGGTCTCCCTCAATCACAGACATAGGGGAGAGGATAAGGGGGGAAGTGGGAGGGAGGGAGGGAAGAATGGGAGGAAACAGGGGAAGGGCTAACAGTCGAGATGTAATATGAATAAATTAATAAAAAAATAAAAAATAAAATAAAGATAATAAAAATAAAAATAAATTCTAAAAAAATTTCACTATAAAAAATCTTTAGCATATTTATATGTATTGTCAAGAAAAACTATGCTATCTCAAATCTTTTATAGTTGCAGAAAATATGCACAATATAGGTCAATTTATTTAAAAGGCCGTATGTTATGTACTTATATGTAAACTTATATATCATGAGTTTGAAAGGGCCAACCAAACTTAAATAGTGACTGTATTACCTGTGCCTTGGGACAACTTTTCTTTAGGACTATAAATATTTCCACATTGCTTTTATTTTAGACAGTGGGCATCATCAGCAAAATACAAATCAATAAAATAATATATTCTTATTTTTAAAGTATAATAAAATAGACCTCAAGTACTAACTAAAATTCAAGTACTGAACTAAAATTTATTCAGTATTGGCTAATGCAGTGTCAGGCAGGCAAACTATCCATAGCATAACTACATCAGTAAGTGACTCCTGTCCAGTGACACCTGTTAGTCTACAGGAGCTAGTCTCAGTGCTGATCCTAACATACAAACCTTAATTTCAGTTCTGTTATATGATCAACTAGAAGTTGTTCGTCACACATTAGTTTCATGCCCTTTTTGTTGAGACTCGTATTTCTCATATTGTTTGGTTTTTTTAATTTTTTGCATCTGGAGGAATAATTTGAATTTACAGGAATCATAGAAGTTGAAACTAAATCGATGTTAAATTCATAATTAATTTAGCTGGTAAATGATTCAAAATGTGTTAACATTAAAAGCAATAACAACATTGTCTTCTAAATGAACAGGAAACAGCGATGAGGAAGACACTGCTTCAGAGTCTGAGCTCTGGAAGGGTCCACTGCCGGAGACAGACGAAAAGTCGCAGTAAGTGCTGAGATTTGTAGATGCTCCATTCTGTCATCAGCTTAGGAGGCTGTGGATACTGTCGTTCTCAATATCAGTTAATGAAAATATTTAATGCTGTGAATGTCTGTGTAGTGCCAAAGACTCCCTATGCTGGTAAGGCGAAAGTTTTGAACTGCAAAAAGCCAGTGGGTCCAGGATCAGTTCACTTTAACAGACAACTCTCTGTTCTTGCTTGGATTCATTCTGAGAGGGCTGTTCAATTGCATCTAGGGCAGCCTGTCACATGACGTTACGATTCTCATAACCCACGCTGAGGAGCCCCTTGAAGATTTACACAGGTGTAGAGGAATCCTTGCCAACAGTCATCTCAGCCTCCCAACAACAGATAACTTGGTGCACTTGCTCTCTGCTGTGGTTGACTTCAAAGCCTGAGCTGTTTGGCTGCAAAGTTATTTATTTAGTACTTGATACTTCTCACTGTATTTGACAGGCTACACTGAATGCAGTGTCCTTCAGAGTTCTAGTCTTTCTTTCAGATGTAACCTCACTAGCTATAAAAATGTGTTTGCTGTTCTCAAACTGATACAGCACTCTGGCGTGGGCACATGTCCTCCTAGGAGTAAGACTTGTATCTTTTTTAAAACATAGTTTATGTTCCATGTGTTTCTTAAGCAGATTATAATTTTAAATAGTGAGTAGAGAAGGTAAAAAAAAATCAAAGAGAAACAGTGATACTTCACAAAGTACTTCAAAGAAGACTGAGGGACTTTGAGAGAGATGCTAGCATGTACAATACTACAGTTTTAGCTGTTTGAAGATAGATATGATTGTTTTGAAACTCACAGTCACTTGAGTTATGGAAACATTGGTATGCAGAACAGTCAGCTACTATACTGAGTGATAATATTATATTTTTATTAGTCTCATATAATGTATCTCTTTTTTCTCTATTGATTTTTTAAACTCAATCTTTATTATTTTGAGAACTCTTCATTATAATCAGTGTTTGTCCTTTTTTTAACAGGGAAGAAGAATTTGATGATTATTTCCAGGACTTGTTTCTGTGAGCTGGGAGGAGAGCTACACTCTGTGGTGAGGGAAGGCACTCTGAGGCTCTGTGAATGTGTCTGTGGTGTTGAGTCTCGCCAGCCGCTAGGACAGACACCTCAGCATCCTGGGGCTGCTTCTAACCCTTTCTCCTTCACGTATGTAGCTTTTCAGCTGATGATCTAAAAACGTGGTTTGGCTCTAGCTCTCCGGGATAAGATTAGCTGTTTTAAGTGTCATTTGAACATGGAGTAAGCTGTAAATAAATTATTTAGTGTTTTATTTTAAAATGGTTGGTGTCAGAGTTTTTCCTTTTATTAGATAATTATTATTAATTCACATATGACTGCTTACCAGGCTTCCATTGTACATGAGGCACTGTGCTGGCACTGCTTCGAAAGAGCTGTTCTGTACTGATGTTAAATATTGTGTGAAGGTCTCAGAGCAAACCTGGCAAGACTTGTTTCTTGAAGGTGTGTTTCTTTATCTTACTGCTTATACAAAGGGAAAAGAAATCTTGATTTCTGAGATAAGTTACCTGAAATGTCTAACATCAAAGTTGATATTAGTAGTAGAATTCCTATAGCTAGGCTATTTTGTTTTTGATTTTGGGTTTTTTGTTGGTGGTGGTGGTTTTTTTTTTAGTTTTTTGAGACAGGGTTTCTCTGTGTTATCTTGGCTGTCCTGGACTTGCTTTATAGACCAGGCTGGCCTCGAACTTACAGTGATCCGCCTGCCTCTGCCTCCCTGAGTGCTGGGATTACAGGTGTGCGCCACCATGCCTGGCACAGCTACATGTTTTTATATAAAAATATATTCCTTATTCAGCAGCCATCAGAAAAGGAAGTTCTCTAAACTAAATGGTAACTGGGAAGACTGCACACCATTTTACAATAAAACAATATATATTGGAATGAAAATACAGTTTATGATATCAATCTGACATATACATTTAGGTAATTATATAAACTCCCAGCAATCTAGCATGTTTTGAGAAGCCTTTTCAAAGTCTGAGGTGGTATTGGGTATCAGACCTATTGCTGCTTCCTGCTTTGGCTCATCGCAGTCAGTGATGGTCATCGGGCCCTTACAGGTCAGGAGGCTGTGAGGTTCTGCTTTCAAATTACACAGACAAGTTCATATAATTGAGAACTTCAGCAGACAACACTAGCCTCAATTCAGTTCTGGTAACTAAGGGGGCGGGGAAAGTTACTTGAACTGACTGGGATTTTGGAGTAGAAAAAAAATTCACACAATACTAAGGGAATATGAAGGGAATGAAATGATGGGAAAAGGCAGTGTACATGCATCACTTCTCAGACAATAGCTTAGTCACTCCTCATAACTGTCTCCTGTAACAGCATTTAGAGTTCCACATATTCATATCTACCAAGTACCCTGTGCAAGGTACTGCTGTAGATGCCAAGACGGAGCTCAGAGCAAACCTGGCAAGACTCCCTCATGGTATTTTATGTCCTAACAGGAAAGACAAAGCAGCTAGCTTGTAAAAGCAAAGCAGATGTTTATTTATTTCTTGCCTGTTTAAAACTGAATCTTCCCCGGGATAATGAGAGTAAGAGAGCTGCCCCTTGCCAGCTGTGGCACTCAAGAGAGTGGGCCCAGCACCTCACCTGGCCAGCACAGTCAAGGGGGCACAGGTAAGCTAGGCCCAAAGGTGAGAGCACAAGAGAGCTGGCCCTGCCACTCATCTGCTGTGAGATTGTGTGGGTACAGAGGTGATGCCCTCCTCCCATCTTGCAATTTACCACCTGAGACAGGAGCACTGGGCCTGAGACCATGAAAGAGGGTGAGCTGGTCCTGTCCCTGCCAGCTGCAGCACTTGGTAGAGTTGGCCCTGCACCTCGTCTGGGCAACACAACAGAGTTGGCCCTGGTGGAAGGGGCAAAGGTTAGCTGCTCTTGTGGGAGAGCCAACCCTGCCAGATGTGGGTATGGGGGTGGTGCCCTCCCCCTCTTCCCCTCGACACCTGCAGTAACCAAGAGAGCTGACCCTGCGGTCATGAGAGCAGGAGAGCTAGCTCTGCCCCCTCACTGGTGGTAGCACTAGGGAGAGTGGTCCCTGCACTTCGCTTGGGCAATATAGAGTTGGCCCTAATAGTGAAGACATGAGTGTGCTAGCCTGGAGGGTGTGAGAGCAAGAGAGCTGGCTCAGCCCCTCACAGCCTGCAGCACTTGAGAGATTGGGCCCCCCAAGGCTTGTCTGGGCAGCACAGTGGAGCTGGCTCTGGGGGCATGGATGAAGGTGAGCCAGCCCTAGGGGCATGAAAGAAGGAAAGCTCACCCTGGTGATACACATAAGGGAGAGCTAGCAGGCTGATCTCCTCAGCAACTACCCAGGCCCAGATCCAGGCCTCTGAATTGGCCCACCTCAAAATCTCTATCACCTGCAAATGGTTGGGATGCGTGAAAGGGCCACTCCTGCTGATCCAATGCTGTAGGGTCTGCATGACATAGGACAATAGCAGGATAAGCAGGTGGAGTCTTGCTGAGGATCTAATATTGATGATGGTATTATAGAAGCCAAAGATCTCAAACCAGATCAATAGCTCATTGCAGTGAACATTTGCAAGTGAAGATGTGTAGACAGGGATGCACTGTGACATGACTACAGCTTTGGGTTCCATGCTTTATTTTTTGTTGCTGGTGTGTGTGTGTGTGTGTGTGTGTTTGGGGGAGGGGTAAGGTTGCAAGGGCAAAGAAGGGTGGATATGAGAGGGACGAGGAGCTAAGTTGGACTCATGATGTGAAACAAAGAATCAATGCAAAGTTGAAAAAAACCAACTGAATCTTATTTGTTTGCTATATAATGATTTATTTTTAAGGGCAAAGCTCTCAAAGACAATTTAAATTCAAGCCTGATGGGTTACTGGTAGGCAGCCATGATCCCACAATGTATTCTCACTTCCAGGTGCTCACCAGTGTTACCCGAAGCCTGTCTCAGGGAGAAAAGGAAGCTGGTGTGTTACCGTATTCATCCTTCTCACTTGCATGCAATCTTCAATTTCTTGTGGCTGTGTGAACTTTTCTGCACTGGGATCAGGATTTCAAACCCGTATTCATATTCCATGACCATAGTAATCTCTACTTACTGAAACTGTCTAAGCCCAGATCTTTTATAACAGGAGTTGCAGAGAGCATTTCTAGATCAGCCTTGCCTTAGAGCTTCAGGACAGAAAACTCGATTCTTGATTACTTTGAATGGCAAAGCAGGTGCATCACCACACTGGCTGTGCGGAGATGTGTGACCCTCCCTGGCACCTGCACTACCACTGAGATTGGCTGTGTGGTTCTGGTCCAGGCCTCTGCAGAGCATAAAGTGATGCTGAGCTGTCCACTGAGAGTCAGCATAGGAACTCGGGCCCTGTGAGGGCCGTGGGGAGGTGACAGACACAAAGGAAAGGACATGAGCCACCATGGTTACACTACCCGGAATGTATTGCTTAAAACTGAATTTTACCTTGTGTGTAACATGACATACTTGAGGTGCATTGATCTTCAATGTAGTGTACCTTTTTTTCCTTACAAAGGCCTGGCTAACATTTATAGTGTTTTCTGTTTTCTAGTTTCATCTGTGATTACATTTAAGAAGAAATCTTACATTTTTCTTATACCCAAGCAGACATATATATCATGTCTTGGAACTGACTGATAGTCTTTAGTTTCTCTTGGCAATATAATATTTCTATTTTAGGTGGTTTTTTTTTGTGCCATTGGGGTGTGTGTGTGTGTGTGTGTGTGTGTGTGTGTGTGTGTGTGTGTGTGTGTGTATGTGTGTATGTACACAAATGTGTGGGTATCTGTGTGGATGCTTGTGCATGTGTATGACATGTATTTAGAGCCCAAGGTTGATGGTAGGAAGCATTCTCAATCCACCTTACACCCTGAGGCAGGTCTTTTAATCAAACTCAGAGCTGGCAAACCTGCTTGCTCAGGGATCCCCCGTCTCTTCCTTCAGAGGGTGGAACCATAGGTGGTGGCTACACTTACCTCACATTTACATAGGTTCTGGGGGTTCAGACTGCTCCTTATGCTTGCACAGCAAATGCCTCAACCATAAATACATGCCTAAAAGTAATCTTAACTGGTCTCTCTAGACTTCTTTTGATATGTTCTTGCCCAAATTAAATACTTAATTCTGAATATTGATTAACTGATTTAACTATCAAAATTCTATCAAAAGAGTAATTCTGTATGGTAAAACTATTCTTAGTTGTACAAAACAAAATAATTTATTTTAGACTTTGAAATAGGGAAAGCTACAGTTTTGTTTTGTTTTTTTATAAACTGCCAAAAATAGTTTGGACGTCATGCCTTTATGAAAGGAGGAAAATAGAAGGGCGAGAGTATGTTGATTTCTTCTGACATCGTTTTCTCTTTGTTTTCCATACTGTATTTATATTCGTGGCTCATTCTATACTTATCTACTCTGAACATGGAGACATGTTGATAGAAGATTTTTAGTTTAGAAAGTAGAGTATGGAGCACGATTATGAATGTTATAGGCCGAGTCTCCTCCTTCACCAGTCATATACAGAATCCTAACCCTCAGTACCACATGTTGAAGATGAGGTCATTCATGAGGCTAAAATAAAGTCAGAGGTGTGATCCTAATCCAATAGAACTGGTGTCCTTAGAAGAAAGGAAATGAGGACACAGAGCTGCCCACATGACAATGCAGGGTAAATGGCCTTCTCACTAAAAATCAAGCATGCCAACACATTGGTCTTGAACTTCTGGGTTCCAGCCCGGTAATTGTGAGAAAATAAATGACTGTGGTTCAAGCCACATAGTGTGTGGTACTTTGTTATAGCAATTCTAGCAGTTGAATACAATTAGTAAGCTATTTTATACTAGTGGCCCAGGCTGAGAGATGGTTCAGTAGTCACTAGTACTTGCTACTCTCCCAGAGGACCTGGGTTGGGATCCAGAACCAACTCAGGCTGCTCACAACTGCCTATCACTCAAGTTCCTGCGGATCTGAAGCCCTCTTCTGGCCTCCACCAGCAATGGCACATATGTCACATAGACTCACACAGACACACACATACACATAGAAATACATCTTAACACACAATTATATATAAAGCTTGTGACTCATTTCAAGATAGCATATTCTTTAAAACAAACTGGCATAAAGTCCATTGTTTTTGTCATGTTTTGTTTTTTGACTGAACTTTATTTAGCTCACAGGGTTTCCAGGTCAGCAGTAGATATTCTGTGCACAGTCACATGGCAGTGTCTCTGGAGATGTTTTTGTTCTGTCACCTCACGGTCACATGACAGAATTCAGTGATGAGGTTCTTTGGATTTTTTTTCTTGGAAACTAAGATGATACTTGAAAGATAGACAGTGGGATTATTTTACAACATTAAGCATGTTTTGGACTTTTTGTCATTGGTGTCACTTCCTAAATCTGTGGCAGCTAGTGAAAGACCAGGAAAAAAAAAACATTGTCAGGTGTCAGTATGATACAATGCATGTATTCTAACATTCTCATGGTATTTGCATCAAATCTGTAATAATATTACCTTAAAATAATAACATATATAATCATCATAATAACAACAACTCCAAAGGTTTGACTGTTGAAAGTCAATTATTTATTCACAATTGGCTCACTTAAAAATAAAATTCAAGGGGCTGGAGAGCTGGCTCTGCAGTTTAGAGCACTTGTTTGATTCCCAGTACCCACATGGTTGCTCACAACCATCTGTAACTCCAGTTCCAAGGATTCTGATACCCTCTCTGACCACGGTGTGCAGCAGACACACATATGGTGCACATATACATGCAGACAAAACACTCATAAATTGGGAAAAATTGAAAAATAAAATTCAAAAGCCAAGTGTGGTGGTGCAAGTCTTTAATCCCAGCACTTGGGAGTCAGAGGCAGGTAGATCTTGGTGAGTTTGAGGCCATAGTAAATTCTAGGACAGTGGACACTACATGTTGAGACCTTGTTTAATTTTTTTAAAAAAGCCATGTGTGGATACAGCTATAACCCTAGCACTCAGAAGGCAGAGACAGGCAGAGCTCTGTGAGTTCTAGACAGCAAGGGCTACATACTGAGACTCTGTCTCAAAATAAAATGAAATCTGATTAGTAGTTACCCAGTTACCATCTCAGTATTTCAGTGAAATTAAGCAACCAGGAATATGAGTAGAGACACAAAACGTGAAGCCTGGATGCACAACGGTCCTACTTCTCAAAAGAATTCTCCAACTAATAGACAAAAAGTAGAAATAAACATATGCAAATACAGTACAGAAGACCAGTATGCAATTTGGGATACTGCATATCTAACAAAGCCTTGTGAGAACACACATCCTGTGGATGCTTTAATGAGTGAGCACGGAGACATCAGAACCCCCTGCCTTTATCCTGTTGAGGGACGTCTATAACCATGGCAAAGCAAATATATCCTCCCACAGTGAACTGATTAAAATCTGACCAAGCAGTACAGTTGTCTAAAAGCTTGTTTCAGTCTTCCACACAGAGGTGGCTCCTTTGCCAATAGGAGTTGCTTACAACACTTACAATGCTAACCTTTGGAGACAGACATGAACATCCAGGCTGAGGAACTAGCACAGGAGGAAAGGGCTTGCCACTCAGGCACAAGGACCCAAGTTTGAGACCCTGGATGCATGTGAAAAAGCTGGGCATGGTGGAACATACTTGCTGTCCCAGTACTGGGGAGGTAGAGACAGGCAGATGCATGAGACTCAGCATCTTAGCTGACTAGGTGAGCCCCAGGCCAATGACAAAAGCTGTCTCAAACCACAAGATGTACAGTTCCTCAGGCCTCCACCTCAACACACACACACACACACACACACACACACACACACACACACACACACACACACATGCATGAGTAACCCATCACCTCCATCAGATTAGCATTCTGCTTTCTGCGATGCCAGCGACCAAAACTAGGGCTTTTGTGCATGCCAGGAAATGCTTTACCATTTAGGTACAGTCCCAGCCTGGCATTCCACTAGCAATATGAACATTCAATCGAGGAACTAATAATTCATTGCAAGCACTTTAACAGGCTTTCTGAAAGCAGTAATAAACCCAACAAATGACTTCAGGTGTAGATATTTTAAGCCAGAGGAAATAGCACCATGTGAAGATATTTGGGGGACAAGCAAAGATTTGGAGTCTCCTTCAAGCCACCCCTGATGTGGTTGGCCAACTTTAACTTTGCCTGTAGGACTTCCTTAAAATGTGAATCTATAAAACCTCTGGTATAACCTAGAAAGTTTGAGCAAGTTGTCGAGAGTTCCACATAGCTAATGGAGAGTGTCAGGTTTGCACTGTCTTCCCTGTATTTCTGACCCCTGACCTCTCTTTATAGAGAAGCCCTAGTGTCCCATTCTAGAGGGCCGCTAATACCCAGCTGTAGCCTCTGTTGTACCGGGACCAGAGTGGACCAGTCATCTCCACTTGGAGTTATGCATAAGCTCTTGTCTGGGAGCAAAATAACCCTGAAAACCACAGACATCTTACACTTACCTGCCTGCATCAGCAAAGAGGTTTTGTCATGTGACAGCACCCCCCCCCTTTTCTGACGTCATCCCACTCGCACACAGCAAACGTAGATTCGCGCTAACCTTTTCCATTTACTGGTTCTTCTTCCTGCTTTCCCACCTCCTCTTCCGTCACCCTCACTTTTGCTTCATACTCCTCTGCTAGGGATTTCCACTCCACTCTGTTGTTCTGAAGGCCAGTCAGCATGGGTGTGATTTCTTTGTGAAACCGTGAGAACTCCTGCAGAGAATTTGAGGTGGGAGATGGGTGAACAGAAGAGAAGTCATGAGGTGGGCCCGTGCTTGGAGCTGCTAAGGTGAGCCTGGGTGCTTCTACAGCTCGGGCAAGGTCGGTGCTCTTTGTTGTCTGTCAAGTGAGTCTGTGTGTGGCTCATTTGCAAGTTCTTGTACATTTTAGTCTACTCTGAATAAATCAAAATCAGTGCTCAAACTACTGTGGAGCAAATGACCTCATGGCTTTCTTCATTGGTAACTTTGGTTAGTTTTTTTGTTTGTTTGTTTTGTTTTTGTTTTTGTTTTTTAAAGTAAGGTCTTAAAACTTACCACATAGTCCAAGATGACTTTGAACTCTTGATGCCCCTGCCTCCTGAATGCTGGGATTGCACCTGGCCCACTCTAGTTATAGTTTGAAAGAAAAATTCTCAATGAAATGATTATATCACTCATTGAAATAATTTGTTTACGTACCTTATACACAAAAGTACAAACAAAATCAATAAATCCCACTTGAAGTTTTGGGAGTTCGTCTTTCTTGTTTCTGTCCATCATAGGCTAGAAAGAGAAGTAATTCCTTTTAAGATGTCTTCCCGAGATTTAGGGGTGATTTTTTACTAAGTAACGTGGTTATGAAAAGGTCCTTACAATTGGTTGCTGCTGCAGCACTGTTCTTTCCAGGTCACCTTGCTCCCAGAACTCATTTGCAACCAGTAGCGCCACCTGCAGAAGAGAGGCATGGTTTCTGATAGCCACTGTTTGTAGAGAACTCACGTCACGTTAGCATGAGCAACACCTGAGGGTAGGGCTTCAAGCCAATGCTTGCGGTGTCATCAAGCCATCTGCTCTGGAGTCATAAAAAGATTCCAACTTGAGGGTTCTGAACGAACTCTGAGAGTATGCCTTCCTATGCCTTCTATTTGTATTACTATCACTTCTCAGTAAAGAGGGAACACAGGAGGATTTTGAGTTTCTCAAACCAAACTGTCTCTGGCCATCATGCTTTCCAATGATCTGTTGGCAGTGGTCATCCTGCATAGGTGTATGGTGAACACACACACACACACACACACACACACACGGGGGTGGGATAGACATGTATCTTAACAGCAGTGGGAGGATAATCAAGTGTTAATTCATACAATGAAAACCAATGGACCATAATGATGGACATTGGTTAGGTGATTGATGTTGGCTTAAGCCAGGCTTGCCAAGAAGGATGAGATGAGATGCTATCTTTCAGATGCTCACAGTGTAATGAAGACAGTTGGCTCCCAGTGTGGTATGTACTACAACACTAATAGGCTTACTGCTGTGGATAAAGGACAGGGAAGGAAAGAGACACATCATGCCAGAGGCTGTGTTTCTGTGTACCATTGAGAGTGAGTAGTAGGTCTCTAGATTAAAAGGGAGAATACACCGGGAGAAACAGACTACATGAGGCTTATCCAAGAGTTTTGAGTGCGTGGTGACAGCTTGGGGCAATGGGAAATGAATCCAGGAATGAGAGGGAAAGACAGGCCATGACAAGTGTGGCTCTCCAGGCCAAAGCTTCCTTCTCTATCATATAGTTATTTCTGTATACGTTTTATGAAAAGTAAGTAGACTTCTTGTTTGGTTTTTGTTTTTTAAGACAGTGTCTTGTTATGCTACCCAGGGTAGCCTCGAACTCACAATCATCCTGTCTCAGTGTCCTGGGTTCTTGCATTAACAGGTGTGAATCATCACACCCAGCTCAAAAAACAACAACAACAAAAAGTGTTTCCCAAAAACAAGTAAGTGCAGCTTGGAACTTCCCAGCCATGGAGCAGTGAGCAGAGCCTCTGGGTAATTCAGGCAGCAGGTCAGAGGACAGAAGACAACCACGAGTCTTTGATGAGGATCAGCTAGGAGGCAACACTAGGCTTCCCATCAAAGACTGGATAGATTTTTTTTCTATTTGAGATGGGGTCTCATGTAGCCCAGGTTAGCCTTAAAATAACAGAGAGAGAGAGACAGACAGACAGAGAGACAGAGAGAGAGAGAGAGAGACAGAGAGACAGACAGAGAGACAGAGAGACAGAGACAGACAGAGAGACAGAGAGACAGAGGGAGAGACAGAGAGAGACAGAGGTGGAGAGAGAGAGAGAGAGAGAGAGGGTACAGAGAGAAAGCATAATGTAAATGCTTCATTTTGACTTGCCAGTGATACAGTTCAGAATGAACGACCTCAAAATATTTCAAGCTGATAGAATTTGAGAAAACTTGCCTCCCCTAATCCATTTCCCCCCTAAAGCAGGCTATGAAGCTTGAGCAAGACAGCTTGACCTTGACCTTCACCTTTCCCTGAAGCTGAACCATGGGCCTTATTCAAGAGGTTCCCCAAACCGTGGAGGAAGGGAGTCAGAGGCAGAGAGGTCAAGACCCTGAGTAGATGGTGGTGCTGAGATTCCTGGGTTATTACTGTTGTCCAGTTGTATTTCTCCACAAACCACAGCTTCATCAATTCTGGCATTAAAATATGTGCGGATACAGGCCCAGGGGTTAAGGGTACACACCGCTCTTCCAGAGGACCTGAGTTCCATTTCCAGCACCCACATCAGGCCACAACTTCCTGTAGGTCTAGAAGGTCCCGTGCCTTCTCCCTGAGTACCACGTGCCACATGCACATCCACAAACTCACTCTCTCTCTCCCTCCCTCCCTCCTTCTTCCTCCCTCCCTCCCTCCCCTCCCCCTTTCTACACACACACACACAATTTAAATGTTATTTTAAAACACACGAGGGATACCTTACTTGAGGCCTTTATTTACTCATAAAGGCTCCTATGCCATGTAAAACTTACATAAATTAATATACTTTTATCTTTGAAAACTATCTTTTACTCAGTGCCCATAGCCACAAACCAAAGATGTCTGGGAAAAGAAGATATTTGCCCTCTCCCACAGTGGGTTCCATTTCTTTCTAGTTATAATCAGGATAGGCGGTTGAACCACAGTAATCCTGGTTTCTCTGCTGAAGGAGACAGATAGACAGACACATAGAGACAGATTATGTGTGTGTGTGTGTGTGTGTGTGTGTGTGTGTGTGTGTGTGTGTGTGTGCATGTGGTATTCAAGGAGACAGGACCTCCTAGAGCTGGAGTTATATCAAGTTGTGACCTGGTATGGGTGCTGGGAACAGAACTCAGATCCTTTGGAAGAGCAGTATTCACTGTTAGCCACAGAGCCATTTCTCCATCCCTGTTTCACCTAGGTGTCATTGAAAAGGGGCAGCTTCTTCCATCCAGTTAAAGAGAGAACAGGGAACTAAGTACCACCTCATCGCCTTCACCCTAAAGAAGATAAAGAACAGCCCTAAACATACACTCTCAGTCAGCGCCTTCCAGTAACTGAAAACACATTGTAGATGAGACCCTTGGGAGCAACCCACCAACCAGGGTCTGTTCTGACTTATCTCCACACTGAAAAGCTCACACATTGAGTTCAGTAGCTATGTCTTATTATGTAGCCCAGGCTATCACTGAATCCAGTGTCCTCCTGCCTCAGCCTCCTCATGAGTAGTCAGATTACAGGACTGAACCACCATGTCTGGCGACTTCTACATAAAAATTCTATAGCTTGTCCAATAATAAGGAATTCTGCCTCCCACTTTCACCTTCACATTTTCTTTCCAAGGCCTTCTGTATTTTCCCTGTTTTAGGACATGGTCCAGTGACCTTCTGGCCTGCTGCTGTTTGTAAACATGAGAATAGGACTCTGGAATTGCCAGAGATCTCTGGGTGCCTTTCATGGGATTTAGACAGCACCTGATGTGTGACAGGAAAAGAAATGTCACAGGACATGTCCAACTTTGTACCTCCTAGGGCTTGGTGATGGCAGACAGGTCACAGGTGTTTGACAAGTCACAGGTGTGGGACGGGTGACAGGTGTGTGACAGGTCACAGGTGTGTGATGGGTGACAGAAAAGGAAGTGCTGTGGCACTTGCCTGACTCTGTACCTCCCAGGGCTTGGTGATGGCAGACAGGTGGTCACAGGTGTGTGACAGGTCACAGGTGTGTGACGGGTGACAGGAAAGGAAGTACTGTGGCACTTACCTGACTCTGCACCTTCCAGGGCTTGGTGATGGCAGACAGGTGGTCACAGGTGTGTGACAGGTGTGTGACGGGTGTCAGGTGTGTGACAGGTCACAGGTGTGTGACAGGTCACAGGTGTATGACAGGTCACAGGTGTGTGATGGGTGACAGGAAAGGAAGTGCTGTGGCACTTGCCTGACTCTGAACTTCCCAGGGGTTGGTGATGGCAGACAGGTGGTCACAGGTGTGTGACAGGTCACAAGTGTGTGACGAGTGTCAGGTGTGTGACAGGTCACAACTGTGTGACGGGTGTCAGGTGTGTGATAGGTCACAGGTGTGTGATGGGTGACAGGTGTGTGACAGGTCACAGGTGTGTGATGGGTGACAGGAAAGGAAGTGCTGTGGCACTTGCCTGACTCTGCACCTCCCAGGGCTTGGTGATGGCAGACAGGTCACAGGCAGTCATCATCATGGCCCTAATGAAGAAAAGGAAAATTCCTAAGCTAGAAAGAAGTACAAGACATGTTGTTTTGCTAACTAGGAGGTAAGATTCTGACTGCTCACATGATGATCTCCTTTTTGGTCGGGTCGGCAGTCACATATTTGATGGTTTCTTCTTCCGTTTGCATCTGTTCACAGGCATCAACAATCTTTTGAAACATGGTTCTCTTCCTGGAAAAGATATAGCCGTGCAACAATTTTTTCCACAGAAAATGATCATAACTGTGTGCTTTTCATAGTCTATGTTTCCACTCTGTCTCAGGCTGTCTGCCTAGCAGGGGCTGACAGCCAGGATAGAAAGCAGGCAGTCTGACTGTCTCTGTCATAGAAAGGATGGGAGGCAGAAAAAGTACAAGCCACAGGGTGGGGAAAGCCCACAAAAATTTGAATACTGTAAAGCCAAAAGTTCAAACAAGAAAAACAAAACAAAACAAACAAACAACAACAACAACAGCAAAACGGAGGCAGAGAGGCCATGGGGCTGTGCCAGCATAGAAACACAGAAACCAAAACACATGGATGGCTGGTTTCATTGGTAACTGGTGAAATACAGATCTAAACTAAACAGCAGCATCTCACACTCAGCAAGTTAGCAACTAAAAATTCAAATGCACACAGACCCAGAGTACATTAGAGAATCCTGGCATGCCGCTGGTAGGATGTCAATGGTGGAGTCCGATGCGGCAAAGCAGCATACACATACCATGCATGGCCCACACTCCCACTCCCAGGTGTAAAAACTCACATATATATGCACAAGGTCCTGCAGTGTAGTCACGGGCAATAATGGAAATAAGACAATAATCTGAATTTATGTATATAGAGGAGTGTAAGGGAATTGCTTTCCATCCAACAGTTAAACACTACAACTGAAGCAAGTGAATTGGCTTGCTGCTGATTGCCAAGGGTAAGCCTTTTCTTTTCCTTTATTATTTGTTTACCTGTCTATTTATTTATGTGTGTGTACTTGTTTGGGGGGAAGGTGTGAGTAGGGATGAGAGGCAGGTGAGTACACTTCTACGTGTGTACACCAGAGGTGGCCATCAGGTGTCTTTCCTTGATGGGACGCTCCCCCGCTATTGTCACTAGCATTCCTCAGCTCTTTGTGTGGGTGCTGGGGAAGCCAGACTCAGATCTTCATGTCTGTATGACCCTACTTTACCTACTGAACCCTCTTGCCAGCCCTTTTATTCGTTTTTTTAACCCATTTTTCATTTCATGTGCCTGTATGTATGTCTGTATGAAAGCGTTAGGTCACCTGGAACTAGAGCCACAGACAAGCATGAACCGCCATGTTGGTGCCAGGAATTGAACCCAGGTCTTCTGAAAGAGCAGCCCATGCCCTAACCACTGAGCCATCTCTAATTGCATTTTTGTTTGGCTTCCTCAGGGTCGTGTCTTGAATCTGATGTGCTAGTGCATGCCTTATAATCCACTTGTCGTGCCTCAACACAAATATTTTAAACCAGCTAGAAGTGTCATGTCACCAAAGGCAAATATTTATAACACAACACTGTGTGGGAAAAGCAAGGTACTGAAAGACATTTGCAGACAGTATGGTTGTTTATATATGGGAAATTTTGAAACGCCCTCAACAGTACCACGTAAGACACGAGTGGAAAGGGTGGAGTGTATAGGTATCAGACAGCTGTCTTTGGAAGGGGAGAGGACTTTCCATGACAGAATGGGGATGGAGAGCCCCAAGTGCATCAGCACTTCAGTTTCTGTCTTTAAAAACTGAACTCTGAAGCACAGGTGACATGATGCGTTACCACTGCTGGGATGTGAGCCTGAATGTCTGGAAGCCATGTTATTCTAAGCACTTGTTGTCATAGCTGAACTGCTGAATAGTAGGTTTTGAAGGAGGATTTGCAAGGCCAAACCTGACAGTGCCAAAACGCCACCTAATACTTGGGTCTTATAAATTGCCCACCTCTTTCTAATCAATGTTCACCATGAAACTTTATATTTTACTTAGAAGAAAATGTGCAGATACTTGGCACATCTGGTCTCCTTGGCCCTCTGCTGTTGTAAAACTCAAGTTTTGTGAGTTTATTTTGTGTGTTAGAGTCAACAAGATTGTTCAACCCAAAACTCTCACAGGATCAAATTTCTGAGCCTGAAATGTCACCTACCAGATTTGATCACCGAACAAGTCCAATTAAATCCTTGACTCTGGAGCATGGTGAGTCACGGGGACACACGGCCACAGTGTGCAATTTTGTGACATTATTCTTTCAAACTGTATTTCCAAAACATAGTGCGTTCACTGTCAGTCTGCTTTGTTGAGGAAAACTGACATCCCCAAAAGAAAGCAGATTTGTGAGCCTGTTTTAAAAAAATTTGTGTATGTATTCCTACAGAGGCCATATGGGACATCAGAGCCCCCAAGCTGGAGTTACAGGCCATTGCGAGCAAGCAGCCCACCACTGGCCCTGGGAATGCAACTCCAGTCCTCTGAAAAAATATCCAATGCTCTTTTGTAATGAGCTGTCCCTCCATCTTCTGTGCAGTTCATAGATGGCAGAACACGGGGCTCAAGAGCTTTCTGACACCCCCAGTCTTGTACTTACTTGAAATACAGTGCCAGGTCAGTCGCTATTATTGCCACCTCAAACAAGTGGATCGCTGTTTCAAACTGCCGCTTGCTTAGGTTCTGGAAGATGTTTAAACTCTGTAAGATGAACAATGCACAAGAAGAGATGAACAATTTCCAAATCAACACAGCCACTTTGTTCAACAAACAAAGCAAAACACACTTGGTGAGATGATGGCCTGTCTTTCTACCCTTTTTTGATGTCTGCTTTTTTATGCTTTCTTTATTTTTACTTTATGTGTTTTGCCTACGTGTGTGTCTGTGTAAGGGTGTCAGATACTCTGAAGCTGGAATTGCAAACAGTTATGAGCTGCCATGTGGGTGCTGGGAATTGAAAGAGCAGCCAGTACTTTTAACTGCTGAGCCACCTCTCCAACCCCTGATGGGGTTTTTTTTTTCTCTCTCTCTCTCTCTCTCTCTCTCTCTCTTTATGTTGTTTTTTTAATCTCATGGTTTAAATAAACCTCCCCACTCTACTTTGAGTAAGGTCATTTAAACTCTAAAAAAAGCCTCAGCCACTTCATATCTACAGTTTTAGATTTTAAAAATTGGCCTCTTTCAGGACCATGTGAAAATATAATAGCATAAAAAAACTTACTTGTATTAATTGAGGCACTGTAAAATTGGATTTTGGAATGTCCAGTGCTTAGCCATGTGGCACTGCTGACCACCCAATTCTAGAGAAACCATGAAGCCACTCACCTCTCAGAAACTGCCAACTGTACTAATCTTCATGTGTACAGGAAAAACCATGAGCCTCATCATGAGCCTCATCATGAGCCTCCCCCATGTTGTCCTTAGGCTGTTTTCTTGCAACATTCTACAAAGAATTAGTAGACGTTGCCCCAAGCTTCTCATTACTAACCTCTTCCTCTATGAATCAGTTTTGTTTTCTGGATTACCAGAATATAAAATTCAGAGTGATTATTAAAAAGCCATGGTATTCTGGATGGACCAATCTAGTTATGCAGGACAGAGGACAGATGTACAATGGTATTGCCAAGTGAAGGCGACAGTGACAAAACACAAGACAATCCTGCTGGAACTTGAGAGGCAGTAGTCAGTAGGCCTATGTGGGGAGGCAGGAGGGATGTAATTCAGAAAGAAGTATGGAACCGAATTAAAAACTAATGAGAGCAAATGAGTATTTCCTATGCCCCACCAGCTTTCAAGTGCTTCACGAATGTTCTGAGTCTGTGCCAAGCCATAGCACTTGTCAAGCAACTTGCTATGGGTTAAGCATAAGGAAGAGGCCAGATTTGGCATCTGTATCAGTATAGCCTGTCCATACTGGGTGGTCTCGGGTTTTTTACCTCACACTGCCTTTCGGCAAGATGCCTAGGACCAGGTCCCAGCCTCACTATTGACAGCTGTGTACCAGGGACACAGCCCTAACATCTGCCTTTGTTTTTTCAGTTGGGTAAACTTGTCCTTCCAACTGCCTAACAGTCTGTGCTCAAAAGGACTCATGCAAGGTCAACCTCTGTGAAGCCAACCTGGACAATCCCTCAGAAAGTAAAATTGATACAGTAGCTTTGTTATGACAACACACACACACACACACACACACACACACACACACACACACATTACTATATAGAGTTTTGAGACCAGCTTCAGGTTAGAATATAATTAAACAAAAATTTTGCCCCAATATTCAAATCTGGCTATCAGTCATTCCAGAGAACTTTTGAGGCTTTTTACTCAAGTTCTAGGTATAATAAGTTTTCATGGAGGTTATCATTTTTATATCATCTGAAACAAGAACTGGCATTTCACAAAGCATGTGTAAGTGCTAGATAGATAGGAATCTATCATTTATGTTGTTAAAACATTGAGTTCATGATAGGCAGTGGTGGCACACACCTTTAATCCCAGTACCCTAGCAGGTGGATCTCTGAGTTTGATGTCAGCTTGGCCCACAGAGTGAGTTCTGGAACAGCTAGAGCTATACAGAAAAGCCTTGAAAAATGAACCAACCAACCAACCATAAACCCACTGAGTTCATTGTTGCAACAACAGTCAGTGTTTTTACATGGGTGGAGTCAAGCCATGGCCAGCAAATTCCCAGATTACAGGGTGAGGGGTACTGTCTGGATTAAAATCGTATTCCTATTTGGAACTGTTCACAAAGACTCCACTAGGCACCTCAGTCCAGATCCAGTGTAGGCTTTGCCTATATGTTTTGTTTTCTTTTGAGGCATGTTTTCAAGTAGCCCAGGCTACATAGCCAAGAATAACCTTGTATTCCTGATGCTCTTGCCTCTGTCTCCTAAGTGTTAGGATCACAGGCATGCCACCACACCACTATGTCGCCACCCACTGTGCCACCACACCACTATGTCGCCACCCACTGTGCCACCACACCACTATGTCGCCACCCACTGTGCCACCACACCACTATGTCGCCACCCACTGTGCCACCACACCACTATGTCGCCACCCACTATGCCACCACACCACTATGCCACCACACCACTATGTCGCCACCCACTGTGCCACCACACCACTATGTCGCCACCCACTGTGCCACCACACCACTATGTCGCCACCCACTATGCCACCACACCACTGTGCCACCACACCACTATGTCGCCACCCACTATGCCACCACACCACTATGTCGCCACCCACTGTGCCGCCACACCACTATGTCGCCACCCACTGTGCCGCCACACCACTGTGCCACCACACTACAGCCATTTCTGGGTGGTAGAATTTGAATGTTGTCATTTCTGTTATATTTTCTTCCATATTTTACCTATTATTTGAATTTTTATAGTGTATATAGGTAGAGGCTTTTTAAATTTCTAAGCTATTAATTCTTAAAGTATATAACATGAAATATTTCATCTCCCTATTCCTGCATGTTGTTCTGAAAACATTAGGTGGAGAGAGGCAGGTGTGTCAAAACAAAACAGGAGGCCTGGTCTCTAGCCCAATTCTGGCCAAACCAGCCCCTAATTGTTTAGCTCTGTGTGTGTGTGTGTGTGTGTGTGTGTGTGTGTGTGTGTGTGTGTGTGTTCTCCCAAATTTGACTAACAATGTCTCCACCTATTCACTCAGATCACAGGCTGATTTTTGTCTGGTTTGTAATACAGACAGTACCAAGCGTTAAACTCTATGAAAGATAAGGACATTTCAGTTCAGCGTATTATAATATGAAAAACAAAATGTCTGAGTGATGCCCATAAGAGCTAAGATTTCTGAATAAATCTCAAGGATTTCTTACATCAAAAATATGAAAACTTTCAGTGGGCTTTCTTTACAGAATAATAGAAAGAGCTACACTATTTTCCTAAAATGTAAAAGACATACATTATTAGCTAAAGTGTCAAATTTTTTGCGGTCAATTTGACTGCTCATAAATGGGCTGTGTGATTGTATTGTCTAGCAACCATGTTGACAGAGCTTTAAACATTTGCAATTAGAGGTTGAATAGCATTGTAGACAGGTCCTTGAAAAGACAGTGTACATTACTGAGAGGCAATATTCCTCTTTAGAAAGACTAACAATCATTTACGTGGCCTTCAAAGCCAGGTGTTCCAGTTTGTGTCTCCAATGAAGGTCGACACCGGAACAAAAGCAACACGGAGAGGAAGGGGTTTGCTGTAGCTTGCAGACTACAGTCCCTTGTTGGGGAAAACCATGGCAAGAACTTGAGGCATAAGCTTGAGGCGGGCACTGATGGAGGAACACTTTTCCCTGGCTTGTTCCTCAGGCTCATGCCCAGCAAACTTTCTTGTACAACCCAGGATCACCTGCCCAGGACTGGGTGGTGGTGGTGGTGAACACTTTTAGTCCCAGCACTCAAGGCAGAGAGCGCAGGCAGATCTCTGATTCTGAGGCCAGTCTGGTCTACAGAGCAAGTCCCAGGACTACATAGAGAAACCCTGTCTCCAAAACAAAACATAACCCACACTAGTTCTTTAGGGGCTGGAGAGATGGCTCAGGAGTTAAGAGCACTGGCTGTTCTTCTGGAAGACCTGGGTTCAATTCCCAGCACCCATATGACAGATTACAACTGTCTGTCCAGTTCCAGGGCTTCTGACACCCTCGCACAGACATACGCGCAGGCAAAACACCAATGCACATAAAAATAATAAAATCATTTTTTTAAACGAGTTTAATAACAAAAGAAGCACAGTATGGCTGACAGATTATAGTTGACACCGCCTCACTGTAGGGATGCACAGAAAATACTTTCTCAGAAGTACCACCCTACAAAGCTTCTAACAAACTAGACATTGACAATAGATTCTTACTTCCAAGATTCCCTTTCATCCACCCCTAAAAGAGGTATTTCCCATGCTCTGAACTCTGTGGTCCTCCCTGCACATCAGCATTGACAGTGGTCTGGCTTGAAATGCACAGTCCAGGTTCCAACTCAGGGGAGTCTGGTCAGGAAGTGGGAGATGGAGTCATGGGTCTGTGCATTTACCCACTTCATCCTGATAAACAGATGATTCTGGGGCAGCAGGGCTAGGTGCCCACATCTGAAACTTACCTTCTAGACTCACAAAGGACTGGCATACAGTTTGTCCCTTCCCAAGCCCACACAGACATTTGACATGTGACAGTGTTAGGAGGAGACTCGGGACCTTTAAGAGGTGATTGTATGTATCATTAGGAAGAATTGATGTCTTTCTTGTGGGCCTGAGTTTGTTGCCACAAGAGCATAAAGCTATTAAAAAGGAGATGGGCCCTTGTATTTTGTTTGCACATGTGTGTCCCCCCGACCTTTCCTCATGAGGTCCTTAGCAGAGGCCAAGGAGCCATGGCTGCCTATTCTTTGATGCTTCCAGACCTGAGGACCATGAGACAAAATAAATCTCTGTTCCATATAAATGACCCAGACTCTGATATTTTGTTATAGAAACAGAAAATAGACCAAAGTATAAGGTTAACGATCACATCAGCATTGTGGCTTAAGAACTATCACAGCGGGACACTGACGCTGGATCAGACCTGACAGGATTCATTCCTCTCAGCATGCTGAACGCTGCCATCCTGCATCCTTCATGTCCCAGCCTCAAGTGCTTCAGTTGCTGTGCCTCATCAGAACAGGACAGCTCCCAGGACAACTTAAAGAAAGCTTCTGATTCCAATTGGTCCAGCATTTCAAACTGTCCCACACAGGACTCCCATTAAGCCTGGAATTTCTCTACATTTAGAAACTGGACCACAAATGCTATTCCTGGCTTATTTAACCATTTCCCCCAATTTTATTTGGGCCCCTGCAAAGGTATTATTCATCCCAAATCAGCCAGAAGAAATCTTAAGAGAACAACACCTCATTTCCCCTAAGGGGGGTTGGGAAGGTTTTTGGTCGTTGGGAGTTAGTTGGTTATAAGTTATTGTTGGTCTTATTCAGAGAGAAAACAAGGATGGACTTAGGAATGTCTCCCTTTTTTTTATCTTTCTTCCTTAGGTATGGAGATAGGGGTTGAAAAGAAAGAAGGGAGAATATAGACATATGTAGGGATAATAGGATAAAAAGTAGATTACTGAATCTACACCTCAACGTAAAACCTTAATTGTTACTCACAAATAAGGTTATTTTCAATTTATTGGCATCTAATTTTATATATTGATGCAAAATAAGTTTAATTTTGATGCATTGGTATAAAACTAAAATTTAAGATTATTCTTCACACATGCATATTTCTACTCTAATATGAGGTATTATACTTATACAATCAATTATAACACAAGGTTTATTTCCAATACTTTGCAAGTGCTTTTGCAGGCTGTTTAGGATAATTAAGTTATACAAGCTAATTGTTAGTTGATCAAATCATGGTCATGTCAATTACTAGTCTATTTTTATTACAAGAATATACATCCTAGGTTTAACAGATAGACAGGATTCTACAGACATATAAGGTAGCATAAGTTAGATAAGGTCTTCAAAGCCTCACAGACCTACAGAATATGGCATTTAAAGATGTGTTTATTATTTTAAAGATTCTTTGACAACAAGACAAGTTGACTCCTGGCAACACCCAGCCTACTTCAAAGAAGATGATGCGTATCAAAGAACCTCCTTATGGAGATGGCTTCAAATGCGGCAAACCAGCCACTGGCAAAATGTCCTCATTTCTGCCACAGACAGAATTCTGCCTAAAAATGAGCGAGCTTGGATGTAGGCAGAGTCAATGGCCGAACTCTGCCAAGACAGAGTAAGCAAGTCCTCAATAGTTCCTGCCTCACAAATATGTCTGTCAGATATACTGGGCCAAAAGGCTGAAGAAGATGCCCCAACATTATAGAGATGTGGGGGTGACTGTTCAGGCATCAAACCGTCTCTGCCATTTTTATCATTTTGGAAGCTGCTAACCTGCACTTCCAATTTACTTGGGTAATTAAGTTTTATTCCTTCTCAAGTCTCTGATGTGGTTGAAGACCAGATAGTTTAATTTTACAATTAAACTTAATTGTTTAGGGGTTAAGATGTTTTAGGTTGATAGAGATGAGATATGATAGATATTGATTTACATTCAGAATTTTAGACTCACCAAGATAGGAAAGATGTTTTCTTCAAGGTTGCCAAATACAATTAGTCAAAACACTATGAATGTAACATTTATATAATTCATGATTGTTTCGTGGTTCTTCTTGCTGTATGTAATTTATTGTATTTATATGTAATAATATAAATGTATATATAACAAAGAAATATAATAAAAATAATTTTTGAAAAAGAACTATCACAGCGGGTTTAGGGTGGACATGGTGTTGAGTGATGCATTAATTAATCGTGATTATTACAATCAGTCATGTCATTTTCTTCTTTTTCTTACATGTATGTCCAAGCATTTTGCCTTACAAAATGTCTCCACTTGGCTTTCATGGCCTTTCATCACTTAAAGGAATGGTGATCTATCTCTAGACTGGAACAGGTCTGTCTGTTCAGTTCCTCAGCCTGTTTTGTTTTGTTTTGTTTTGTTTGAGACAGGGTTTCTCTGTGTAGCCCTGGCTATCCTGGACTCACTTTGTAGTCCAGGCTGGCCTCAAACTCACAGTGATCCTCCTGCCTCTGCCTCCCTGAGTGCTGGGATTACAGGCATGCTCCACCACGCCCAGCTCAGTTCCTTAGCCTTTAATAAGACGTTATTGCAGAAGCTGAGAAACAAAGCCGACTCCCCAGAGGGCATACTTTTCCTCATGAACATGTAATTCTAAGCAAATTCTCTGTGTAAAACACAATTTCTTCATTCTAAAAACAGGTCCTTTGAGTTGCTTGTGGTTTGGAACTGTCTCAATAGAGTATATTTTGATCATTTCCACAATTTTTCCATATGCCCATAAACCCTTGAAATAAAGTTAATAAAGGGAAGTGGCCTGGCCTCTTCCTATGGAAAGTTAGCTATGCACAGTTGAGTGCCAGTTCTAATGTGTTCTAGGGGCTGGAAGCCACGTCCTGTAGAAGCCATCCATACGCCTCCTCCCTTCCCCCTACAAGTGGATCTTGATTCAGGGCCTCTCTCGTGGAAGCAGTTTGATTTTATCTTATATCTCGATCCTAGCCTACATCTTTTACCAAAATTTGACTTGCTCCAAGGTCTACACCACACTCTGCAGGGTGTGCCCCACGAGTGAATAAGACAAACCATGGCCGCACAGCTATTATTCCCCCTTTACATTTATAAGCAGATGCTTCAAGGTCTACAGAGCCTATGCTTTCATAGTCTTGACGTATAGACCTAGAGATTCTGTGACTTTCTGTGCCTCTTTCCTTCTTTTCCTACTTACAGCTTGGCATTTCAAAACCCAAATGCAGTATAGCAACTTCTGTCAGTGGGCTGAGATGGAGACACATTGCCAGTGTTGTAACAGAAGGCCACTCTCCTCCTAAGTATGTAGGGTGGTCTCAGATCCAGAACCTATAAGCTTTCCTAGAGAAAACCTCTCATACCTCATCCTGCAAGAGAGTCTTGCTGTATTCCAGATGATGTCGCTCTAAAATGGAAGTCCCATGAAGCTTTGCAAGGGGAGATGTGGACCTAAGAAGAAAAGAACACGGCACAGCATCATCGGCTTAGAGATCACACAGAAACCCATATGCTTCTAGAATTCTTGTTCATGTCTTGTCTCCTTCCCTACTTAACATCTATGGAATGGCCAAACATAAAATATCATAAAATGTTATTTTTAACGTAGAAGGTAAGAATGTGTCACATGGTGGAACACACCTTTCATCCTAGCACTTGGGAAACAGGCAGGTGAGTCTCTGTGAGTTCAAGGCCAGCCTACTCTACATAATGAGTTTCAGCACTACACAGTGAGACCCTATCTCAAAAAAAGTGGGATGACTCCAATGTGTAAGTGATTGAATTATGTGAATTATTTAAACTATTAAGTTTGTTCTATCCCACGTGTATGAAATCTCTAGGTTCTCTAGGCTTGTGGCACTGTCCTATGACGTGTAACATCTAGCAATTGTGGAAGGCCATGAGCTATGTCCATAGAAAGTTAATTAAATAGAAATAAATTAAATATAATTTATTATGTTTAAATGTTAATAAATTAAATATAATATATACTTACATATAAATAAATAGATAAATAAGATTCAGGAAATAAGTGCAAATGATTATAAAGTGTCATTTCTTTCCTTCCCAAGACAGTAGCATATATTTAAAGGTAAGATTCCCATTTATTAAGAACTAAAGGTAGCTCTTCAGGAGTGGGGACCACACTTCTCCATACCATTTTTCCTCAGTACCTCCTATTCCAAGAGGGGCAGAAAAAGTGAACGTAACAAGGTAAAAGCAAGAAACAATGACAAGAGTCTGAGACCAAAATTCTGCAGGTTGTGGAAAGATTCTCCAGAGAAACACAAATAAATATTTTAAGGAAGATGTAAGCAACGTTGGTGGCAGCCTCAGAAAATTTTTGTTTTGCTTCACAAAGAACAGAGCTTTGTGGAGGAGGAGGAGGAGGAGGCATTGCCACATCACCAACAGGTGCGGTGAACCAATGTTTTAATTGATCATTTAAAACAAATACTTCAATATCTACATGGTGTCAGCACCATGTTTTTTTTTTTTTTTTTTTTTTTTTTTTTAAGTTCAGTTTCAAACTTGTGGAAGAGCAGGAGAACAGATTGAGGGAGCCGGAGGAGTCATGGACACCACAAGAAGACCTACAGAGTAAACTAATCTGGGTCCATGGGGGATCCCAGAGACTGAGCCAAAAGCATGGGCTGGACATAGGCCCCCTACACACATGTAGCAGATGTGCAGCTTGGCCCTCCCATGGAGTGGAGACTGTCTCTGACTCTGTTGCCTGCATTTGGATCTCTTTCCCCTACATGGATTGCCTGGCTTGGCCTTGGTGGGAGAGGATGCACTTAGTCCTGCTGTGACTTAAGAAGCCAGGGTGGGTTGGTACACGACTGGGGGCAGGGTTGTCTCCCCTCAGAGAAGGGAAGGGAGAGTGGGAGGAAGGGGAGTGGGAGGGTGGGACTGGTGCCATTCAGCATCTGGTGGCAGGTGGCCTGGGTCCCATGCAGCAGGCTGGTCCAGGGCTACTTGCTTCTGGACAAGAATGGACGGACCTTGAGATCAAAGGTCCGAAGGTCCCATTTCTTGCTCAGGAGCAGCTTAGAGTGCTCAGGGCGAGGCTCGTGGTCGGGCACTAGGCCAGGTTTCCAGTGCCTGGGGAGAGGTGGAAAATGAGTTTTCCATGGACTGTTACAGTTTAGCTCTTTTAGAATGAGATTGCTGGTATCAGAAGGCAGCGGAGACTTGGGAGCTCCATAAGCTGGTGGTGATACCAAACGTGTCACAGCTCCTTGTTTGAGCTGCCGGGCTAGGCACAGCAGAGGAAGCAGGCCGGTGTCTGAAACCTGGCAGGCAGGGCCGGTGAGACACAGGCCCTGCAGTGCTTCACCAGGGGTCAGCACCGAGCTGGCCACAGCATTGGTGATGGAGCCGGCCTCAGCAAGTGCAAAGGCAGTTCCACCATCACTGACTGACCACCGGGCATCCAGCTGTGGTTTTCCCCAGAATAACTGGTCATGGTGGAGGAATGGCAAACAAGAGTGCAAGCCAAGCCAGCCAGCCTTTATTTGTAAACCTTGGGCAGTGGGAGGGGTTTGAAGGTGAATGTCTCTGATTCGCTAGAGCTAGGGGTGCCAGGATAATTAATCTACATACAGTGGTAAAAAAATATATATATATATATCTTGTTTACATGCAGGGTCCTAGCACAAGGAAAAAACAGTGCTTAATTATCCTATGGGGGAGGGGATAACTTCTTGGTACCATTAAAGTTCATTTGCCGGAGGCTAGGATCTCCTCAGCATAGGAATTCCCTGTGCTTGCTGAAAAAGTTTTGTATCAGGAAAGGGTCGGGTCTGTAATCTTAAGCGGTATATGACATTTCTTACAAGTTCTGGGGTTACCAGATCAGGTGGAGTGAAGATCCAGCTGAGTAAAGGGAGGCTACCATCATAGACTGGATACAAAATGGCTATCTGGAGAAGTCAGACTTCAACCTTATCCAGCAGAGTCCCACGGACTGGGAGGAGAAAAGGGAGGGGGGCTTCGATCAGGCTGTAAAGTGATTAAATAAATAATTGAGAAAAATATATTGCATGAACATTTTAAAGTAAAAAATTACTTAAATACAGAAAAATAGACAAAAACAAAATGTTTAAATTTTTAAGAGATTGGAGATTGTTCACCTCAAAATAGAATATATATATATATATATATTCTGCACCCCCAGCTCCTTGCATGGCTCAGGGGTCATTGTACAAGAAGAAGCAGATATCTAAAAGCAGTCATGAAAAGACTAAGAGTCAGAGGCAGTAGATGATTACAAGGAGATAGTGTCTTCTGGACACAGCAGGGCGACTGTACATATGACTTCACACAGTGGCTGTGACACCATGCACAGGACCTGGGCAAGCCTAAGCCAGACTAACTCCCAACAAGTCGTGGGAGTTGAACACAGGGTCTCACTCCTAAATGTAGTGCTATCAGCGATTGTCAGCTGCTGGGAAAGGAAGAGCCAACTTTCTCTAAGTGTATAGCTCCTGATAAATCAATCAGGCTCGAGTGGAAGACTAGACGTTGGAGAATATTTAGGCAGCACAAATTGGTTTTGGTGGGTAAAGAAAAAGACATAAATTTGGGTGAACACAGAGAGGGGTGGATCAGGGAAGACTGGAAGAGGAGTAAATATGACTTAAAAATCTACAAAATTCTCAAAGGACTACTAAAAATTTTAAAAAAATTTTTAAATTGGCCGTTCTCAAAATAACCCTTGACATATTACCACTACAGAGTTGGGGAAAGTTCCACTACACAGAAAGATTGCCAAACAACAGATGGCGACATGACTATCTAAACCACAAGCAGTTTAAATGCTAGAAAATAGGATACATTGATACCTGGGCTCTTACCCCGGGTGGACACAGCAGCACATACAAAGAACTGCCAAAAATATTGATAACGCATTCAGTGGTCAGGAAGCAATTGGGTACCTCCAGACGGAAAGAGATGCTGGAGACTAGGTAGCCTAGACTCTTCAAGAACAATATCCTGAGAGAACCTGCCCCAGGTGAAAGGAGAGTAAAGGTATTCAACAATGACATGCAACAAATGATCCTTCGTTATATCTCAAATCAATTGGAGGAAGGTGTTGTGAAAGACAGTATTGAGATAACAAAAAAAATAAAAATACAAATAAGTAGTTTGTATCAGATTACTATCACAGAACAACTGTAAATTTTACTTGGGGGTGAGGGAGGAGCCGCTGTGTCTCTCTGTGTATATCCCTCTTACACTTGGGAAGCACATGTTGAAATAATTAGAAACAAAATGCCTGGGTGTCGGCAGATGACTCACAAATACATAAGTAACATAAAAATAATTGATATGCATACATATTCATACATATGTTTCCGACTAATTTGACATGGTAATGCTCTAGAATGGGGATTTTCAGAGAAGTTTCTGAGGGTTTTGAAGATATTTTAAGAATAACAAAAAAATATAAAATTCAGTAATAATTTTCTATTTTTAGAATGTCTAGCCATGGTGAGCTTGAAGCAGTAAAACTCCACAGTTCAGACTGATGTTGTCTAACTGTGCAAGCAAAAATAGCCAGAGAGCAGCTTGGACCACAGAGGGGATATGTGCAGGGTGATTGTTTAACCCTCTGGGCTTCCTTACTTTCCAGAGAATAATCTTTCAAGGTTAAATTCCAACAGGAGTGACAAAAGCATGAAATGGAGGAGTGAGGTTTCAGCCCATTTGACTGACACCCGTTCATCCCACAGACATTTGAGGATATGTGTGGCCATTCGGAGACCATCTACAATCTTCCTAGGAAAATCCTGAGATGACGGTTTGGTGACCAAAGGCTGGACACAAATAAAATTTATCTTAAAATTCAAGAAGTTGAGAGTGATGGGGTTTGTGCAGGAAAGGAGAGGGGAGAGCGGTTCTGAGATTCCTTAAACAGATGGTCTATAGACAGACACTGTCACCAAGAGCTTGAGAGAAGGCTGGGGTGAGAAGATAAGGCCCAGGCAGTGTGAGATGCCCTTCTGTTGGAGGCCTAGCGGCAGCTGCGTAAAAATTTCAGCCAATCACTGGGGAAGGCACCTCATAAAATTTTCCATGAGTGTTGAGATAAGGATTGTGTTCACCCAGCTTTCACTAGCTACCTGGAAGGAAGTGCCCAAGAGTGCGGCGTCATTGAGAGTCGACTTCCTGAGGCATCTTTCTAGTCGTGTGCCAGGAGACCTGCCCTTGCTCTGCCGTGAAGCATGGTGTTACCCACCCTCAAATGAGCATCAGTGGAAACGTGAAGACCTGACTTCTATGTGACAGAAAACGGGAGGTTGAGGGGGGGTGGGGTTGACAATCCTAAGTGGTGGTCTAGCAAGATGGTTCTGTGGGTAAAGGTGCTTGCCGTGAAGTCTGAGTTTGTACCTATAGGCCCCACATTGCAGAAGGGGAGAACTGACTCCCAACAGCTGTCAAGTATACTATGGTGCTCATACACACACACACACACACACACACACACACACACACACACACACACACACACGCATGCACACACACATGCACACATCAATAAAGGCAATTTTAAGATTTTTTAAAAAAGAATCCTTGCCTTGGGACCCACAGTTTGTAAATAACATAAAAACTCTTTAGCAAGTGTAGAAAATCATGATAAAGAAAACCATGCAGTGGGGACTGTTGTTTAAAGAGTACTTCAAGCTGGGTGGTGTGATACACGCCTCTAATCCCAGCAGGCTGGAAGCTGAGGCAGGAGGATCATGAGTTTGAGTGAGCTTGCCAGACCCTGTTCCTGCTAGGCACACCCCTCAAGGTTTTTTAAATACTTTGGGAAGAAAGAATAAAGATGTTCCAATTCTCTTTACTATATAAAGGAAGAGGCAATGGGTGAGAACCTATAGGTATCCCTGCAGATCCAGACCCCCAAACCAGGAGAAATAGAAATTATAGGGAGATCAAGTTCAGTTCAGCATCATGGAGAACATGCTGTCATTAGAATCATCCCAGGCCAGGTGGGCACTAGGGCTTTGACGTGTGAGCAGTTTGCCATTAGGAAAAATAATCGAGTGCAGACCACAAAGTACAGGAAGGTATACAGGGGCAGGGGAAACTAAAATTCTTACTACTTCTCTGAGGGCTGCATTTGTCCAGGGAGATAAAAATATCAGAGAAAAAACAAACAAACAAACAAACAAAAACCCAAAACAAAAACAAACAGAGAGAGAGAGAGAGAGAGAGAGAGAGAGAAGGAGATGAGGGGGGAAAGAAGTCTGCAAACATACAAAAGATGAAACAAAGCCAACTGGCTGGGAAAACATGTTGAACAGAGTACACAGGACCTCGGGGGAGTAATAAAACTGAAAATGGGAGCTTTCAAGTGTTGTCAGGGTGCATAGTCCGAGTCTGAGAAGATAAGAGGTCAAACAGCCTGGAGGGAAGTGATCAGACCAAAGGCACAGGGTCAAGCCAGGAGGTGTCCCCTGTGTCTCAACAGCTTCTGGCCACTCTGCAGGTGGTCTTCCTGCCACCATCAGAGCGAGGACAAAGTCTAGTTGTTCTAGTCTTAGTCAGCCTTTCCAGGGACTGCAGTATCTCTGAGGAATCCTGAGCAATTATTGCTGGGCAACAGGTAGGGGCTAGCTGAGGCTTTGGGGGGAGGTTAGGGGAGGGTAGTTTGGGGTTGCATTCGATTCCAGGAACTTAATGAATCTATGAGAGGGCACCACCTGTGTCAAGGCTGAAGAAGATGGGCTTGTCCCCAGTCTGATGTCAAGAAACTTTCTGTCACCACACATTCCTTCTGTTCAATTTGCCCGAATGAAATGGCTGGAAGACACCAACTGATTAGATACCAGGCCAGTGTGAGGCCCGGGATGTGGCCCCATCCATCTTGAAAATCCGCAGGCCTCAACCTAGCTCTGCTGCTGACTACAACCTAAAAGACTCCATGTTTCTCAGTCTGTTTACTTAGGCAGGAAAGAGGGAATAATGCAAGGCAGTAGGAGGTGAAACAAGGCAAGGCTACAAGTGCTTACATCAGCGCCAGCACAGAAGGGGTGCTCATCACAGCAGGCATGGCGGGCAGTCAGCTGTGAGTCCAACTGAGGTGGGATGATTGCAAGGATAAGGTTAGCCTAGTGTACATAACAACCCTATCTTGGAAAGAGAAAGAACAGAAGAAAGAAAATTAAATAAAAAAAAGAGATGGGGGCAGAGCACAGAATGAGAGAAGACTCCACTGACCCCAGGACCCTTTTCTTAGTGAGGACAGAATGGCCAGCACGGGCTGGACCCTCAGGGGATGTCCTGGGACCAAACTTCAGTACAGATGCTACTTTCTGAACAGCACAGCTGTTCAAAGTCAGGAGAGACTGCTCAAAATATGCCCCTAATTCGCCGAGTGCCTTGACCTCAAGTCCCTGGTACACAGGTCTCAGGGAAGTAGTCTCACTTGACTCCCACAACAGTCTGTGACAGGCCACTGTTATACCTATTTCCTAGTTAAAAAACTGTGTTGCAATAATAATAACAACAACAACAACAACAATAATAATAATAAAATGGTGGTGCATGCCTTTAATCCCAGCACTCGGGAGGAAGAGGCAGGTGGATTGCTGTGAGTTTGAGGCCAGCCTAGTCTACAAAGTGAGTCTAGGACAGACAAGGCTACACAAAATAATAATAATAATGAAAAGAAAAATTGCATCACAGACAGAATCAGTGAGTTGCCTAAGTTTTCAACCAGGGAGCAGTTGTAGCCCACAACCTCCCATACCAAAGCCTATGGTCTCTGGAAGGCTTCACTACCTCTGAAGGATGTGGGTCAGCGTTGGAAGTGACCCACCATGTGTGATGTGTGACTGGAGATTTTATATGCATCGTGCAATGTCATCTTTGCAGCTGTAAATCATTACTATAATTCCTACTGTCCAGATGAGGAAATCAAGGATTGGAAAGTAATGGCTCATGACTCCAAATCTGCCTGATGGTAGTCTGCACCTGCGATCGTGACTGAACTTCCTTCCTTGGAACAAGAGAAGGAACAGTCTGATGCTATGCTAGAAGACCAGCTGAGAGAGGACATGGTGGAACTAAAGGACCAGGAAGTGAGGGATTACAAGCCCCAGAAGACATGTTTCCCAGCCTGAGCAGGGCACGTTCCCTAGGTATACAGTAGTGTAAGCCTACGATTAATACCCTTGGATATTTGAATTCAATATTCTGATTAAAGTTATGTGAGCAAAGCTGAGGGCCCTCAGAAGTGGAGGCAGAAAGGAATGAGGTGGGCAGGCACTATGGGGGAAGAGCAGATGCTACGAGGTGGAGGGACACAGCAGTCCTGAGACTATCAATGCGGAGGAGGAGTGACCGGGCTGCCAATCAGAGAGGACAGGAGATCTTCCCTCCCTCCCCAGCACCTGCTGGCATGCATCGGCACAGGTGAACACAGTGCATGTCTTCGCTTACTTCATTTGGTACAAATTATTGGTGCCTCTGTGGTCAATGTCATGGCAGAAAGCAGCAGCAAGCATGGCAAAAGCTTCCAGGTCTGTATAATACTTCTTTAGTCTTCCCGTCTAGAAAGACGTAAAGATGTATGAACGTGTATTTATGGAGGTCAGCCCATCTCACACCAGCTGTAACCCAGTCTGACTGCAAGGAAGTGGGGCGGAGGGGGGCGGTTATCACCATATTGACACCAAAGATTAGTTTTGTCTTTAGTGAGTCTTGTGGCACCCTGGGCAGTTTCAAAACCTAGCAGGCATCTGGATTCTTTTTCCTTTAAAATGGTAAGCATGTGACTTTCTGGTTGATAATCTAGCCAAGTGCCCAGGAAGACCCATACTTCTGGCATCAACAGCACAAGGGCTGGAGTCTGTGGGATTGTGCCCTGGATGCCAAATAGTAGGTCTGACATGACAGGACATACCCCTTCCTCATCATCCCTCAAGTGGGGAATATTCAAAGGGGCAAAGACTTTCAATGGCTTCCGGCATCGGTGGCACCTACCATCAACAAAGTGAACATGGTCTGTCCCACATTGAATCCGTGCCGCCAGTTGTGGTAGGTGACAGGGCGGTACCCTTTCCGAACTGTGTACATCCACCTCGTGAGAACCTGTTACCCAGAGACAGCAACCCCAGTCAGACTTTAGAACAGAATTCTAAAAGGGAGGAGGCCTGGGGCACTCTTATCTAAAAGCCTGCTGAAGCTGTTCTGTTGACAGAGTTTGAGGTGCTGTAGTCACAAAGTTAATGATCATTTGAAATCCTAACTTGAGCTAATCTTTGGGGCTACGGAAAACATCAGTGAAGCACGGCAACGGAATCAAACAGCCTTTCAAGTGAAATGGCACCTGACCTCCACAGGTACTTTGAATTTCTCCACCGCATTTATCTCCAAAAACAGCCGCAGGCCGCATTTAACCAACTCATGCTCTGTATTGGGCAAGTCGCTGAAACGGAACTCATACAGGTCTGCTGTGCTCGGGTCCGGCAAGTCCTCTTTCTGTTGAAAGGACAGGTTGTTTCAGGATACATTCAGCCCGTGGGCCTTTAAGACTTACAGCCAATATCAGTGGTAAAGGGTGAATTGGAAGGGCTGGGGAGATGGCTCAGCAGACCAAGGTGTTCGCCCCCAGGGCCTGATGACTTGAGGCCAGTCCTTAGAACCCTCATGGTAAGAACAGAACTGACCCTATGAGTTATTCTCTGACCTCCACATGTGTACCATGGCACATGATACTGTGCTGTACATCACACACACACACACACACACACACACACACACACACACACTAATTAAAAAGAGATACAATGATAAAAGAAACCCATGATCAAGTCCCTATGCCACACAACCAAGGCCTGCCTCTTGGTGCTTTCTTTCCCACAATGCCATGGGCTCCTCTTTCTGACCTCTTCCTTAAACCATCTCAGTGTATACAATGACTGGCATGGGATAAACAGTAAAATCTCAATTTGGAGGCATATTTAAATTCTTCTAAGTGGTTTTGACTTCAATCCAATAGCAAGGGTTCTTGTTTTAAATTTTAAACCCACCTCAAAGGGTTAGGAATATGTGGGGGAAGGGAAAGTAAACAGGCACAAGGTCATGACTGTCGCTTGGAAGAAAAAAAAAGACTCTTTTCAATAAAAAAAATTAGTTTAGTGAGATGCTTATAAAGTGAAGATCAGCCAAGCAGTGACGGTGCACACCTTTAATCCCAGGAGCAGGCAGATCCCTGTGAATTTGAGGCCAAGCCTGGTCTACAGAGAGAGAGAGTTCTAGAATAGCTAGGGCTACATAGAGAAACCCTGTTTCAAAAAATAAAAAACAAAAACAGACCAATGAAGGACAGGAGCTTCGGGATAGTTAGAGAACAAGGCACTATGAGCTCAGTGCTAAGCAGGATGCTTGGGAACAGGTTCCCATCGAGCAAATGCTGGGGAATGCTGAAGGGACATCTCCACAGCTGAGCTGCTAGAAGGGAGAACAGAAGGAAGAGGAGGGAATGGAGGAAGAAGGAGATAGGACTTGCCATGGTGGGAGACAAGTCAGAGGGAGGTAACAGTCAGGAGGAGGAGGCACGGGAGGTCACTGGGAATTATCAGGAGGGAGCGGAGCACGAGGGAACAGCCTAGGCACCAGAAACCAGTTTTGCTTAAAACAGGCCTATGCCATTTGGTGTTCAAATGTTTATGAACTGATCTCAGGGAAGTTTCAACCCATGGAAGGAAGTGACCTGCTTTTCGGTCTGTTTGTGTCCCCTCAGCACAGTGCTCGCTGAGCTAAGTCCCCTGGAGGTCTGGGGTAGACCACGTAGCTGCTGCCGACCCCTCCCTCTTGGTGCTCTCTCCCACCATGGTCATTGGCCTGAGAAGGGCTGAGCTCTGTCACCTTCCCATGCCCTCTGGGATGGCCGTGCTGCAATCCAAAGCTACTGAGATCAACGTAGCCACGGTCTCCCCAGATCCTGCGGTGCCTATTGCTGTCATCTAGCTTAGCTACGATTGTAAAGGATCTCTGTGGGCTGACCCATACTGCACAATGATGGGGAAAGAAGCAGAAAACCAAAAGACCAGTCTTTGGAAGAAATCTCCTTTCTTTCCAGCCTGGGAAAATGTCATGAAGAAGAAAGTCAACATTTATTGAAAAATAAAGAGAGTATGTCCAAATAGATCCTACTAAAAGGACATGGGGCTCAGAGAGAAACACTTACCAACATGGCCAAGAGCTGTCTCTCTTCACACTCTTCAATTACATCTACATTTAATTTCTCCTTAAATTTCTAAAATGGAAAAGCAATAGAGAAATTCCTATGTAGACTTCTGTCTGATCACTCTACTACTAAAACCAGTTAAGAAAGTTTAAAAATAGGCTGCCCATGTGTTTACCTATAAAAACATTCTGTATGGGAAGAGACTCGTAGCAAATGATTAGGAAGAATTGTTTTTAAAGAAATAACATAATGCGATTGAGTCCTCTCCAAAATGTTAAAAAAAAAACCAAGCCATCCTGAAAGCAAGGTACAGGCTCCAGGCAGGCAGAAAGGAAAAAGGAGACAAAGTGGCTTACATCTCTTTTCCTGCTTGCTGTAGCAGTTTCATGTGATTCCTGCACATGCTCTCCTCTTCATCATCTCAAATACTTTAGCCAAATATCTTTTAACTCTTTTTTTTTTTTTTTTTTTTTTGGTTTTTCGAGACAGGGTTTCTCTGTGTAGCCTTGGCTGTCCTGAACTCACTTTGTAGACCAGGCTGGCCTCGAACTCACAGCGATCCAACTCTTAATGGCGCCAGCAAGCCCAAACCAAGCCCCCAACATCAGACTACACCTATATTCACACTCTAAAACTTAGGAAAAAGCAAGAAATGAAAGCGGCTATACGATGGTGTACCCTTACTTTTATGGTAATTAGAACATTTTCAGCAAAAATCCACAGGCTCCCTCATCAGAAAATGATACTGGACTCAATCATGTGACTTGGTTTAGTCAGTGAGACTTCCTAGAGACTTGTCATGTGAGCAAAGACTTTAAGTCTCCAGGTTGCTGCTGGTCCACAAAAGGTGAGAGGTCAAAGAGCAAACCAGACTCACAGCTTGGCCTCCAAGGTCGATCTGAGCCTGCTCAACCCACAGCTATGTAAGCAAAAGATGGGTGTTTATTAATGTAGGTCAGCGAGGTGCTGCTGTGGCTGATACACACACAGCTGGCTGATGCATTGCTCTTCTTCAAAGTACTGTTTTCCTCACTAACAAACTTGGATCTAGATGTCACTGTTTCTGCTCCTCCACACCCAGGAGCTGGTTTTCACTAAGTGCTAATGTAACACTGTGGTCTGGAATCCCCAGGAAGGGTAGCTCTCTGGCCGACAGGCTCCTCCCCCACCTCCCCTGTGTCTTCCTCTCCTTATCCCAGAAATAAGCCTCTTCTCATTAGCCTGACTTCCCAGGCAGTAGGTGAGTCACAGAAGCTGAGGACTGGATTCCCCACTCACCAAAATAGAGCCGATTTCCTCGGGGGTGGCTTTTGTGAGGTTCATGACCATTTCCTGAGCAATGTCCTTCCTGCTTTCCAGCTTATTCACTCTCTCGTAGGTATCCGTATTTAAAAGAGACCATCCAAGAAACTGGGTTAAAGTCTGAAGTGTAAGAACAGTGACTCAGAGCCTCCAAAGTTAAATGAACATGGCCTTGTGGACATACACGCTTTCCTATAGTGCCCTTCTTCCACCACCACCACCCCAGTTCTATTCTTTAGAAAATGTTTTTATTATTGCTTGAGAGATCCACGTGTGCATACAATCTCTTTTAATCAAATTCACCTCCGTTCTCTTCTTCCCAGTTCTTCCCCTATGGCTCCCACCTCCCAGCTTCTTTTGCTCCATGTTTAAACCCACGGGACCCACTTAGCTCTGCCTGTATGTGCGTGGGTGTGGGACCATCTCCTGGAGCATGAGTAGCTTCTCAGGGTGTTTTCCTGAAGAAAATTCACCCTTCTCCACCAGCCACCAATTAACAATCGCTCCTCAGCTAAGGGGTGGGGCTCCACCGGCCCTTCCCCCACCCATGCTGCCAACCCAGATCTTTGTACAACATAAGAAAAAAGAAATTCTGAACTTCTTGTCTAGATGATAAAATTGACTACGTTTTTCAAAACGCCGTTCCTCAAGAACCTTCTGCTGCAGGAAAGGAATTGCAAACAGAATAAAACAAAGGCGAGCCTAAAAATTAAACAGAAGTGTGAGGCTGAGGATGGGAGAGAGTATAAAAAAGGAAGGGAGCAATAATAAAAAACACTCTTCACTCTTTTTATAGGATTGGAAAGAACCTGAGTGAAATAAAAAACTTCGCACTTGAACAGAACACGTTGGAATTCATAGTAATGTGTCACAGATACAAGTGTCATAGACACATGTGTCACTCCTCCCCGGGCTTTACCTCCATAATGTGCTCATCTTGCTCATCGAAGGGTTTCCCGTCCTTCCTGTTGTAAAACGTAGCTACCCCCACAATGTCTTCTTTCTTGTTGACGATAGGCAGGGACAGGACATTTTTAATGACCCAGCCAGTTTCATCTACTGGTCCTTTCTAGAAATAGTAAGAATAGAATAACAATAGAAGCTTGTTACTTTGATATTTTCACTTTTTATTCTTGAAACAACTATGGATTTACAAGACATTTCAGAAGAAACGTACAGAGAGGCACATGGACTCTTCATGCAGCTCCCACCAATAAGAACACCCCGTGTAACTGTGGTACAGCACCAAATCCAGGACCAGACAATATTCAACCCAAAGAACTTACTTGGGTCTCACTGGATTTATATGTGCCTTTGGGCTTATGTGTATGCTTATGTCTTATGGAAAATCTCAACTACTATTAGAATCAACCTAACTATCCCATCACTGTAAGGCACCCTTCTATTACACCTACAATCACTCCACTCACCTGCCACCTGGCTTATTTTAAAGTAAATCTTGGGGTCAGAACATGGTTAGGACAAGTCCTCTAGGTCTTCCACTCAAGTGCACCAGAACTAGGGCAACTGTGTTCTGATACTCTAATGTCCTCTTTGGTCCCCACCCCTGGAGATGGAAAGAGTTTCTTAGCCTAATGTTACCTCTTTGTTTCCTTTGCTGTGTCACCATCTTACAATGCCTATGTAGGTTAATTTCTTATGTTAAGGTCTCTCTGTTAAAGGACTTAGCATAATTTCTATCTAATCCATTAAGACAATCTTCCAGTTGATGATATTTCATGATTAATAAGACCTGTGAGACCCAATGACAAGCCAAGAATCAGGCCAGGTTGCTAGAGCTGTAGGCTAGAGTCAGCTATAGGCTCTGTGTCAAGATAGTCTCACGCTAGTGGGAAAGATGCAGACAAATTCCTTCAGAAATGTTTCTCAAAGTGTGGCCAAAACAGGAAAAAGATTTTTAAAAAATGTTTATATATGTATAAACATTTAAGTTATATTTATATATGTGGAGTGGTGAGTGCATGGGTGTACATTATGTGTCTGTGTGTGGGTTTGTGCATGTAAGTGTAGTGTCCACAGATGCCAGAAGAGGGCACCAGATTCACTAAAGTAACAGACAGTGCCCAACATGGGTTCTGGGAATCCAATTCCAGTCCTTTGGAAGAGAAGAAGAAACTCAGCCACTGAGCTATCCCTCCAGCTCCCACAATAGATTCTTTTTAGGTATACATAGTCTCTGGGAAAACACCTGAAACAAAGTCCCATGCCAATTCTGATGCCCCTCAATTGAGAGAACTATAGTGTGTGGCCAAGGCAAAGCCGCCACACACCACAATGGTGGGTTTTCAAACATCTGGTGGCTTATATAGCCCTCTACAGAGGTTTGGGTTCGGTCTTGGCTCACACATGAAGCTTCCTCTAACTTTCCAAACCCACACAGAACTTGAATTTTCAAAATTCAAACAGGACTCATTGCCTGGAACACACATTTTGGCACCTTGCTGTTTCCCAAATACTTCAGAACTGCGAGTTTGGATCTTTGGAACCATGTTCTGATCAAAGGGCAGAGACTATTACATAAGTGCTCAGTTTCATGTACGCAATGGAATGGTGCTGGGCACCTAGTTGTCAACACGTGATTGTTTTTTATACCAACAAGCAGTGTGGATAACTCATTTATTGCTTTTCATGCTGTTGTCCTTGGAGGAAAAAGCAGAAGCCCTCAGTGGAGGGGCCGTACTGGCCAAAGCTTTAGAAAAGCATTCAGTTTATAATGTTCTCAAGGCTCCATCCTTGGAAACTACCAAGGAGCCACATCCCGAGCCTTCATGTATAATTTTAAGCCTTCCAACATAAGCTTTACAGACCGTTTCTGGATGTTTTAGGAAATATCCATTTGCTATTTGTTCATTTTCACTTGTTTTGCTGGTAATTAGAGCTTTTGACAGCAAAGTGATAAAATAAGTCTAAAATTTAAGGTAAAACTTTTAAGCAAGACAGTTCTATGTACTCTTCTACACACACACACATATACACATACAACATGCATACACACATATATACATACACTCACACACAACATGCATGCACACATACACATACAAACACACACATATACACATACATACATGCATGCACACATATATACATACATGCATGCACACATACACACACATGCACGCGCAGGCGCCCGCGAGTTGAGGGTCTCCTTAAAGGAAGGATTTCTAAGTCTCACTGACTGGTGAGTAGAATGAAGCCTCCCTGGCCAAAGATGCCTACAGCTAATGTGCAGCACCCATGGGTGTGGTCTTAGCGGTGAGCGGAGAGCTATTCATCAGTTAACTGTGAGGTAGAAACTATCCTGGATCGTACAGCAGGACCCAAACAACCCGAGAAGTAGTGACATCAGACTCAGGGAAGGAACACCTGGCAGAGCAGAGTCTGGTGGTCCATCTGCTGACATGGAAGATGCTCACAGATGTGGACAAGTAATCCAAGTAGCCTATAGGAGCCAAGGGCATGGGAAGATGAGGAAACAGGCCCTTCCCTAGAGTCTTCCCAGAGGAACACGGTCCTCTGACATCTTGATTTTAGTACAGTATGAACCATATTACACTTCTGTCCTTAAGACTGACAGACTGGTGTCTATCCTGTTGTTTCCAGGAATAGGTGCTGATTCATTTTGTTTTTGTTTTTTTCTTACAGCAGCATATGAAACAGATACACTGTCCTCAGGGAACACAGTCTGAGAACCACTGCCTCTGTTGGTTTGCTCCCAAAACAGCTCGTCTTCCATCTTTGGTTTTTCTATCCAACACTGTTAGATAGAAAACAGGGAATAAGGAGAATCAGGGTAGAGCATGAGAAGATGGGGTAAGAATGGGAAAGCGGCCGGCGTGGTGGCGCACGCCTTTAATCCCAGCACTCCACTCGGGAGGCAGAGGCAGGCGGATCTCTGAGTTCGAGGCCAGCCTGATCTACAAAGTGAGTCCAGGACAGCTAGGGCTGTTACACAGAGAAACCCTGTCTTGAAAAACCAAAACAAACAACAACAACAAAAAAAAACAGAGGGTGGATGATAGAGGCTGATGCTTTGGGGAGGACAGATGCCCCATCCCGTATCTGCTCTGGGGACTAATACTCAGGGCATGCTTAGGATGTGGTGGGGGTGTGGGGAGACAGCTGGGAACTGCTGTAGATAGACAGGGTCTTCCCCAGGGTATGGGGGAAAGGATGACACAACATGAGTAAAATCACCCCAGCGCAGCTCTGGAACAATCTGCAGGGTTGCTGGGGTTCCTTAGACTGATGTTGCCCATCATCAGAGTAGCCTGGTTGCCTCTGAGATGGGCCCGCCACACTCAGTCACTCTCTGGGAGGCCAGAGCCTTAGAACAAACATGATGACAACGTATAGCAGGCCTGAACCTTTGGGGTTCTGACAAGCATGTTTCCATGGGTACCACACTAAGTACGCTGGATTCTGAGAGATCACGGGAGACTAGAGATTTGTCCCAGTTCAGGGACTCCCTAAGGCACAATGATGCCCCACCCCATCCTCTTCACAGTGTGGCTCCAGGGCCCCCCAAAACCTCAGGGGGCACCTGCTTATGCTGCACAAATCCCATTCTCACCCTCTGCTTCCACAGCAGCTGCTCCAGGGCCCAATACTTAAAAATTCACCGTTTACCTTTCTTATCAATGCAGCCCACCCTGGCTCACAAGTGCTATAGATTTTGGGGCAGGGCTGGGCACACCATAATCACAGTCAAGCTCTGGTTGCAGGAAGGGAGGGGAAAAGAAGCAATGGGACCATATGGTGTTTGTGTGTTTCCACATCAGTAAACAAAGGGAGGGGCAGGCAGAGCCAGGGGAAACCTCCACTTAGCCAAACAGCTGTGTCTGGGTTTCCCCAAGGCAGGGTTTATTTGCTGCCCTGGCAGGATCACCCTTACCCTAAGGAAGCTAGCTCTTCCATTCGGGCATTGATGGGACTCTGTGTGTCTAAACAGCACAGAGAAAGGTAGACATTAGCGGTGCTCCTGGGGGGAGGGCAATTTCTACTCTTAACCCTGATCAGGGATTTAATGTTTATAAAAGGCAGGGCATGGACTGCCAACATGCAGAGATGGGAAGGAGGCTGCAGCATGCTGGTCCAGCAATTTCATCTAGTTCTCTAAAGGGACCAGGAAGCAGATATGATGGGCAGGTCCTTGTGTAGAATTAAATAAGCTATAAAGAAGAAGATGAACTCCAAAGTCCTTTCGTTGTTTTACTCTCTTTTCTGTTGCTGTAATAGTATACCGTGGGCTGGGTGATTTATTAAGGAAAAAATGTAAATTTATATTTCTCACATTTTGAGAGACTGAGAGGTCTACGAGCATGGCTCCATATCTCAGACAGCCACTCACTGCACCACAACATGGCAAAGGGCATCACAGGACAAAAGGGACTGAAAAAAAAATGCCAGCTTGAGGCTCTCTTCTTTTTCTAACGAAGCTAGTGATGCCCTGTGCCTTCTGGCTCCACTCACCCTCTATTCTGAATTACCTCTCCACTTCCCCATCAGGAAATAGAGTGTACATGAACATGGAGATCAAGCTTTCAGCACAAGAACTTTAAGGGACTCCATGGGCACCACACCTGTGACAGTGGGCGGAAGTAAATCCACCGGGGCTGGTTGGGGGACTCCCCTCTCCAGGATGTGATTTTCTGAATGGTGATGAAAGAGAGGTAAAATCCAGAGAACCAATAAGAACTTTTTTTTTTCTTTTTTCTTTCTTTCTTTTTTTTTTTTTTTTTTTTTTTTTTTTTGGATCACAGTCACAGTATACTATAGGAAGGGCTGCTGAGAAAGGCATCACAGGGCTGGGCTGGGGCGGGGCCAATCATTCATGCAAACAAGGGCTATGGAGGACCAGTCATGTACCAGGCTTAGTTGTTGCCTCTAAAATACCAAGAGTAGGAGGGAATGAAAGTATGGCAGTGTGCAAGCATGTGTTCACACACAAAGGCACACACACACACACACACACACACACTCCCCTTTCTCCTTTCTCTTATTTTTCTTCTCTTAGGCTCCTTTTTCAAAACTGCTTCTTGATGGTCATTGGCCCAGCTAGAGTTTTGGAGCTTTGGGCCCTGTGTGTGCCCGCTGATTACACCTAAGGCGCGCATAAGGTAGACCCTGTGGATAAGGAGGAAGCAAGAGCACCCACATTGTCAGATTCTGTTCAGTCCTGAGGACTGAGGCAGGCCCATGGCTACCCTTACCTGAAAAGTGAAGTACTCATCTGCAGGCGCATTCAGCATGTTACAGATCTGTGAAGCAAGAGACAGAGTCCTTTTTGCAACATCGTGAGGCTGGGGCCATGTATGCCCATGAGGGAGGAGGGTAAGAGAGGGCATGCTGGGAGTGAGGGTTTCCCACACCTCTCTTGGCTGCTTGGTGAACACACTGACACACACTCTCTAGGTCAGGCCGGATTTGCTAACAGCTCCCTGAAGTGACCTCCTTTTCTTTTAAGCCATTGACTGACATTAAGTGCCATATTTGCTTCTCCTCATTCTCCCACTTCCAAGTCCTTTGACTTCCAGATAAATCCTTAGCCCAAACATAAGAGAAAGGTGACTAGAAGCACCGTCCTGCTGAGGCGGGCATTGGCATGGCTGCTGGGCTTGGGTTCTATTCTTCCACAAAGTAAAGTGGCTGAGGGGCTAGGAGAAGGGGCCAGGCAGGGTTTCTGTTCCTCCAAAGTAAGAATTCCCTATGAAATACGGCTGCTCTTAACTTCCAGGATTTGGAGACTGTTTCTCACACCCATTTTGAGTTGCTCTGAATTATCTGTACCTGGGCCATATGGACAAACTGGTCTTAATACAAGACTGTATTTTCATCTCAACCAGAGTTCAACTTAAAATGATAGCATTTCTAGCTTGGATGGTAATGGGTGAGTAACCTTCTTCTTTTAAAGATGAGGACCTTGAAGTCCAGAAAGACTTAGTGCTCTGTTGAGATTCACTGGGTGAAACTCAGATTGTGATCTCCAAAGAGGGGGATGGGCCCTCCCGGCTAGGGCCTGGGGAAAGCCCTGGGCTGTATAGGTTGCCCATTCACCTCATGTAAATACTTCTACCATGGAAGGTGCAGGCTGCCAGCATTTACCTGCTCACAAAATTCCTGAAAAAAACAATCTGACAGATTTGCGTTGAGGTCTGGAGAGCGTCTCGCACACCACTCTAAGCTCTGTGAGCCACACGCCCTGCTGGTGTCATGTGCTTTCTCAGGGTGGATGACACATATCCTTTGTTTTTACACTAGCCTTACAAAGAAAATGTGGAAGTCTGGAAGTCGTCTGAAGCCTTTGTTTATTTATTTGTGCGTATTTACTTTTGGGGTTGTTTGTTTGTTCTTCTTTGTTTGAGTCTGGATTTCTCTATGCAGCTTTGCAGGGCATGGGATCAGCACTGCTCCCCCTCTGTTGGGATCACAGGCATGCACCCCCACACCCAGCACCTTCTGTTTCTGTGATTATGTATAATTTAAGAACTTGAGGACTCTTTGGTGCCATCATTGACTTCGTGATCTAATTGAATGTTTGTCATTACCGCATGGACTGCCCATCTCCCAAATGTGGTTTAAAGATGAGAACCGATCAATTCTTTTTTTCTAGCCTTTTGGTTATGGACATGTTTTTCAGCCTTTATTTTGAGGTCTCACAGAAAACATTCGTGATCATAGTAAGATCCGTGAGCTCTTGAGATGGAATTGAGCCTATCAGGAGTCACAGCCACCGACTTTGAATATCTCTGGTTTTAAACAGGTGCTTGAAAGTGTGTGGCTTCAGAGCAAGAGGTGGAGAAATGGATGAATCTTTCCCAAGTTAACTAAATATTCTCACATAATTTCAACATCCTGACTAGCCTACATTTTCCTTCCTGGATTCCTTTTACCTACGCCAATCATGCTTTACTGATTCAGCAATTGTATTTGTCTTGTGACTCGCAAGAGTCTCACACCCTTGTTACTTAGCATTTAAGTTTGTCTAATGACTTACAAACCCATTTTCAGCAACGTATGTTGGCAATCCACTGACGAGCGTCCAGTGGTCTGCAGGAGGTGACCTGGGAGAAGATTGGAAAAGTCATTGGCACATATAGAAATGATCAGGTACAAAACCCCAGTGGCAGCACCCATGGCTACTTCAGGGAAACACGCACGGAATCACGTTGATCTCTTCTTTTCCATGTAAAATGTAATCGATGACTTTGTAAAAGATGATTTCCTGGGAAGGAAGGAGAGTGTGGGCACAGTATTATTTCCCAAAGAAAATGATCTTCACCGAAGAACTGCACTTTAAAATTCTTATAAGTAGCACCCGATTTCCTAGCCACAGCTTTCTGTATAAGGTAAATCACTCAGCTACTCACATATTAGTTACAGGCTTGTGATCATACAAGAGACAGTATTGGCTTGACACACACAATAAGAATTGGCTCACTGTCATTTTAAAAAGCTGAAGTTACCCAAATAGCTTTTGTGAGAATCTGACTAGCAAACCACCAGTAACTTTGTCTTTACTTTTAACTGATTGCTTCTTGCTGTCCAGATGTAGCTCACAGTAATGACTTTGTTAGGGAAACAAAATCACATGCTTTATCAACTGCAAACAAGCATTTATCACTGGCTAATCTCAGCAGGCACCTCTATAGGTCAATGGACTCTGTCAAAGCTAGAAGAGTCTGGGGCAGGTGGAAAACCTGAGGCCCCGACAAACCTGCCGATTTCTGGTTTTCATGGGCTGAGAAAATGGTGGCGGAGAAGCAAACGCACTTCCTGCTTCCACAAAGCTTGCAGTTAAGTGTGACAGTAAGTCTACCCCAGCCCCCAGGAGGTCATCCTGCACTGCTGGAAAAGGGCCCAAGCACTTCTTAAAATGTTGTGCCAGCAGCTCTGAAACCTCCCTCCATACAGAGAACCACAGACCCACGCAGCAAGCTTAGGGTCTGTGGAAAAGGAAAGCAACAGCTTCGTGAGAGGCTAAGGTGCATGCTGCTCTATGGGACAGAGTGGGCAGGATCCCGCTGAAGCATCTCTCTTCCGGGCACTTCAGTCTATTGGTGACACACACAGACAGCACTGAAGATGTTTGCATTTACCCTGCCATCTGGAGTCTTTGGTCCTTTATAAGGCTCAACTTCTCCAAGCTTGATTGGCCACTCGTCGTAAAATTCCTAGAGGCAATTTAAACATTATGAAACACACTGTCCCATGATTCACCTTACCTTATCTGAATTAAATGCACTCACATGCTTTATGCTAATCTACCTGGTTCGGGAATTATAGATTTGAAAAACCTACCATTCTCAGCAATGTTGCTCATGAATCTGTGACTGTATTGTCCTTTATTCATATGTAAGTGAGAATAGCACAGCTTTCAGCTTGTTGTGAAGAGTAAATGAACAATATATGGCATATGCTTCCATAAGGTTCAAAACATTCCCCACAGCGTCTGTCATGTCTAGCATCTGTTTTGTAGACAGCTACACCAAAGCCAGGTCGGTTAAGAAGCTTAGTTGAGGCCACTCACAGCTTAGTCAGTCAGTCACCTTACCTAACATCCATCTCCCCCATCTTGCTAGTTGAATCTCATATTCCTTTAGATATCAGGCACTAATTTGTTCAGGAAAGATGGGCCCTGCCCAGTCCATAGGAGGTCTACATGAAGCACTCTAATTAACTTAAGGGAAGGTATGTGTTCAGTTTAGACCAGTGAAAGAGACTGGCGGAATAGGCTGAGGGGTTCCTGGATAAAGGTGTTCCTCAGATGAAAAGGGATGTTTCCCTGGTAGCCAAGAGCCTCCTAAGCCAAACCTTGTCCCACAGCAGGTGTTAGCACCCTGCCTTTCTGCTGCCTGGTCCTATGTTGCTCACTTGGAACAGTGACTTTGAAAAACAACTTCCAATCATATGAATAGCAAGGAACATAAATGGTACCGTTTCAGTTATATTGAATTCTGTCTACCAACAGAATTAAAGATGAGAATGGACAGCATACTAGAAATAATATGCTTTCCTTCTTTCTACTTTTTTTTTCAGATACAAAATGCCAAATAGGCACTAGCATTCATTATGCACCTACGATGTACTCAACACCCTGTATATCTCAGGTTTTCAAAGCTGATAAAAAGAGGTGTCTCCAGTTCGCTGATGAAAAAGCCAAGAACAGTTGAAACCTTGCTGAAATGAAGGAAGGAGAACTGACAGTGCCTGACTTAGATTCCTGCACCAGAGCTGTAGCAGCCGAGGCAGCGTGGTGTTAGCAAAGGAGGGAGAAGGGGAAGCAGTGATCTCTTCAGTAAACGGACAAGCCTGGAGAGAAGTTAATACACACAATCTCCCCTGATCTTCAGCAGAGGAGCAAAGGTCACAGAGACAAGCTAGTCTATTTAAAAAATTGTATTGGAGCAGCAACATCCATAAGGGGAAAGATCTTATTTCAAAAAAAATAACTCAGAATGGCTTAGAGTCCTAAATATAAAACACAAAAAAATTATAAGAATTCTGGGAGTTGACACAAGAGAAAATCTAGATGCACTTGAATTTGAAGAGACTTTTTAAAATACAGTACCAGGACACAATGTATAAAGAAAAAGAAGTAGTGAACATTAGTGCAATTTAAAACATCTGCTATAGAAATGTTTCTCAAAAAGAATGAAAAAATCAGGGGAAAAATATTTACAGTTTCAAGACTAGTCTCCAGAATATTCAAAATATAATGCATTCAGGCTGGTCCTAAGTTGGAGTTATTCTCCTGCCTCAGCGTCCAGAGTGCTGGGGTTGTAAATGCATGCTGCCATTTCTGGTTGCAAAGACTTCTTGAAATCTAACCATCAGGAAGTCGACAACTCAACTTTGAAACCGGCGAGAGATCTGAACAGCACTTCACAGGGGAAGCAGCCGCACGGGGTAAGCGCATGATAACTAGTCAACATCATACGTGGCTGGGGATTGCAAATTCAAACAATGACACGTCACCACATGTCTTGGAATGGAAGAAGCCCAAATGCAGAGAACACTAACTCCTGGTGAGAATGTAGATGTGAAGGACGGCTAGTCACTGGGGAAGGCAGATTGACAGTGCTTACAAAGATAAACAGTCTCCCTGGATGACCCAACAACCGGACTTTCAGCCATTAACTCAAGTGAGTTGAAAGTATGTATACACAAAAACCCATCCAAGGTGTCTACAGAAACCTTATCCATTATTGCCCCAAATTAGAAGCAACCACGACGTCCAACTACGGAGAAACAGCCTGCCTTAAGATGAACTATTATTTACTGATGAAACTATATGGAAACCATATGCAATTGGCCTAAATTGTCAGTCAGCGAATGAATGCATAAAGAAAATGTAGAGCATATACTCAATGAAATGTTATCCACCCTGAAAGGGGAAAAACCCCATTGTGACATCATTGTGACAGCGTTAGTAAACATAGAGGGCTGTGGGAAAAGATGGGCTGGGCACTGAAAGACAAACACATGGTTCAATGTACATGTGGAATGTGAAAAAGTCAAACCCAGGAGCAGAGGCTAGAACACAGTTACCAAGGCTTGGGATCAAGCAATTGTCAGGACAGGGAGAAGCTGTCCAAATACCACTATGTTCCAGCTAGGCAGTAACTTCGCAAGATTTATTACAGAAAAACATGACCAAAGTGAATAGGTATTATATACTTCAAAGCTGTTAAGAGACTAGATTTAGGCTGGGCAGTGGTGGTACATACCTTAAATCCCAACACTTGGGGAGATAGAGGCAGAAGAATCTCTGAGTTCAAGGCCAGCCTGGTCTACAGAGCAAGTTCCAAGACAAGCAGGGCTACACAGAGAAACTCCATCTTGAAAGAAACAAACAAAAAATAAAAAGGGAGAGACTAGATTTAAACGGTATCACTGCGTAAAATGATCAGCATGTTAACTACTTTAATGTAACCATTTCATAACGTAGTCAAATATGAAAATATCACACTGTATCCCATAAGTATGTGCACCTGTCACTTTTTAATATTAAGAAACAAAAATTGGGCCTGGCATGGTGATACACATCTTTAATCCCAGCACTCAGGAGGCAGAACCAGGTGGATCTCTGTGAGGTTCAGGACAGCCTGGTCTACACAAAGTGAGTCCAGGACAACCAAGGCACTTGTTACACAGAGAAACCCTGTCTTGAGAAACCACCACTACCACCACAACAACAACAGAGAAAAAAAGAAAAGAAAGGAAGGAAGGAAGGAAGGAAGGAAGAAAGAAAAGAAAAGAAAATAGAAAAGAAACAAAAATTGTAAAATTTATTTGAAAAATGAGTTATCAAAAAGTTAGGCATTGTGGCATATTCCTGTAATTGCAGAACTCAGAAAGCTGAGGCAGGAGCATTACTTGAGTTTGAGGCTACCCTGGGCTAAATATAGTGATTACGAAGCCAGTCAGGGCTACATATTGAGACTCTGTCTCAAGAAGCTATCAAAAAGGCATGGTAGAGAAGGAGCGTGAGAGACCAGATGAGATCCAGCCTCCAACTATCAGTTTTTGTAACCTATGCCTCCTCATCATCTATCCCACTGTGTATAGTACCCAAGGTCATCCTAGCAGGCCATCTTGGCTCTGTTCCTGCCCTCTATTGCTTGCTTGCTGCTTGGTTGCTTTCCTTCCCTTTTTAGATTTGCCTCTTCTTATTCTTTTGCTTCCCCGCCCCCCCCTTCCCAAAGAACATTATCTGCCTAGCTTGCAGGGCCCATGTGCCTCGGTTATTCTGCACTGTCCTATGGCTTCTCTATACTCTCTCTTCAGTCTACCTCTCTCCTAAATGCCCTGACTTTTTCACCCTCTTTATCTCCCTCTTACACTTTCTCCTGTCACCCCAATACTGCTCACTCTCTTATTGTGATTTCTTCTTATGCTCCCTGTCACCACTTACACCCCAGATAATTAATATGTTAGTGCACACAGTGCAATCAATACCCCTTTACTCCCTAAAATGATTAGTGGTTAAGGGGTGACTGTTGCACAATCAACTCTCACTGTTTCCCCCAAGCACCTAACTCTGGCTATCGATTGTTGTCACAGGGTGGGTCAGGGAATAGTCTGGTGCCCTGGTGTTTTACCAAGGAAAACGATGTCTCAGCCTACTATTCCCAGCCTCTTTCGAACATTGCACATGCTCCTAACTAAAGGGAAACAGTGACCTAAATTCAAAACAGCTTTAAAAAAATGCGAGCCATAGCTGAACTCCTGATACACCCATCTCAATACAAAACACAACATGAAAACCCAAGACCACATGTCTCCTCCAAAATCAAACAAATCCCACAGTAAATGCCCCCAATGACAGCGGCTGAGATAAAATTTCTGACAAGGAATTTCCAAAAGAGTAAGGATAAATATGTTCAAAAAAAAAAAAAAAAAAAAAAGAAAGAAGACAAAAGTAGATCCCTGAATGAATTCCATGAGAATACATAAACAGCTGGATAAAATAAGGAAGTCAATGTAAGATATGAAAATAAATTTGATAAAGGAAAACCAAGTGCCCGAGCCTAGTGGTGCATGCCTGTAATCCCAGCACTCAGGGAGGCAGAGGCAGGCAGATCTCTGTGAGTTCGAGGCCAACATGGTGTACAAAGTGAGTCTAGGACATCCAAGGTGACACAGAAAAACTCTGTCTCAAAAAACAAAACAAAACAAAAAAGGAAGAAAAGAAAAATCAAGCTGAAATAATGCTGAAAATCAAATTTCCACTGAAGTCAAATACAAAGCTCAATGGACAACATCTCTAATAGAATGAATGGACAACATCTCTAATAGAATGAATGGACAAGATCTCTAATAGAATGAATGGACAGCATCACTAAATAGAATGATTCACAGGAAAAGCTGGACTTGAAGATGAGATACAGGAATTGGTACATTCACTCGAAAACAACAATAAATTTATTTAAAAGTATTCAATCAGAATATGCAAAAACTTTGGGGCAAGGTGAAAAGACAAAATCTGTTAATTATAGGCATAGAAGGAGAATGCACTAGCCATATGCAATGCAATGGGCATAGAAAATAATTTCAATACAACCAGCAGAAAATTACCTGAACCTAGAGAAAGAGAAGTCCATGTAAGTAGAAGAGGCATATAAAAATCCAGATATGCAAGACCAGAAAAAAAAAAAAACCAACTCCGTACATCACATCACAGTTAAAACACTAAATATATAGCATGGCACAAAGAACACAGTGGCAAGAGAGAAAAAGATCACATATAAAGTCAGGCTCATGAGAATAACAGCTGACCTCTTAAAAGAAATTTCCAAAGCCAGAAAGCCTGGGAAAAACATTTCAAATTCTGAAAAACCACAGCTGCCAGCCCAGGCTCCTATACCCTGTAAAACTATCTATTGCAATTGATGTAGACATAAGGGCATTAATGATAAAAACAGGCTAAAGGAGTTTATGACTGCTAAGGGTGCTGAGGATATTAAGCAGCATTTCTCAGACAGAAAAGAATAATCAACACACTCAGGAATGGTAAAGAAAAAATTACAGGGGTTATGGCTGTGGTTAAACAAATGAGGACTAGGAAAACACAAAATACTACAAAATCAACAAAATGACATGAGTTATTACACACCTTTAAATAATAACTCCTCAATGTCTTAGTTTCCAAACCATAAGACACAGACTACCATATTGAATCAAAAAAAAAAAGACTCCATCTAGATTCTGCCTCTACGAAACACACTTTGCCTTCAAAGATAAATTCTATGTTAGGGAAAGGGAGGAAAAAGGTATTCCCAGAAAAAATAAACAAACAAACACAGAATGGAAATAAGTATCTTGACATTTGACAAAATAGACTTCAAACCACTTTAACTTGGATGAGATCAAGAAAGTCACCTCATACTGATCAATGGAACAATCTACCAAAAGAACATTTCGTTTCTGTAAATTAATCAAATTTTCTTCTAAAAAGGACATTAGGTTCTGCATGTGTCCACAGCACAGATAGACACAATTTCGTAGGACAGTATGGAAAAATCACAGGTTAACCTTAGCACAGTAACACTGAGTGATTCCATTATCCTACTCTCACGGATAAACAGGTCATCTTGACCAAAATACCTAGAGACCAGGGAGTTATATGGCATCCCATGTCGACAGAACATCCTCTCCCCACACTACAGAGTACACGTTCTTCTCAGCAGCCCACGGAGCTTTCTCTAAAATAAACTCACAGATTAGGACACAAAGCAAACGGATTGCTTTTCTCTTAAGGAAGAAAGGCTTTATTTTCAGCTTATAGTTTCAGTGAGACAGAGTCCGTGATGCCAAGGATGCCAAGGAATACGGGAGCAGGAACCTGGCAGATGACATTTCCACTCACACTCAGGAAAGCAAACTCAGAGAACAGGAAGTGTGGCAAGACTACAAACCTCAAAGCCCCTCCCCCCAAAACAGTGATGTACTTCCTCCAGTGAGGCTCCATCTCCTAGAGGTTCTGTAGCATCCAGAGAGAGCCCGAGCAACTGGAGACCACGTGGTAAAATACACAAGCCTAGGAAGAGCGTTGCTCATTCAAACCACCGCAGTCAGTCTCAACAAATATACAAAAACTGAACTAGCTGCTTGCATTACAGCAGACCAGATGGAATAAAGCTAGAAATCAACAGCAAGAGAAAACTCAGAAAATTCACAAACTTATGGAGATTACAAGTGAGTAATGAATGGGTCACTAAAGAAATCAAGAAGAAAATTTAAAAATTCCTAGAATTAAAAGAAAAATAAGACATAACATGCCCAAACTTCTGGGAGACAATGAAGCCAGTTCTAAGAGGGATGTCACAGCTGTAAGTGCCTACATTTAAAAAACAGATGTCTGGTGTGGTGGTGCACGGCTTTAATCCTGCACTCAGGAAGGAGGCAAAGGCAAGTGGGTCTCTGTGAGTTTGAGGCCAGCCTGGTCTACAGAGAGAGTTCCATGACAGCCAAGGCTACACAGGGAAACCTTATCTCAGAAAGCCATAAACAAGCAAGCAAACAAACAGATTTCTCAAGCGTACAACTTAAGGATGTGCCTTAGGGCTTTAAAAAAACAAGAACAAGCCAAACCCAAAAGCAGTACAAAAAAATAAATAATTTTGAGATCATGGAAGAAATTATTTAGGAAATTTTAAAAGTCCAAATAACCAATAAATTAAACAGTTGGTTCTTTCAAAAGATAAATAAGAGTGACCAAGTGTTAGCCAAACTAACCAGGGCAAGAGGTTTGGGGGGGCATATTAATAAAACTAGACAAGAAAAGAGGGGAGATTACAACAGATATCAAGGAAATTCAGAAAATTATAAGAACACACTTTAATTTATATTCCACTAGCCTGGGGGAAAAAAAATGAAAAGAAACAGGTGACTTTCTAGATAAATATGCCCTCCATATCGAAGTTAAACCAAGGAAGATCAGTAAGTTCAACAGGTCTATAGCCAGCAACAAGATTCAAACAATAGTCGTCGTCGTCATCATCATCATCATCATCATCATCATCATCATCATCTCCCAACCAAAAAGAAAAAGAAGAAGAAGAAGAAGTGCAGGCCCAGGGAGATTCATTGCAGAACTTTAGCAGACTTCTACAAAGAACTAACACCATTTCTTTCCAATTATTCCATAAAACAGAAAAAGAATGAATGCTTCTAAACTTATTTTATAAAGTCAGTATTACCATCTGACCCTAATAGCCATCTCTCTCTCTCTCTCTCTCTCTCTCTCTCTCTCTCTCTCTCTCTCTCTCAAACACACACACACACACACACACACACACACACACTCACACACACACACACTCTAGGACTGCTTCCCTGATAAACATAGATGCAAAAATTCCCAATAAAAGTTTGCAAACAAAATTCAAGATCACATCCAAGATCACTCATCGTGATCAAGGCGGCTTGACGTGGAGAGATGGTTCAACACGAGCAAATCAATGAATGACTGTAGTGCGTCTCATCCATGGACTCAAGTGCAGAAACCACATGGTCATTTAATAGAAGCAGAAAGGCCTTGGGCTAAATGCAACATCCTTTCATAATCAAAACCCTGAAAAGGCTAGAAATGAAAGGAATATATCTGAGCATAATAAAGGACATGTAGGATAAACCACAGCCAACATCGTGTTACGTAGGGGAAAAATCTAGAAGCATTTCCACCAAGACCAGGAATAAGACACTCATGTTCAATATGATATTTGGAGTGTTACCTAAGACAAATAAGACAAAAGGAACGAAAAAAGGGACACAAACAGGAAAGAAAGAAATCAACATACCTATTTTTGCAAATAACATCATCTTATACATGAAAGACCAGAGACTCCACCAGGAACCCCTTAGAGCTGACATCAAAGTGGCATGCTATCCTCAAGACCCGGCTATTCCACTCCTTGGAATATACCCAGAAGATACTCCAGCACACAAGAACATTTGCGCAACCATGTTCATAGCAGCCTTATTCATAATAGCCAGAACATGGAAAAAGCCTAAGTGTCCCTCAGTAGAAGAATGGATAAAGAAACTGTGGTACATTTACACTATGGAATACTACTCAGCTATTAAAAACAAGGAATTCCTGAAATTTGTGGACAAATGGATTGAACTAGAAATGATCATAATGAGTGAGTTAACCCAGAAGCAGAAAGAGTCAAATGGTATATACTCACTTATATCTGGACACTAGGCCAAGGGGCATATTCCATGAAAGTCTTCACTTATCAGGAAAGTGGGACAGAGGGGAGGACATCTTATTGGGACTCTAGGTGAGAGAAGCATGGGAGAATGGGAAAATAAAAGGAGCCAGAGGGTCCTAGAAACCTATAAGAAGAACATTATGATGGGCAGATCTGGGCCCAGGGGTCCTGCTCAAACTAAGGCACCAGCCAAGGACAATACTTGCAGTAAACTTCGAACCCCTACCCAGATCTAGCCAATGGACAGGACGCTCTTCAATGTTGAGTGGAGAGTGGGGTCTGACTTTCACACGAACTCTGGTGCCCCATATTTGACCATGTCCCCTGGATGGGGAGGCCTCGTAGCACTCAGAGGAAAGATATCAGGCTACCAAGAAGAGACTTGATACCCTATGAGCATATACAGGGGGAGGAGGTCCCCCTCAGTCACAGTCATAGGGGAGGAGAGTAAGGGGAAAATGGGAGGGAGAGAGGAATGAGAGGATACAAGGGATGGGATAACAATTGAGATGTAATATGAATAAATTAATGAAATATATTTTTAAAATCTAAAAAAAAAAAAGTGGCATGCTACAAAGATGCCAGTAGCCTTCCTGTACACAAGGGATCTTAGAGCTGACCTACTCTGCATGTACCACACAAATGCAACACTTCAACAATGGGAAAACTGGTGGTGGGAAGGGGGGATGTAACACTGGAATCCTGTGCTCTCTGCCCCACTTATTATATATATTAGAACTATTCTAAAATTAGAGGCTATTCATTAATCAAAACTAGGACTTGCTGGTGATAGATACAGGTATGGAATAGAAAAGCCAAACGTTAAGCCTGTGCCACTTTGTTCCTCATTGCTTTTATTAGCCTCTGTGCTATGTCCTTGTAGCACTAGTCTTGCTGTCCATTTGTCGTCGATGGACCACGTTTCATTTTGGCATGCATTCTCTAGGTGACCTGAGGGGAGGCGAGGCATACGGAACATGAAAACCTTCTCTTTGGTCATGTCCAGAAGACCAATGGAGTAGCGCTCGCAGTTCAGGTATGTTCTGACGGTATACAGTGCTTTGTGAAACTGCCGCTCAACGTCAGTGAGCTCTTCAAATACTTTATTGGCTGACCACATAAGGATCTGGAAGTGAGCATTCATTAGACAAAAGAACAAATGAGAGAGGGGAGGGAGGGGGAGAGACAGAGAGGAAATATTAGTTTGAAGAAAACATGAAGTGTATCCAAAAATGAACACGTCTCACAAGAAACTGACATTCTAGATTGAACCTCCAACAAACGTCACAGGTTCTCTAAGGGGGGATGATGGGTAGACCTTTCCCAAGGCCTGGGAAAAGGACAAATGCTTTCAATATTTGCAAAGGCTCCAGTATCAGTAGGCTGCCACTGGACCTCGTGCAGAGGGAGTCATGTGATTCCTCCATGCATCGTTAGCTAGTCAGAGCGAACCTAACCTGGAACGTTGGACTCGGGAGGGAAACCTAGATGCCTTCGTTTCAATGACCACTCCTACATGATGTGCATAAGGAACTTGAGGATCTTGGCCACAGAAATTCCTCTTTATCCCTCTATTTCATGGAAACAATAAACCACAAATGAGCGACTCTTTTCCTACAGTGACCCACAACCGGAGATCTTTAAGTGAGAACTAACGACTATTTAATAGTCATGCCGACCATGTGAGGTGGGTACTGTAGCCATCACAGGCACCCAGAACACAGACTTAATGAGCCAGTTGTACATCCAGCAGGAGGGCAGAAGGCCGGACAGGGAAGGTAGTGAGAGGACACATGCCACCAAGGTTAGGAGGATGGGCTCCACGCGGCTTAAGCCCCCATGAAGGACAAGAGGGGTCTGACTTGCCACTGCTTCTGGGTCCCTCTGGTAGAGGAGCTGAGCACGGAGTGACCACCCATTACCTGGCTTCTCCGGGACTCCACACTGTACAGGTAGCCAGTGTGCTGGAGCCTTAGGGCAACAGCAACAAAGCTGAGGTACTTGGAAAAGACCTACGGGCCACAGAAAGGAACAAGTTACAGTTGAGATCCCTTCCTGCTGATGTACAAGTCAGCTCCTGTAAGCCTGGTGGAACACTGTGTTAGCATTACCTCCTCGTCCTGCTTGGAAAACTCAGGAGCATTGGTTTTGTTGACTGCCATGATCACAGCGAGAACTTCCTTGCCCATCACAATTGGGGTTGCCAGCAGGTTCCTGGTGACATAGCCAGTTTGCTTGTCCATAAAGTCAGAAAAATGGCTGTTCTGGAAAAAAAAAAAAAAAAAAAAAGAATGTTCATGGCCTTGCCAAAATAGAACTGAATCATAGAATGGTAAATCTAAGACAGTCTCTAATTAAAATCCTGCGGACAGACGGCAGGGGCTCCAGCTCAGTGGTTCCACCTTCCACGCCCACCCCATGTCGTTCTATGACCAGCATGTGATGAAGCTATCCATTTTCCATTTTGGAATGTTCACTTTCCACCCAGGAAGAAGCTCATCTGGATCAGGCATGTACTGGACCAGGAGAAAAGAGGTGGCATCACAGCCAGGTAGAAAATAAGATGCTAAGGAGATGAAAAGGGGGCACAGGGTTACTACAGTGGCGTGCACAGAAAGGAGAAGGCACTGGAGATGGGGGACAGCATTCTTTCACTACAAATGCAAATGTACAGTTGAAACCAGCAGCCCCTCTAACAGAACATAAGAAAAAAAAGAAATCAGTAATCCCCTCAAGCTCAATGGTTCACAACCTGGGGATCCCGACCCCATCAACAACCCTCTATCTTCAAAAATATTTATGTTATGATCCATAATAGCAGCAAAAAAGTAAGTTATGAAGTAGCAACAAAAATAATTTTATGGTTGGGGGCCACCACAGCATGAGAAATTGTGTTAAAGGGCCCCAACATTAGGAAGGCTGAAAACCACTGTTCAAGGCCTTCTAACCTTTCCCACTTGAAGACTTTAGTGGTAACTGCAGGATGGCCTCCTTCCAGACCCTTCTCTGTGATCAGACAAAGATGTCTCTGTTTTCTGTAAGTTTATTATTTTTCTAATGTATGTGAGACTTTTATCAAGTCACATGGTCTCAGGGATGTCCCTTCTCCACACTCGGGTGCTCTGTGGGCTAAGCGTGCCCTCCGTCCTCTACTGAACAGTCTGCCACAGTCTCCGTCTCTGAGAACGATGCTTCATCAAACATTCCTGCTTTTGTTTTTATGACATTTCCAGAGTGAAGACCCCATTGGCTGGAGAAACAAGTTGCATGAAATTTTAATACATGCAGATTTGTTTATGAAATGTAAAACTTTTTTAAAAAGATAACCTGCTTTTACTTTTTTCCTTTTATTGAAAATAGATTTTTTTTTCTCACATACTGTTTCCTGAATATGATTCCCTCTCCCTACCCTCCTCTGAGCTCCTCCCCGCCTCCCTTCCAGTCCAGATCCACCCCCTTTCCATCTCTCATTAAAAAACAAGGGTTGGTAACACAATATAATGCAATAAGATAAAATAAAAACTAACACATTGGAATAGAACAAAACAAACAGAAGGCACAAGAAACTGAGACCCACTCCTTCATATGCTCAGGAACCCCATAAAAACATTAAACTCTACGTCCAATGTATACATGGAGAACCTGTAGGGTAAAAGGATACTATATATTATATACACATATAACATATATATGATAAAGTTTTTTTTAAGAAAAGAAATTTTAAATGAAGAGAAAAGTCCTGATGGACCAATCCAAGACAAGGAACCTCTTTAAAATGGCAATGTGTTCATTTTCTGTTGTTCATCTACTCCTGGGCATGCCGCCTACCCTTAGTAGCTTGTTTTTTCCCAGTAAGACTCCTCCTTTAGAGAAAAATAAATTTTCATTTGTAAGTGTCTATCATTTGGAGATAGCTTCTGAGTTAGGGATGGGACATCTGATGCAGACCCATAAGGCCTTGTGCATGCTGCCTCCGTCTGTGAGCTCACATATGTGTCCATCTTGTTGATTTCAAGGACTTTGTTTCTTTGAATCCTCCATCCCCTCTGGCTCTTGCACTCTTTCCACTCCTACTCCTCAAGCACCTGTGAGCCCTGAGAGGAGGGATTTGATAGAGACATCCATTTTTTAGGGCTGAATGTTCCAGGGTTTTTTACTTTCTGCATAATGTCTGGCTGTGGGTCTCTGTATTTGTTTCCATCTGCCACAGGAGGAAGCTTCTCTGATGATGGCTGAGCAAGGCACTGACCTATGAGCATAGCAGAAGACATTAGGAGTCATTTTATTCCTAGGATTTTGTTTTGTTTTAGAACAGCAGTGTTTGGGTTTATCTTAGGTCTTTGGGACATCTACTCTCAGGTTCTTGGTCACCCAAGTAATGCTGAGAATGAGTTCCATCCCTTGGAATGGGCCGTACGTCCAATCAGACATTGGTTGGTTAATCCCAGAAGCCTTGTGGCATCGTTGCCCTAGTATATTTTGCAGGCAGAACACCATTGTAGATAGAGATTTTGTGGCTGGGTTGGTGTTTATGTTTCTCCTTTGGAGGCATGCAGAGTAGCTTCCTGTACCAAGGACACTAGAACACAGGAGTGAAGGCTTTATATATGAACCAGCTTAACATGTCCCTGTTCAATGGCTTGTGTGAGTGTTGTCTTCAGCAGTGGGGCCTTGAAGCCAGTTTGTGGAGAGCAACCTGTAGACTTGGCAACAGCCTGAATTGTTTGGGGATTCCCATGGGACCCCTTTGGCCAACAAGTCAATTAGATGCAACCAATCCTAGTACTAGAAGCTTCATTTGGTGACAATAAATGGTCATTTGGGGCTTCCATCTCTACCATCATTTGGCTATTTTATTTAAATTGACCTCTTATACGAATATATTTTAAGAAGCTTCTATTGTATTAGGTTTCCATACTACCCTTCAAATGGCCCTTAATTTTAGCTGCCTCTCCCCACATTCCCTCCCTTGTTCCCCCCTTCCCTCCTCTCCATTTGATCCTTTTATTCCACTACCACTCCCATCTACCCATAACTATCCTACTTCCATGTCTAAGGAGATCTGTCTGCCCCCTAGTCCCTCACTCTATGCCAAATCTCTGTGGTTCTATGTATCGTAGCTTGGTTATCATTGAATTAATAGCTAATGTCCACATGTAAGTAAATACATATGAATACATACCATATTTGTCTTTCTGGTCTGGGATTCCTCACTCTAAAAGTTTTTTTTCCTCATTCCAGCCATTTACCTGGGAATCTCATGATTTCACTTTTTAAAAATAGCTTAGTAATATGCCATTGTGTAAATGTACCAGGCTTTACGCATTCATCTGCTGAGGGACCCGTAGGTTGTTTCTAATTTCTGGCTACTATGAATAGAGCAATAATGAGCATAGCTGAGCAAGTGCATTTGTGGTATGATGAAGCATCCTTTGGGTATATGCCCAAGAGTGGTACAGCTGGATCTTGAGGTACATATAGTCTCATCTTCCTGAGGAACCTTCAAACTGATTTCCATAGTGGCTGTACAAGCTTGCACTCCCACCAGCAACGGATGTGTGTTCGCCTTACTCCACATCTTCGCCAGCATGAGCTGTCACTTGTTTTGTTGCTCTTAGCCATTCTGACTAGTGTAAGATGAAATGTTAAAGTATTTTTGATTTCCATTTTCCTGATGATCAAGGATGTTGAACATTTCTTTAAACATTTCTCAACCATTTGAGCTTCTCCTATTAAGTCTTCACTCAGAGGGGGATTGGATCAGATGCTAGGACTCTTGCTATCAGACTCCAGGTGAGAGTGGCATGGGAGAATGGAGAAATAGAAGGATCCAGAGGGTCAGGAATCCTACAAGAAGACCATAAAGGCTGGCGGATCTGGACCCAGCATGGGGCCTGCACAACCTGCTGTACCAACCAAGGACAATGCATGCAGAAAACCTAGACCCCCCTATTCAGATCTAACCAATGGACAATTCATTCTCCATGGTTGTGGGGAGAGCAGGGACTACCTCTGACATGAGCTCTGGTGCCCCCACTTCCTCTTGGTGGGGAGGCCTGGTGGCACTCAGAGGAAGGGGAAGGAGGCTATCTGGATGAGACCTGATAGGCTGTGGTCATATGGTGGGGGACGCGGACCCCTTCTGTCATGGGTCTAGGAGAGGGGAATAGGACAGAAAAGGGAGGGAAGGTAGGAATGGGAAGACACAAACAAGGGGATAACAATCGGGATGTAATCTGAGTAAATTATTTTTTAAAATAAATAATATTTCTTATATAAAGATTTTAAAAAGAAATCTCTAACCTATTTTTAAATTGAATTATTTGTTTTCTTGATATCTAGATTTTTGTTTTGTTTTGTTTTTTGAGTTCTTTGTATATTTTGGATACATGCTCTCTATCAGATGTATAGTTGATAAAAAAAGAAAAAAAAGCCAAAAACAATCTTTTCCCAGTCTGTAGCCTGCTGTGTTGTCTGAAATTGTTCTGTAATTCTCTTTCTTTGATGAGTTTTTAAGTAGTTGAGTATCAGGGTAGCTATGGCCAGAAAACTAATTTGGCAATGTTCCTTCTGTTTTTATTTTGTGGAATAATCTAAAGAATGTTGGCATTAACTCTTCTATGAAAATTTGGTAGAATTTTATACTAAAACCATCTCTGGCCCTGAGCTTTTTTGTTGGAAGATTTTTAATGACTGCTTCTATTTCACTAGGGGTTATAGGACTGTTTAAATTGTTCATCTGATCTTGATATAACGTTGGTAAGTGGAATGTATTGAGAAAAACTACCCATTTCTTTTAGATTTTCCAATTTGGTGGAATTTAGGTGTTAAAGTATGTCCTTAGGATTGCCTGGATTTCCCTGGTGTCTGTTGTTATGTCCCCTTTCACGTCTAATTCTGTTTCGTTGGATCTTCTCTCCCTGCCTTTTAGTTAATTTAGATAAGGTTTGTCCATGTTATTGATTTTCACAAAGAACCAACTCTTTGTTTCATTGTTCTGTTTATTGTTTTTGTTTGTTTGTTTCTATTTTATTGATTTCAGTAAATAGCTTTATTATTTCTTGCCATCTTCTCCTTTTGGGTATGACTTATCCTTTTTGTTCCAGAGCAGCAGTTTTCAACCTGTGGATTTGACCTCTTTGGGGGTTGCATATCAGATATCCTGTGTATCAGATATTTACATTGCAAGATTATAAAGTATCAGTGAAATAATTTTATGTTTGGGGGTCGGTCACCTCAACATGAGAAATTGTACTTAAGGGTTGCAGCATAAGGAAGGCTGAGAACCGTTGCTCTAAATATCTAGAGCTTTCAGGTGTTCTGTTAAGTTACTATCATGAGATCTCTCCAGTTTTTTTATGTAGGCACTTAGGGCTATGAACTTGCCTCTGAGAGCCACCTTGTGTCCCATAAGTTTGGGTATGTTATTTTTTGTTTTTTTAAATTTTTATTTTATTTTATGTTTGTTTGTTTGTTTGTTTAAGACAGGGTTTCTCTGTGTATCCTTAGCTGTCCTGGAATTCATGCTGTGGACCAGGCCGGCCTTGAACTCAGAGATCCACCTGCCTCTGCCTCCAAGCTCTGGGATTAAAGGTGAGCACCACCACCACCCAGCTCCATGTTTTCTGACCTAAAGCAGAAGAGTGGTACTGCCTAGAGCCCAGAGTTCCCAGTTTAAACAGGGGGAGATATACCATGCACAGTAAGTTCTTGCACTCAGCAGACACTGGATACGTATAGGAAGAAAAGCATGCCCACCCCCCCCCCCCCACCCCCCCCCCCCCCCGCTTTTCACCCAGAGGAAAAGCAGCTTCCTTTCCACAATGTTCATTTTGCTGTTAGTCCTCACTTTTCTCACCAGTTCTAGTCACAGAAGAAGCTGGATGCTCAGCAGGGTGGTTGTATCCCAGTATGCCCTCCCTGCAGGGCCCAGTGCTCTGCAGGATGCCACAGTTCCTCACTGGCCCCTTTGTCTATCACCTCTGCTCCCTGTAGAATCCTTACCCTCAGCCCAAGACATCTCCAGACTCCTTTACATTCTTTCTCTTGACTCACTGCTTTGAGTGCTATTTTTTTTTTTCAATGCTGTTTTCCATTACTGGTTATATCAGCTTCCTTTTACACAGCTGTCACAGGCACAGACTGAAAAAATGAAATCTCAGCAACGTGGCCCAGCAATTGGAAGTAGGTTGTGTGTCTTTCCAGACACTTTTTGTACTTGACATCACTTTAATCTAGGTTCTTTCTTTTTAAATTTTTTATTAATTTATTCTTGTTACATCTCAATGGTTATCCCATCCCTTGTATCCTCCCATTCTTCCCTCTTTCCCATTTTCCCCTTATTCCCCTCCCCTATGACTGTGCCTGAGGGGGACTTCCTCCCCCTGTATATTCTCATAGGGTATCAAGTCTCTTCTTGGTAGCCTGCTGTCCTTCCTCTGAGTGCCACCAGGCCTCCCCCTCCAGGGGACATGGTCAAATTAATCTAGGTTCTAAAGACAAGCAAATGCTCTTAAGTCCTCTTGGGTCATTTTAACTTTCAAATAGATGCTGGCTTATTATAACATCTAACAGCCCAGGTTAAACTAGCCCTCAACATGAGGGGGGGACTTTGTAGATTTTTTTAAAAAAGTACCCCCCAATGATGTTCTTTTTTTCCATAAAGAAACTCCTGAGAGCAACTGGAGGACACCGGAGCAGCAAGACACTGTCTCTACTAACTCAGTGTGTGTAAAGGTTAAACCCGCCAAGACTCGAGGTCAAGAGGTAGAAAGGGAGACAGGAAGGGGAAGAGAGGAAGGAGGGGGATCTATAAACACCCAGTTAATTATTGGAAACATCAGCCTCCAGGAGCTTTTTTTTCCCCAATCAGTCCGATTGAACCACACCTAAGCAGCCGATGGCCAGCTTCCCCAGTAGAAAAGGAAACAGCATAAGAGGTTTTCCTTTCTTTCTCAGCTTCCTGTTGTTAAATGTTTTCCTCCTTTAACCTGGTCTCAATCAGCAATGATCGCTGACCCTTTTATTTGACCATGCACACCTGGTCTCCAAAGTCCTGCTCTCATAAAGATGATCATTAAGATCGCTGTGGTTAACTGAGGGTCTACTACAAATCATCTTATTCGGCTGTCTCCATTCCCAGCAGTACAAACTCAATCCTACTCTTCACTGACTAGTCCTCAGACATGGATATGCACCCAGACCTATCAAAGCATGGCCACGGCTTCCCTGTTACCACCTTCATGGCTCCCATGGTCAGGAGCAACCGACTCTGCATCTTTGTCTCGGTGTCACCTACACACTTACCTGTGCCCGCATTGCTACCCAGATGAGAAGTGCATGTGGTCAGTGATGTGTTGAAAAGGGAAGGCCTTGAGGACCTTGGGGACTGTTGCCGACCTGAAGTGCTGCCTTCCTGACCATGAACAGATTCTTACTACAGAGATGCAAACGTCAGTGATGGCCCATAGCATCTGCACAGGGTCTTTGTCAAAATCAAATAATGCCAAAAAAAAAGTGAAGATTCTTCAGGAACTGGCAAATATGGTAGAAAGGCGAAGGGTAATGATGACCCTTCGTTTACAGCTTCGGCTCCAACCTTTCCTTGCTGCAGACTTCACTGCAGTGGCCAAAGCATGGCGAGGAGCAGAGGGCACTGGCCAGAGTCACTCACAGACATCCGCCATGCATTCTGCAACAGAAACCATTCTGTGGCCCCAGGCTTCCCATCTGACATAGGAGAGGGTTGAGCTAGAGCTTCCCCAAGCCTTCCCATCACAGATACCCCACATTTGAGGAGAGGTACCCTCCATCTTCCTGCCTCTGCTCACCCTACAGCCCTGTGGTTTTCAGCACTGGTGGCGTATTTGTGCCATTTGGGGAGCCCATGGCCCAAACAGAGTCTGCTGGGAGTCACAAGCCTCAGTATTATTAGTTGGATTCAATGCATAGCTGGAGTTGAAAAGCATCACTCTAGTGGAGAAAGTGCTTATAATCTATAGACATAGGAAGCAAGGGAGGTCTGTCTCTCACACTCATGCCTCCCCATTCCGTTCTGAACATCAAGAGTGCTGAGGGAAGCGGGGAGACACTTTGTCCCCCGCCCTCATCATCCTTACAGCAAAGCTCCAGGGACAAGACAGCCCAGGGGCACATCACCCGCGGAGCAATTCTTGTTGTTATTGCCTCGCTATCAGAAATCATTTTACCCAATTCTCCTTGGCGGGGGGGGGGGGGGGGGGGAGTCTTAGAAAAAAAAAAGTGTGCACATCAGAGCCTGAAGTTTGATGTCTTTCTAGTTGTGGAGATGTGAGGAGGCATGCTCTCATTAGAAAATTCCAGGTGTCGGGACCTAGGCTATTAGCTGGAGTCAAGAGAAGCATCTTCAGAGCAGTATCAACCCTTGGACCCGAGGAGTGCCCTAGGGTGTTTGCGGAATGGCGCTAATGTTTGACACACTGATCCTCCGGCTCAGTGTAAGCCTTCTGTAATCAGCGTCAGGAGGTATTTGGAGATTATCTCTGACCTCTCAGCTGCCCTTAGTCACGAGCCAGTTTATGGATCCTGCACAGAAAGCACTTCGGGGCTGCCCTCTGACTCATCCTCTCCCCATCTGAACATCGCTGTCCCTGCCTGCTAATAATAGCACTCAGTAATGGGGTGTGGGTGTGGGAAAGCACTGAGGCTTTCTCAGGAAAGAATGAAAGAAAGAAACTGAGGCTGGTGCTCTCACTGCTTCCCAGGGAAAGATTGTGAACGGTCAGCATTTTATAACGCTTTTCTAAAATGACCATGTGGGGCAGTGGTCAGAAGAAAGAGCTGCGCTTCTTTTGTTTTCACAAGGAGCATAGATAGATAGCAATGCCTTGTGCTATGCCAGTGCAGTCTTGGTCTTTAGCAGGGTGCAAATGCCTCCCTATAGATTGTTATTTGTGATTGATCATCCTGGTCACGGGGGAGGGGCCAATTGCACTGAATCACTTAAACCAACATTTCATTAAACCAACAAATCAACATTTGTGTTGATTCAAATCAAATATTGTAACATTTGAATAGAAGTGCTTTGCTGCTTTTTTTTTTTTTTTTTTTTCACAGTGGACCTATGAGTGAAAGAATTGGTTTGGCCAGGCATGGTGACACACGCCTGTAATGCCAGTACTTCGGAGGTAGAAGCAGGTAGATCACTGTGAGTGTCAGGCCAGCCTGGTCTACAAAGCGAGTCTAGAACAGCCAAAGGCTACACAGAGAAACTCTGTCTCAAAAAACCAAACAAACAACAAAAAAAGAAAGGAAGGAAGGAAGGAAGGAAGAAAGAAAGAATTGGTTTGTGAGCCAGTTCATTCCAGAGAAACCTCCAAGGGTGCTGACTGAGAGGCATGGGAAAGACTTCCTGTGCTAGCCTTTGGTGTGCTAGCTGATCCTACTGGCCAGCTTGGCAGAATAATAGTCCCCAAAGCAATAGAGGCATAACTCTAGCCAGGAGTGCCTGATTTAAAAAAAAAAAAAAAAAAAAAAAAAATATGGCAAGGTGTGCTAACACTAGAAAGTTGTATTCAGCGCGCCTCTGAAATTCCAGCGTCACTGGGCACTTTGTATTGTGATTTGTTAACTCCAGCCTGGCTAGGTCAGCACCTCCTTCCCTTCAGTTGCCCCTTGTCTCTGGCAAGCCCTCTGCCCCATTACAGGAAGAGCCACCTACCTTTTTCACATCTGAGACATTGAGGGCTTTCTTCACGTGAGCGACCCAGCCAACTATCCCAACGTCCAACGGAAACACAACTTCTTTGTCAGGGGCCACGAGATTGTCCTCAAACTTTGAAGTCGGGGTGACGTCCAGCAGCCTGGAGGCTACCTCCGGTATGCCGTTTCTTGCTCGGCATACGAACATACTGCAGCAATCAGCCTGAAGAAGCTGAGCCAGCCTCTGCAGGCCCCTGTGAGCCACCTGCTCCACGCTGCCTGACTCGTCCTGCATATATTGCAGAAGCTCCAGGCACAAAGCTGGCTCGTCCACCTGCGTCGTCTCAGGGACAGACATGCTGGCCTGGACCCCTGGATGGCTGTTCGTGAAGACCGCCCCCCGCGCCTCCACCCGCAGCTTCTTGTCAAAGTAGTCCTTGGCAAACTGAGGGTTCTCTTCCATATATCGCTCCACTGCCTCTTGGCTGACCTCGCCCATGGTGAGCCTTGTGTTGCTGCGGCTATCCAAAACGGAGGGCTCTTCAGAGTGATACCCTGAGCAGCATGAAATACATCATGGCCAAAATAACCAAGCAATGGTGTGCTAACGAAGAACCAGGCAGTACTTCTTTAAACCCCAAGAAGGGAACCAGGAAGGTTGTTTAGTGGTTCTTTCAAACTGCCTGGGACGTGACACAAGACCTCGGCTTAGGATAGCCAGGAAGCAGTGGATTAAGGAGTTTTTTTAAGTCACGAAATCCTCGGCGTTATTAGCCTCTAAGTCCTCAGAGAATCATCCGAGCCAGGTGGCAGTGTCTGTCCCAGAAGAGTACCTCAACTGCTGCTGTCCACAGGCAGGAAGAATCACCTGCCAATCTGTTGGCCACCTTACAGTAGCACAGAGAGGCTTTTTAAATTTCTCTTGTGTGACAGCTATCAGACCTCAGAAGTGCTGGGGTGTTTGCGTTTGTGTATGTAGCAACTTTAACCATTATAGTGAGCACTAGAAAGGGAGACAGTAGGTTTTAGTATCCAAGCAGAAAAAAAAAAAACAAAACAAATACTAACCCTTCCCTCTCCTCAAAAGCCCTTTGATCCCCAGGTTGTGCAGTCTATTCTTTCTCTGTAAGCCTTCCTTCTCAGTGGCCCCCGTGGTAGGAAGCTCTCTCTTAGAACTGCTTTAAAGGAGCAAAACCGAGGGTTATTAGTAAGAGTGTTAAATGTAGTTTAAAAATAAAATATGCCTACAGTCTAAGTACAGGGTGCATGATAACACCCGTCAAGGACAAAACTACAGAATAACCTTTGCTGTCCCTAACTGGCTTTTCTGCCCCTAAGCATATTAGTTAGGATTTTGTTTTCAGTAGTAGTGGCTGGGCATCATGCATTTCCCCACGCTCTGAGGCAGCTGATTAAACCGACAGGACATGAGCTGTGTCTTCCGTTGCTAGGATCCCTACATCTCAGGGGCTGTTAGTGAGCAGAGCACACACCGCACCACTAAGTTTTGTTTAATGTTTATTTTATCAAGCTTTAATGCCTATTAATCACATTTCCTCGAGCAACACTGTCACACATCTCCTCAGTCAAACAAAACATTTTCCAATCCAGTTGACTTGAATATTTAAGTGCTGACTCTAAGTCTTGATGAGTCTTTTAACTGTTTCATTATAGCTTTAAACATCGCAAGATACAAGTTAAAATGAAAAGCAGTGAATACTAATCGTTAGTGTGTCCTACTTAGATTGGCTTCTAAAGGACAATGTGCAGGTGTCATTTAAGTCTATCAGTGCAAAGCTCTGCCTCGCTAGAATACAGTAACCTTAGTAGTCACAGAAGAGAGAGTTTGAGGCTGCAGAGTCAGGTCATGAACTGATATTCTTAGTTATAACATGGTTTCCCCAAGGGAACAGAATTCACACTGGCATTAATAAGCTATGCCCATTTGTATAGCAGTGATTCACCAGTTAACCCCAATACAGTAAGGTACCCACCTTTTCTTCTGTTATGTGACACTCAAGTCTCCTCTTAGGAGGGCTTTTGCCAGGTGACTATTTCCTTCATAACATCCTTAGAGAAAGGCATTAGGTCCTAATCAGAATATAAAAACCCTAGATCAAGCAACAACAAGCAGTGAGATTGAATCAATAATAATCCTTCTCTAAAAATAAAAGGAGAGCAGACAGAACAAGTGGAGAACAGTCCAGGAATGTCGAGTGAGCCCTAATCACAGGACTTCAGAGAGTATACTAGGGGCTTTAACACTTTTGACATAGGAGAGGATGCTTTGCAGTTTAATCTGGTAGCAAAGTGATGCTGGATTTGTACAATAAGTTTGGAAGAGTTCCCTCTATGGCTACCGATGCATCAGCTATTAAGAGCACTTTGCTTACTGCTCTTGCAGAGGGCCAGAGTTCAGATCCCAGCACACACTCAGGTGGCTCATAACTCCAACTCCAATGGACCCAATGCTTGCTTCTAGCCTCTGCAAACACCCTTACACCCATGTGCATATACTTACACAGACACAAACATGCAAAAAAATTAAACACCTTTTTAAAAAAGAGATCTCTTTCTTTCAATTACACAAAACAGTTTGAGAAGCATTAGTTCTTCTTTAAGAGTTTGGTAAAATTCTACAATGAAGCCATCCAGTTCTAGCAAGCCAATAACATAACACTGGGGCTAGAGAGAGAGCTCAGCTGTAAGAATCTTTACTGCTCTATCAGAGGACCCAAGTTCAGATTTCAACACCCACATCAAGTGGCTCACAAACACCTTTAATACCAAGGACTCATATGATGCCCCCATCTGGTTTCTGAGAGAGCACGTGCACACGCACGCACACACACACACACACACACACACACACACACACACACTCACACACTTTTTTTTTCTGAAATATATATCATCTTTTTTTTTATTAATTTATTCTTGTTACATCTCAATGTTTATCCCATCCCTTGTATCCTCCCATTCCCCCCCCCCCCCCCCATTTTCCCATTATTCTCCTCCCCTATGACTGTTCCTGAGGGGGATTACCTCCCCCTATGTATTCTCATAGGGTATCAAGTCTCTTCTTGGCTACCTGCTGTCCTTCCTCTGAGTGCCACCAGGTCTCCCCCTCCAGGGGACATGGTCAAATGTGAGGAGGTAAACTTTAAACACTTTTTTTTTTAATGTAACACAGCACATAAATAAAATTACGGGTAAAACCCATCAACCTCCACAGGACAAGTCTATCCAAATCCATGGCCACACAGATGACCCTGGTTAAACAGAACAAAATTAAAAGGACGTGAATATAAGAAAGGGATTTGCTAGGTATGGTGGCTTACAGCTTTAATCCCAGCATTTAGGAGGCAGAGGCAGATGGATCGCTGTTCAAGGCCAGCTTGTTCTACAAAGGGAGTCCAGGACAGCCACGGCTGTTACACAGAGAAACCCTGTCTCGAAAAAACAAAAACAAAGAACAAAAAACAAAAGACACACACACACACACACACACACACACACACACACAAAGAAAGGGAGGTGTGAGGAGGAGTATATAGGTGACAACAGGATGAGAACAATCAGAATTCATTACAGACATATATGAGACTGCCCAAAATCAATTTTGTAAATTTTGTTTTTATTTCCTCAGATGAGGGGGATGAGATAAAAAGCCATTCCCATGCCTTTCTAGCTCTTTCTGAACTCTCACTGGCTTGTTCAATTTAGCTCTTCTCTCCCAAACTCCTCGCCAAGCTGACTGATTCAAACTGGCTTCTCCTGGCTTCTGACTGAATTGCTCTGCCTGGCCTTAAACTAATTCTGGCAGTATGTATTAATCTTCAGGCTCCTTCTCATTCTCTGGCTCATTTGTCTCCACCTGCGTTTACCTTGTTCTCTCTGCAACCTGTCTTTGTAAAACTGTCCCAGAATAAAACCTCTCCCTCTCTCTCTGTGCTGCTCTTAAGTAGCCTCTCTTTCCTGTCCTGTTCTTGTGAGGGTTGGGCATATCCTACCTCCGACTCATTCTGTCAAATCTTTCTCTGATTCATCACTTTGTCCATCAATTAGACATCTCTTTCAAACATGGCTGCTTCCATCTATAAACGGTCCTTACCTTCATTTTTGGGATTAAAGGTGTGTACTAAGGGCATGTCTGTCTTCCAGCCAGATCATGCTGTAATCCAAAGCATGTTTGCATTCCAACCAGATCGCATAGACCTAGAAGTCTTTGGATGTGATCCCTTGCCAGAACAGCCTTATTACTGGATTAAAATTATTCTACACAATTTAACAAAAAATATTTTAAATGGCATAAAGATTAGCAAATGATCTGAATAGATACTTTTCAGAAGGAGAGATACAAATTGTAAGTAGATATAAGAAAAACACTGGATATAGTTATGTATGAAAGGCATGCAAATTAAATATATATTGAGACTGTATCTCATCTAGGTAAAATGGTTACTACTAAACCACCCAATGCTGGTAAGTATGTGAATAAAAAGTGACCTTATACACTGGTGGTGTGTATGTAAATTACTATACTCACTGTGGTAAACAGGATAGAAACTCCTCAAAAACAAAACAAAAGAAAACAAAACAAAAACTCAAAACTGCAGAACTACCAAAAGATCTAGTTAGCCTTCTCCTGGATATATATCCAAGGAAAATAAAGTCAGCACATCAGCAACACTGGCATGCTAATATTTGTCTCAGCATTATTCACAATAGTTAAGAGGTGGAATCAGCTTGTATGTTCATCTACAAATGAAGAAAAACTATATGTAATATACCTATAAGTATATAATTCTATATAATATAGTTATATGATATATTTAGTAGAGTATTATCCAGCCCAAAAACTGAAATTCTATCTTTAGTAAGAAAATGGATAAAACTGGAGTCTGTCCAATGTGTTAAACAAAAATAAGTCAGACGCAGAAAGACAAGTATCACATGTTTTCTTTTATATGTAGGAACAAAAATCCAATGACCTGAAACTATAAGAGCACTTACTGGGAACTATGAAGGGGTTTGGAGACAGGGAAAAGAGGGTCGGGGGAGCACCGATATGTGTCATATGAATGTATGGAAATTCTACTGTGAATTCCATTAATTTGGCACAATAACATATTAAAAACTATAATAAAAATGTGATCTTGTAGTGTACTGGGCAAGATAAATGGGAAAAAGCAAATACTTGGCATTGATATATGGACTTAGAACATATACCTTGAAAATGTGAGTAGGTCTCAATCCTACACTTATACACTTTACATTATGAAAATAATTAAGTATATGTGATTAATAGCATTGCAATGTGTTTGTCATAAGCATGGTGATACAAGCGAAAGACTAGAAATCGTTAAGGCAGGCTTGAGGGCTAGCTCAACAGGAAAGGGCGCTTGCTGCTGAGCCTGATGACTTGATGTTTGGGCTTCAGCAAGTGTGTTTCCCAACTCCACACACAGCCTGCTCTTGTCACCTTCTCTGTTCTGCCACTGTCCCATGGAAAGAAGCTCAAAACCAGGGGCTCAGTCATGTCCACCAACTGTGAAGGCGCTCGGACTGCAGGAGCCCCCAGGAGATTGCTCTGCCTGTTCCTAACTGGCAAGTATGACTGAGTGTCTTAGAGACAGCTTGCATGATGGGACCCAAATTATTTTCAACTAAATTGATGATGTTGGTGCCTTTGTGGCCATTAGTTTTGATACAGGAAAAGTGGGGTGTCTTTGAGTTCAGTGGACATCTTCTCTCTTGCCTCAATTGGGCCATGGCCCAGGAGTTAGGATGTGGATGCTCACAGCCAGATAAAACGCCACTGAGTCAGCCACGTTGGATTCTTGTTCCACAAATTCAAAGAATGAAACTCATGGGTCAGAAAGGATGAATTTTATAAAGAAGTTTATTATAGATCTGTAGATGAGAGCTTAGAAGGTAGAAGGCAGAAATGCAATAGAGCAGGGACCAGTACCTGAAAATAGCATCCATTGAACTGCTTGTGTGGGACCTCTCTAAAGGACTTAGCAGAAGCTGGGATGAAGCATGAGACCCAGTCACGCAATTGCCTCATGCAATTCTAGTCACTTCTGCACTAATAGCTTCCAAAAGGAGGATTACAAAGAACCAGGTACCAGGAGGCTCCTCTGGCTTTCCTGGCCTCCAGCAAGAACATTCTTAGACTTTCTGCTTTGGAGTCCTTGCCTAGAGGGCCGACTGGATTCTATCTCCTGTTGTTGTCATTAGCTCCTCTGAAGAGGGAAACCCAACTGCTGTTAAGAGAATTTAAATGGCCAATATGGCTTCTTCAAGCTGAGTGGGGTTGTTGAATGTGGCAGTTGGGGGTACCTTTCCAGTGGGTCTACTGACGGGATCTCAAAAGTGCATCAATCGGTACTTTCATCTACACAACAGTCAAGTGTAACTGGAAGGAAGTCCTGGGCCAGAACCCAGAGTCATGATTGAGGGAGCATCAGGACGGAGTGAAATTAGAGCCCTTGAGCAGAGGAAATGAGTCCATCCCACTGGGAGTCTGCATGAGTTAATTAATAGAAAGCTTTAACATTATAAGCCCTCATCAGAGTTGGGCGTGGTGGTGCACGCCCTTAACCCCAGCACTCAGGAGGCAGAGGCAGGCCGATTGCTGTGAGTTCAAGGCCAGCCTGGTCTACAAAGCGAGTCTAGGGCAGCCAAAGCTACACAGAAAAACCTTGCCTCAAACAAAACAAAACAAAAACCAATACCTCAGCAGAGAAACAAGTTCTCCCATAGGTGAAGCAATAATGAAATTGAGCCAAGGTCAAATGCCATGTATCTGGGCAGCATTTTCCTCATTGAGAAATTGAGAAATGGCCATCCAAATAACATCTCACATGGTTAGCTTAAGCCTGATGTCAGTGTGGTTCTTGAGACTGTTAAAAAATCATCCTTTTTAATCTTTGGTTATTCTTTCCTGATGGGTGTTAAGACCATGTAGGTGGCCAAAACTAATCCTTTTATTGTTAAAGCCAATAGAGGGTCGGGTCCTCAAGGCTTACATAAGCTTCAGAGAAACCCTGTCTCCTTTAATTAATCACTCTTCTCCTCTCCTCTCTCTCTCTCTCTTTCTCCCCCACCCCCGCCCCGTGTGTGTGTGTGTGTGTGTGTGTGTGTGTGTGTGTGTGTCCCTTCCTTAACTTCTTTCTCTTTCTTCCTTTCTGTCTTTCTTCCTCCCTTTTCCTCTCTCTTTTTAATGTCTTGCTCCTTCCTTTCGTTCTTCTTTTTTCCTTCTCCCTTCCCCTTTCTTCTTTCCTCTTTTTTCTTAATTTCTTTCTCCTTCCTTCCTTCCTTCCTCTCCCCTGACCCCTGCCTCTTTCTTTCTTACCAGTTGTATCCCTTGTTGGGCAAGAGTCAGGCTCTTTCTGACTGTAGTATTTCCTTTAGAAGCATGAAGGACATTTCCTCCTGTGTTGACTCTCTTCTTTTCAAAATATGCACTGGTTAAGTCTAGTCTCTTGCTCTGATCACCATCAGACAGGGAACTTGACAGCTTCAGGACCCTTTGCAGATGGCCCATAATATCCTTGGCCATAGTTGACCTTGGAAGGCAAAGACCAAAATATTTGCTCTTTAGTCCTTATAACCACACTGATATGATCTCAATCATGGATACTGAACATGCAGAAAATCAGTTGCACCAGTCTGGTACTTTTAACTTCCCCTCCCGCATTTAAAAATATTTACTTTATGTTATATGTATGAATGTTTTGCATACACACACACACACACACACACACACACACACACTTGATGAATGGTTGACACCTGCAGAGGTCAGAAGATGGTGCCAAATTCCCTGGAGCTGGAGTTATGGATCATTGTGAGCTGCCATGTGGATTACAGGAATCAAACCTGAGTTGTTTGTAAAAGCAAAACATGTTCTGCACTTCTGAGCCACCTTTCTGGCTTCAGGCACTTTTAACTTTTGTGTAACATTTAGATAAAGCTCAGGTAAAAACCAAACACTTTAAAATAAATGCTAATAAGAATTAGACACATATTTTGTTCTTTAAGCCATTCCTTATAAATGCTGCTGTCTTAGTTAGGGTTGCTAGTGCTATGATGAAACACTATGACCAAAAGCAACTTGAGGAGGAAAGGGTTTACTGGCCTTGCATTTCCACATCATAGTCTATCATTGAGAGAAGTCAGTACAGGATCTCAAGCAGGGCAGGAACCTGGAGGCAGGAGCTGATGCAGAGGCCGTGGAGGGATGCTGCTTACTGGCTTGCCCCTCATGGTTTGCTCAGCCTGCTTTCTATAGAACCCAGGACCACCAGCCCAATGATGACACCCCCAACAATGGGCTGGGTCCTTCCCCATTAATCACCAATTAAGACAATTCTCAGTAGGCTTACCTACAGCCAGATATTAAGGAGACATTTTCTTGTGGTTCCCTTCCTCTCAGATGACTATAGTTTGTGTCAAAGTGACAAAAAACTAGCCAGTACAAAGAACAGATCAGTAACTTAAGAGAACTCTATAAATGTATAAATAACGGTTTGGTTGAACTTTGACTCTAGATATTTTAATAACTTTTAATCGTCAGGAATATATGATCTTTAAGTCTCCTTGTTTACATGTCTCGTCTTAATTGGAACTCTCGTGACTTGTTTAGGTGTTATAGCTTGTCTTTTTTTTCCAAATCTAAAAGAAAAAAATCCATCCATCCTATTTTAAGACAAACTCTTTGCAAAAAAAAAAAAAAAAAAAAATAGTTTAAGAGGAATCTCAAAAAGAAAAAGCTGACTATGTTGGCTTCAGTATGTTGGAGTCAAAGGACAAGCTTGAAAGCCAAGTAATTACATTATATAAAAAATAATGCCTGAAATTTAGAAGAACCTCTCACAGGGGTCTGGAACACCCTTGTTAGTCTGGTATAGGAAATGCATTCACCTTATCACATGGCAACAGTGAAACCGAAAAAATATTACATGAGATTTCTCTCATTGAATTAAAAACTCCCGAGTTCAGTTAACATGGCCATAGCAGATGATACAAGGAGTTCAGTTAACATGGCCATAGCAGATGATACAAGGGAGTAGGAGAATGTGCCTCAGGTAAGTTGCCTCAAAGTAGCAAAGTAAAGAAACAGAAGGAAAGAATTCCAAGACTTCTATCCAAGACTGAGGAGTCGCCAGAAATAGGATTCCACTGAACTGGTAATTTAGGGGCTTTTATTAGAGGGCTTATAGCTGAAGTTGGGTGCCATGTGGGGACGGGCCAGTCTAGCTGCTTGGGTGCCTCCTCTTTGTCTCAATTACATCCTCACAAACAGCTGTCGGGTAGGGAGTAACAAGGAATGGAATCCCTCCTGGCAGGTCCTGGCCTCTGGCAAAGACTCTCAGAACTGCTGCTATGGGAATCCTGGCCCCACTGGACCACTGTCTATCTCCCGTTCTTATCGGTTTGGCCCTCTGTACCCCTGAAACATTAGCTAGCTCACATTTTCATTCTTCAACCATTACTTATTGTTTGGTTTGGTTTGGGTTTTTTTTGTTTGTTTGTTTTTGTCTTTTAGAGACTCACTTTGTAGACCAGGCTGGCCTTGAACTCTGCCTCCATGAATGCTGAGATTGCAGGCATTCGCCATGGTGCCCAGGTCTTGGTATCTTTTAAAGGCTGCCCCCAATTTTCTTGTTTTTCATTATTCTAGGCCTCTTTGACAGTCTGAGGAAGTCAATGTCACTTCATACAAAATGGAGTGGTCAAAGATGGCTAATTTGTTTGATGGCAAAGATGTAAATATCTTGCATTAGTTCTTTCAATTACGGCAAAACCTCTTCTAGCATTTTTTAGGAGGTGACTTGCTCTTCGAGGTTAGTGTTAATATTAATATTAATATTAATAGCTCTTATAGATGATCTTTCAGCATATCAGAGGTGGGTTTTTTTGTTTGTTTGTTTGTTTTGTTTTTGTTTTTGTTTTTTTGAGATAGGGTTTTACCATGTAGCTCTGGATAACTTGGAACTCACTATTTAGACCAGGCTAGATTTGAGCCCCCAAAGATATGCCTGTTTCTATGTCTTGAATGCTGGGATTAAAGGTGTGTGTCATCATGCCTGGTTTCTGGTTGGTCTTTAAAAATATACTTTTTAATGAAGTGAAAAGGATAACTCAGTATCTATCATGTGCAAATGGTGTGTCTCATGGAGGAAAGGCCATAGCAGCCATCAGCCTTACAGTGAGGAATGGCAAAGAAATGAACTTTATATGCATTGTATGCAAACTCAAAACACAGCTTTACTTATAAAAAGAGCTGGGGAATGTTGGCAAATGAAGTTTTTTGTTTTGCTTTATGCTTGACATTTTACCTATAGAGAAATTGAAAAATAGAGGAGGTACAAAGAAATTAAATCTCAACTGTATCAAATCCTATCATATAGGAGTAAACACTAAGAATATTTTCCCTTTGGGTGTCTGTGTGTGCGTCTGAAAAGTTATTTATGATGTCTAAAACGTCAGTTAACCTGAATCCACACATTTGTAGGCATGAAGAAATCCAGGAGAGAATGCCAAAATAAACTGTTTTTCTTTGCTGGGATCTAAAACATCAAGGTCTGAGTGAAAAAAAGGAGGAGGGAGGGGGAGGGAAGGCAAGAGAGGAGAAAGAGGGAAAGGTGGTGTACTGTTTTTAAAATTATCTGTGTTACCAGTAGGCCCGGCTACAGATCAATTAAGACACAGACACCTGTTATATTTTAAAATACCCTTAGTTAACTTGGGGGCAGGGCAGAAATCAATCCTCTAAACTACCTTCCATACTAGAGCCTCAGGCGTGGGATCCCTGTCTCAATCTCATGTCATCTGTTTTTAATAACTTCTATCAAGCGACCTCCCATCTATAATCTCATATACTTGTTCATGTTTTTTTATCTGGGCTGGATTCTCCATCCATGCCAGCCATGTGCTTCTCCTCCAGCTAACCCATAGCGGTCTTTCTCTCTTTCCCTCAGGTCTCTTATTTATTTATTTATTTATTTATTCATTTATTGACAGGCCTTCTTCTTTCCAGAATTCCTTCCTCTCCTAGCCCCACCTGTCTCCTCTGCCCTGCCCAGGTGGGATGGCTTTTTATTAAGCAAAAGGTGGGTCAGAGACAGCAAACAGTAGTTAGCATCAAAATACAACAGACCATCCCCCAACAGTGGTGTGGGAGAAAGGGAAGAGGCAAGGAAGAGAAGAGGATTAAGTGCTCTGCTTTCTAAACAGCTAAGGTATAAGTGAATAATATTTTTGAAAGAAGACAGATTGAGATCCCCTACAATTATTCGCTATACAGCAAGCATCAGGGCCAGCAGGATGCGCTCCAGGAAAGTCACTTGACTAGAGGTATGACGGAACTTTTCTTTCAGAAATATTTAGCCAGAAGCATGCCATCACTCAAGTTATGCAGGAACTGGGCCCAGAGGTGATGGAGCATGCCTCTCAGGACTCGGGAGTCAGAGGCAGGGTGAGTTCAAGGCCAGCCTGGTCTATAGAGCTAGTTCTAGGATAGCCAGGGCTTCACAGAGTAACCCCGTCTCGAATAAACAAAAAACAAACCAAACCAAGGAAGAAGGAGGAGAAGAAGAAGAAGAAAGAAGAAGGAGGAGGAAGAAGAAGAGGAGGAGGAGGAGGAGGAGAAAACCAAGTTATACAGGAACAGTCAGATTTCTACTCTGGAGTGTGAAGAGGGAATACAGTGCTGGGCAGGTGTCGGGGAGGTACCCAGAAGTCCTTTCCTGGGTGCAGAGATGTAGATCACACACATCATCAAACACACAGTTCTGCCACACCCTCCAGAGCACATCATATTCCAGCTGGCCGGGATCACAGTTAGACATCTTAATCTGTAGGCTCAGCCAACTGTAAGCCAAGGGGAAAAGCACATAAAGATCTAAACAACAGAAGCAACTGGAATTTGCAGCACAACAATCACTCTGCTGAACCTCTGGGGACACAGCGATGTGTTGCACATCCTGTTGTGACCTCCTGCCATCGTGCAGACCCTCAGCCTCTCCCCAGTCTGTTTATCTGAGTATTGGACAACTTTGGCTTGTTTTTGAACTATGTGTTAGGCACTAATGTCCATATCTCTGCTGAGTTTTTATTATTACTCTCTAAACAATACAGCTAATAACTATTTGCACAGCAATATGCCATACTTGTGTCTATACTGAGCATGTAGTTTTTCAGTTTTTTGTCATTCCCTAAACAATACAGTACAAAAGTTATTTGCATAACATTTACATTTTGTTATGCATTATAATCACAGATAAGACTGAAATATATGTAGATTATATTCAAATGCATCATTTTATGCAAAGAACCTGGACATCCTCGGATTTTGGAGGGGCATGGGGCACTGGAATCAAGCTTCTGTTGAAACAGAGGGGCAAGTATGTACATCCTTTGGTAAAACTAGCCCAGTCCAGTTTCCCAGTTGCCAGCTAGACCATGTTTTTTTATTAAAAGAGCAAGCCTTTAATTCCAGCTCTTGAGAGGCAGAGGCAGACAGATCTCTGAGTCTGAAGGCAGCCTGGTCAACAGATCCAGTTCCAAGGCAGCCAAGGCTACACAAAGAAACCCTGTCTTGACAAACCAGCAACAACAAAGGTAAAATTTTCCAGTCAGGCTGCTGGCCAGAAGCAGTGGTCCCTAACTCTGGGGTCCTCTAGGGTTAAACACATAGACCCTGGTGCCATGGAGACTGCAGGGAACACAGTGGTGCAGGAGTGGGAACATAAAGCTGAGAGCCAGGCAAGTGGGTGTCCAAACGGTCACAGGAAGCCGAAGGAAGCCACAGATGTCTTTGCAAGGTAGCCAAGTGCGGCTAACTGTTGCAGGAAACACCAACCAATTTTTTTGTGTGGTGTGTCTCCTCTCCTTTCTCTATCTCTTATTTCAAGTCCACCTATGGCAAAATGGTCAATCTCCTCTCCGATGCTCAGACTCTGGGCAGAGGAGACATAAATACTTTCTTGGCAAAAATCACTAAATCTCATTGGGTCAAAAATCTTCTTTTGGACTGCCTACATGGATTGCAAGCTCCAGATGCAGACGGAAATGCAGTAAATTGTGTTATGCACAAGCAAAAAAAAAAAAAAAATCAGCCAGTCAACAGCCTTTTGGCTACTGACCAATAAGGTTATGGAGTTCTTTCTCTCGCCTTTTGTCTACTCCTGGCCCGTTTTCCTCACCGTTTTGGAAATAAATGCAATCCCAATATGGTTTAGGAATAAAAACGCCCAGTAAACAGTTGCAGTTATGTTTTTCAGTGTGGTTTCAGAGAAGTGTGGTAACACAAGTGGACAACCAACCACTCGGCCACCAGCGCTTCGAAAAATATTTCCTGTCCTGACCAGGTTGCGTTTCTAGAGAATATTTAACAGGGAGCGTTTTAGTTCTTCTAAAGATGATGAAACTAAAGAACAAATATTGACGCAAACAGCACCACAACTCCTCAAAGAGTAAAATATGCCCTTTTTTCTAAGGGGAAAAAAATTCCCAGCCAAAATATGCCAAAAAAGCTACGCACAACAGGTCCTCAGGAGAAGCAGGGGCCACTTGGGAAAGCCAAGCCCTGGACACTAAAGTTCCAGAACTGCATCATAGGTCTCTTCTTGCTCAGTGAGGCCACCATCACCACACCATGGCCACGTAGGCCTCCAGCCAGAGCAACAGGACCTGGAGGCTACCCCAGACCGCAGCTGGCTGCCGCTGGGTACCCGGGCCAGCTCTTGGCCTGGTGGATCGTCTGCACTGGAGAGTTTGGCTCCATCGAGACCACCCTGAGCGGAGTTCGGGCCAGAGGCCACATGGGGGGTGGGAGGGAGGCTGACTGAGGGGCCCCGCGTGCGTTCAGGCGGTGAGTCAGGGCGCGTTATGCAAGCCCGGCCGCACCCCCCCCCCCGCCCCCGGCACCTCCCAGCGGTCTTTCACCCCGCGTGGTTACGAAAGCGCGACCCCCTCCCCCCAGAGTTATAAAGCGCGGACAGCCGCTCGCCTCCCTCGCTTCACGCGCGCGAACGCGGCGTCCAGGCTTGCACGGGGCTCCTGCTGGTGAGCAGCCGCGAGCACCCCCGGGGACCTGCGGGGCGGGGTGGGACGGGACGGGAAGGCGGGCGGTGCGGTCCTCCGGCTCCGCGCTCACCCTGCGCGTGTCCCGCAGGGCAGACTCCTGAGTGATGATGGAGTGGGTGTGGGCGCTCGTGCTGCTGGCGGCACTGGGAGGCGGTAGCGCCGAGCTCGAGCGCGACTGCAGGGTGAGCAGCTTCCGAGTCAAGGAGAACTTCGACAAGGCGCGTGTAGGTATCAACCCGGGTCCCCAGATCCCTGCGGGCCGGCGGGGGAACCCCAAACTCCAATCCCCAGCTCTCTCTTCTCTTTCTTAGTTCTCTGGGCTCTGGTACGCCATTGCCAAAAAAGACCCCGAAGGTCTCTTTTTGCAAGACAACATCATCGCTGAGTTTTCCGTGGACGAGAAGGGTCATATGAGCGCCACCGCCAAGGGCCGAGTCCGTCTTCTGAGGTCAGTGGCTTCTGGTGGGCTGTGTGCAGCGGTCCAAGGTCTTTGCCTGGCTGGGAGCCTAACCCTCACTGGGAAGGGAAAGCAACACCTTGGATGGGATAGAAACCCTCTCCTGGCTTGGCTTAGGATTCTCTTGGCTTTTGCAGCAACTGGGAAGTGTGCGCAGACATGGTGGGCACCTTCACAGACACTGAAGATCCTGCCAAGTTCAAGATGAAGTACTGGGGTGTAGCCTCCTTTCTCCAGCGAGGAAGTGAGTAGTGGGGCATAGAAAGTCAAATGACTGTTTTTCTATTCACTGGCACCATTGGGAAGGGCTACAAGAGACAGAACCCTCAGCCCTGTCTGAATTTAGAGGGGGTGGGAGGGGGTTTAAAGAGGCCGGATTCTCGGCTTAAAATACCCGGTCCAAGTTCAGAAGGATCTTTGGGGCTTATCGGGAGCCATTTTCCTGGACACCCACTGTGACCTGCTCCATACTGCCTCCTACATCACCAGAGTGGAGTACTCTGTCTCTTTGGGGTGGAATGCTTGAGACAGTGCAACTAACTGTCTGGAACATCAGCAGAGGTCGAGGTACCATTGAGCACAGAGTTGGCTCACAGCCAGGGGCCTTCCAGTGGATTACCAGCCAGGCAGTGTTCTGGATACTGGATACTTTCCTTAAATACCAAGGCAAGGCAAGGCAGGGTTTTGAGAACTACTGACAAGATTCCCTAAAGCTTTAGGGACGTCGGCTTCAGAACACACAATCTATAGGTTCTTTGGTCCTCACCCCATTTCACTTACACTATTAATCTGAAAGCTATTGATAACTAAGAAATAATTTGGGGTGGGGAAAAATATCGTGAGATCTCAGAGAGGGAAAATTAACCCTATGGCAGTGATTCTCAGTCTGTGGGTCGCGACCCCTGCAGGTGTTCGGATGACCTTTTCACAGGGCGTTGCCTAAGAGCACCAGAAAACACAGATATTTGCATTGTGATTCATGACTGTAGGGAAAAAAAACAGTTATGAAGTAACAACGAAAATTATTTTATCACTGGGCAATCACCACAACATGAGGAATTGTATTAAAGGGCTCACACCATTAAGAAGGCTGAGAACCACTGCCGTAGGAGGAAAGGGAACGCCTAGGATAAATTCCATCTTAGTCTGGTTTTTCTGAAAAGAAGCTGCTGTGCAGTGTAATGGTTAAGGGTGCCGCATTAAACTCAGGCAGCCTGAGGGCTGGATTTGTGGCTCAGTGGTATAGCATTTGCCTAGCGTACCCAAGGCTTTGGAGTCACCTATGAGCATGCGCGCTGCCCCTCCCCCGCCGCCCCGCCCCTCCCACTTACACACTACCTGAGAGTTCAAATCCTAACTAAACTATAACCTGTAGGACCCTGAGTTGTTACTTAATTTTTCTGTGCCTCAGTTTCCACATGGGCAAAGCAGAAAGAATCACAGTACCCACACCCTGGAGCTGGGAACGTATGGGCATGCAGGAAAGCACCCGAAAGAGTGCCTGAGACATAAATCCTGTGTTTGATATTATCCATTCTTAGTTACCTCTTAGGTCAAGGAATCATAGCTTTATATACTGGGTGTGGAGTGGGAGAACCCACAGACACTTTCAAGTTTATTATTTAAGGCAATAAATGAGTGTCCCGAGGCACGCGCACAGCTGACTGTTGGGACCCAGTGACACGTGTAAAGGAAATGGTGTAAAGGAACATTTACCCCACCTTCACCCCCATTTTCTGACTTATCTACAGACTCATTTGAAGTGCTTGCCCACCACTGTCATATAGCCTTTTCTGGAGAAGTGCTTCACAAACTCCATATTCATTCCTTGTGCTCATTTCCCTCTTCCTTGTCCTTGCCCTTACATCAAGCGTGAATTTGGACAGAAGATTTAGAAGACCACTTCAGAGAGGCCAAAATTCTCTCACTCCTTGTCATATTCTCCATCTTATCAAATGGAGTGTTTATAATAAGGCAGGCTGGTTGGAAATAATCGAAGGCAAATTAAATGTATAAACCTCTATAGTTGGTGCTGGAGCTCCAAGAAAACCCTGGCATTCTTAGTCCCTACTGTAGATTAGAGACCTAAACGCACAATGGCTTACCGTGAGTTTGTCAGCTGGATGAAACAACGGACTGACTCTTTGCTATTTTTCTGACTTTCCCCTTCTTCCCCCCACCCCTGTAAATGGCCTGGGAACTGACCCCAGAACCACGTTAGGCAAGAGCTCTAAGTCTGAGCCACATCCTTCAGTGCTAGCTGACTGCTCTGGCCCGCTGTCCCCCCCTCCCTTGGGCACCCTCTGTACCGGCGTCTTTCTCATTCTACCAACACACGGGAGGCACCTCAAGAGTGAAGGACATTGGTATCAGCCTATATTGGTTGAATATAATAGACTAGATTTTCTAACGTTTGCTTTGCTTTGCTTGATAGCAAACTGAGTTATGGGATAGTTCCTATTTAATAAGCTCGTTGGAAGAGCTACTCACAGTAACACATGGAAGTGCTTAGCTTGGTGCATAATAGGGACTTATTAAATATTAACTATGATCATTAGTTTGTTTTGCCCTCCCAGAAAAACATGAACTAAGATGTCTTTCTTTTTTGTCCCAAATGAATGTTGCCGCTCTCTTGGCCATGGCATCCCTGTTAATGTGAGGAACACTGCAGGCTTGAACATCTACATCGGTGCTTCTCGAAGTCACTGACTTTGGCCAACTTCAGCTAAATCAGTATTTTTTTTTCAAAGCACAGATCTCTGGTTCCAAATCAGACTTACTGAATCAGAAACCCTTTGGGGTGGAGCCTTGTATGCCCATGTTCAATTGGCTCCTTCTGCGCAGGGAAGTTTGAGAGTCAGTGAGCTAGCTAATTCAAACTCTCATGGTCACAGATGCCGTCCCTGTACTGAGGTCATTGTCATGATTAGCTGGCAATAGGCTGGGATCTGTCTCCTGGATGCTTTAGTTGGATCCTTCAGCCTGAGACTCATAGGGAGCTTCTCACCTGGAGGACGCCTTGGCTCCTCTAGGGAACCAAGGGGACATTTTCTAAGGCCACAGCAGTGAGGGCAGTGAATGGCAGATGTTTAAAGAAAGCCAGCCACCAAGACAGTTCCCCCTGTTAAGCATTTGAAACCAGGCAGCTCTAAGCTCTCAACCTATCGATTCAGTGTAGACATAGCCATAGTGTAACGTCGTATTTTGGGGTGAAGGGGGGAGTCAGGGACTTCCACCCTCAGGCATCCTCTTCACAGTCTACCATGTGTTAGCTGACTGTGGGATGACTTGGGGTGGGGGTGTCTATTTCTTGGAGGAACCCTACCAGACTGCAGGAGAGCAGGTTGGACGGCTGGTTCATTCTGGCAGCTCTGTTAGAGGAGGGAGTATCTGGAGGAGGGAGTATCTGGTGGAGGCTGTTAGAGGAGGAAGTATCTGGCAGAGGCTGTTAGGGTTCTTCATGATTGAACTATTTTTGCCGAAAAGAACTTGGAGATAGACCAAACCAACTCAGGCCGACTTTTAAGTCAAAAGCAGTAGCCAAGGGCACTAAAACCAGGCATCGAAAGTTAGCCCGTATGTCACATTTTATATTCTGGCAACAATTTGAAGGTAAAATTGTCAAGCTGCAGGTATGCCGGCCTGATAACCTTCTGGACCCTGAGTCGAGGTACTACTTGAAGCATGGGTGCCTTTGTGTCTGAGGCAGCTTCCGGATGCTCTTTATGGCACGGTGATCCCATGACTGCTCAGGAGCCTGGGGGAGGGTGGAGCCTGTGGTGAGGGGGTAGCCCAGCAGCAGCCACGCGGCTTCTATTCCCAGTCCATCAACTCGGCAGCTCCATGCCTAGCAGATGAGTTGTGGGTCAGGGACATTTTCAAGCCAGGCCTCTGAAAGCCTGGAAGGTAGAGGAGTGGCTCGTCCCTCCTCTTGGCGGGTGGGGACAGGGGCTGAGGAGCAGGGCTGCACATTCCCTCCCGTGCATTGCTCCTGTGGGTCTGAGTTTAGGCTAAGCTGGATCCTAGGCTGGTATCTCAAGTGTTGATAGAGAGGCCCGCCCAATGATGACTTACAGTGTGGACTCGAGTGGCCTTACGTGCTGTGATGTCTGGGTATCTAGGCCTCTCTCTCTGCCTTCCTCCAACATGAACCCTTACATGGGTAGATGGTGTCTTGCTTTAAGACCTGGGTGTGAGAGGGAATAAAGTCTGTTTGTCCTTGTCCCCTCCACCCCTAATTTACCAAATGTCTGGGGACACCAGTAGAGGTTACGTATGCAAACTCTGGTGATTTGTGTTCTCCTGCTGAACACTAGCCCTGCCCTGTGCCCTGCTCCTACAGAAATTATTCCTTCTGTTATGCACCTCTTTCTCCTCATCTGTAATATGTAGTAATGGTAGACGCTTTGGAATCGATGCAAGAAATATCCATGTATATATATGTGTGTGTGTGTGTGTGTGTGTATGTAAATGTCTATGAAGTAACTGATCCCAACCTTGGTTATATGTCAGAAAGAAGTTTAAAATGAAATATATCACTTTCATCTGTACATAGAGTTTCTGATAAACACATTTCTGTTCTTTCTATGTAGCATTCACACATATATATGCATTCTTATTAATTTATTTTCTGTCTGTCTTTGTTAATTTTTTTATTTTTCTATTATTATTATTATTATTATTATTATTATTATTATTATTTGATTGGTTGTTTTTTGAGACAGGGTTTCTCTGTGTTTCCCTGGCTGTCCTGGAACTCTCTCTGTAGACCAGGCTGGACTTGAACTCACAAAGATCCACCTGACTCTGCCTCTCCTGAGGGCTGTGATTAAAGGTGTGTGTCACCACCACCAAACTGTTTTTTAATTTCATGTTCATTGGTATTTTTCCTACATGTATGTATATGTGAGGGTGTTGGATGCTCTGGAACCAGAACTATAGACAGATGTAAGCTGCCATGTGCATGTTAAGCATTGAACCCGGGTCTTGTGGAAGACCAGACAGTGCTCTTAGCCACTGAGCCATCTCTTCAACCTGGCTTTGTTGATCTTTTTGATCACTTGCTTTATGTTGCCTCCACACAATGTACACCCTAGCCTTGAGGAATGCATATGATCTGCATTGTTCAAGGGCTCTGCTCTGCCAAGGAAGTCTTGAGGAGAACAATTTCTCCCTGCTCCCCGTGTGTGCACACACACACATGCATTGTATACACATGAGTGTGAGGGTACATGAACCAGCCTGTGCATGTGGCTCGCAGAGCAAGGTGTTGGCTTTCGGAACACTCGCTGACAGTCTTATTCCTTTGATACTGTCTTTCACTGACCAAAACCTTGCTGTTTCAGTTAGGCTGACTTACCAGTGACCTCTCAGGGTCTACCTGTGCCTGCCTCCAGGGCTAGGTTTCAGGCCCATTCCGCCATCCTGGCCTTTTACATGGGTGCTGGAAATTTGAACTCAAGTCCTTATGCTTGCAGAGCAAGCACAATTACCCACTGAGCCCTCTCCTCAGCTTCACTCCCCCACATACAAATTCTAAGGAGTATAGAAGCTGGACAGAGAACATCTTTTGCCCCCAAGGCATCCCACTTGTCAACCTGGAGAAGTGAATGGGAGTCCCAAGCATGAATAAGGATAGCATCAGAAAAACTATTATCATCAGATTGGCATCCTCTAGCTCACCAAAATAGGGGATCAGCGGGCTTAAGTGAGATGGGCAGGAAGTAGATTCTGCAGAGCATTAATAATATCATGACCTGGAGTTGGGGGATGACAGAAGTTGGGGGCAACCAGACATAAGATAAAGACACGTGTTGTTGAAAGGTAGGTCGTGAAAAGATGGCAGTACATCCTCAGTGGTCCTTTAGAAAGTGTGCCGCCTGTTTTCAAGGAGTCATGACATGAATGAGGTGCCTTCCGTGCCAGGACTCCTTTCTGTACAGTTATCAGGAATCTCTGCAGCGCCCACCCCACCCCACCCCCCCCCCCCACCCCACCCCTCCAACCCCCCCACCCCCGCCCCGGGCTGGTTAAAGAAAGACAGCCAGTTCCACGGAGTCAGTGGTAGCAAGTTGGTCAGGCCCCTGGGGCCACTGTGGCTCTCTGACTTACAGTGGATGACCATTGGATCATCGATACCGACTACGACACCTTCGCTCTGCAATACTCCTGCCGCCTGCAGAATCTGGACGGCACCTGCGCAGACAGCTACTCCTTCGTGTTTTCTCGTGACCCCAACGGCCTGACCCCGGAGACACGGAGGCTGGTGAGGCAGCGGCAGGAGGAGCTGTGCCTAGAAAGGCAGTACAGGTGGATCGAGCACAGTGGTAAGCAGCTCTTCCTGCGGCGCTTGGCAGGGCCAAAAGAGAGTCCGCTGCGTCTGTGTAAGCGGGTTGTCTGAGGAGCCTCTTTTGGGCCAAGTCTCGGCCCTTCTTGATTAAATCTTTCCCAGGGCTTTTCATCAGCCACACGGAGAAGGGACAAAACCCTGGCACTTTCCCCCCAAACCCTGGCACTTTGAATAACCAAAGCTGCAGGGCCACTCTCTTCTGGTATTTTACTCTCAGTGCTACACCTTGACAGACCATTCTGCGGGAATTAGAGTTTGGTGGGGATGAAGTGTCCCTAGTAAAGAAATGGATAGGATATATAGCCATTTTATGTAAAACCGAAAACAGAGGCGTCAGTGTAGCGAGTCCTGAAAAGACAGGTGTCTACAATATTCTTTATTCTTTACCCCCCCAAAAAAAATCACTCAATTAACTCACTGGGTCTCCACTTGAGTTTCTTAGGGAGAACCCCTGGGATAATAGTGGGATAATTTAATAGCTATTGCCCTTAACTGATCCTAATTTAAATCTCAGAAGCATGGTTGGGGAAAATGGGCTGTCTTTGACATGCACTTATTTCTATGGGCAACTGGGCTTCAAAATTAAAAAAAAAAAGAGAGAGAGAGAGACCTGGTGGCACTCAGAGGACAGCAGGTTACCAAGAATAGACTTGATACCCTATGAGCATATACAGGGGGAGGAGGTCCCCCTCAGGAACAGTCATAGGGGAAGGGAATAAGGGGAAAATGGGAGGGAGGGAAGAATGGGAGGATACAAGGGATGGGATAACCATTCAGATGTAACAAGAATAAATTAATTTTAAAAAAAGTCAAAAAAAAAAAGTAAAAACAAACAAACAAACTGGTATGCTGAAGTACAGAAAAAAAGAACATTTGGGGGGCAACTCAATGATCCAACATACTAGTAATGTGAACTAATACATGCATACATGAAAGTGCCGCCCTGGGGTATCAGGGTTGGGGATGGGGGAGCTGAAAGGATTGCATCACATTGAACCTCTCACGTAAGTCACCTCAGTTAACCCTTAGACATACTTTATTAAGTCGTAACTTTAACTATACATGTTCTACCAATGAGAAAATTGGAGGCTAAGAAAAAAAAGTGCATTGCCTAAAACATCCAATAGATAGCTAAGTTAAATGCAAACTCAGACTTGTGTCACTCTGAAGTCGCTTGGGGTGCATTGTGGTGCCACAGGGCAGGGACACCATGAAGACTATGGCGCTGTTAACAGTGAGGCTGAGGTCAGGCTGGTGTGGCCCTCATGTCCCAAGACAGGAGGATGGGCTCTGAGGCAGCTGGGGATGCAGAGGTAGGAATAAATGGAAACTGATTTATGCAGCAGGCCCTGTGCCCTCCGCACTGCTGCTCCCTGGAGAATTAAAAGGACTCCAGCATCAACTGAGATAGAATCTGTGAAGTAAAGCCACACAGGATCATATGAGTGGCCACAGGCTCTAAGGCTGCCCAGCCATTCATTTATCCACATTAACACTAGTGCAGCCCTCTGCTGCCGCTAATGGTTTTATTTTCTGTGTTTCAGGTTACTGTCAAAGCAGCCCCTCAAGAAACAGTTTGTAGTGACACCAAGGATGTAAAGTTTCATTTGAAAACTTCCGATTAACGCTCATCCAGTGTTCATCTCTATTTATCTTAGAAGTTTAGTTTCCCCACCTCTCCTTACCTTCTCTAGGTGGACGTTAAACCATCATCACTAGACCTAAAAATATACGTGGGAATGACTGAATCTGTTCACACGAATGTATATCTGACTGAAGTTCCCTGAGAGACATTTGAGGCTTGGGATTCCAAACTTGGTTTATTAAACATATAGTCACCATCTTCCTGTGCGTTGAAGACTTTTTTTGTGGTCCGCTCTTTTAGATGCCAAGACTTCATTTCCATATTAAAGACTGGCCTCTAACTTCCTGAGAAAGGGTTTCCTCATTAATCCAGGAAGGCCTTAATAACAGCCTACCAAGGCACTGACAGCCCAAAGAGGAAGTGAGTGAGGCCAGGCCATCAGGACCCAAGGCCCATAGGTGATCAGGACAGAAGGCTCACCTCTGGATAGAGTTGGGAGGCCAAGAAACATAGATCAGAGTGAACGCTAGGAAGCTACTCTGCTCTTCATGGCTTCTAGCATGATTTGCTTTGTATTTCAGATAGAGACAAAATGTTGAAGCGCATGCAGACTGCCTTGGTTTTCCCTTGGGGTAGTTTAGGGGTTGGGCCCTGGAAGCCAGCACCCCCTTGTGAGAGTGTGCAGGGAGTATCAAGGTGACAGAAGAAGTAGCCAGGACCGCCACCATCAGTAGCACCTGTCATCGATAGGGTAGCATTTACCTCGGAGGTTTCCTGGGAGCCTGTTTCTCAGCAAGGTCATGGTACCAGAGCATCTTGGTGTTAAGTCTAATTCAGTTCAGAGCTGCGAGATTTGGGGTTGGTTTTGTGGCTTCTCTCATTAAACTTGGGGAAGTGACCAATCCCTGCCTGACAGGATAGAGTGAGAGTCAGTACAATGTCTGTGAGCATGTGAAGGAGCTGTGAAAACTGTTTAGACAGGAGGACATCTGGGAAGTGTATTAGAGGTGGGTGGCTGACATTTCTAAGGACCATGGGGCATATCTTAGGGATTCTAGTGCTGTGACAAAACACCATGACCAAAAGGCAAGTTGGGAGGAAACGGTTTATTCGTCCTTCACTTCCACATCATAGTCCATCATCGGAGAAGAGGAATTCATGAGAAAACATCTTTTCATGCTTGTAGAACAAGCTGACAGAGTCAGGCTCCTTGGCTTCAATTTAACACTACAACCATAAGGTAGTCACAAATCCCTTCAAAACAGAGCACCAGCTTATCAAATCTATTAACCAAATAGGAACAAGGGCACCTTGTTATTTTGTCCTTGATGTCATGGTCGCCATAAATTTTACCTTAGGCCTATGTGATGACATGTCCTGAGGCTCAGGGTTTGACTCTGGTTTCTTTCCTTTCTTCATCTTCTCCCAGACACCTAAAACACCACCTCTATTTCCCAACCACACTGCGTCATCAGGCCCAGTTCCCTGTTGCTTCATCTAGCTGCCTCACTGGGATTCCAAGCACATGCTCTAAAAGAAGCCCCATTAGGGTGGGGATGGGGGGGGGGGGGGGGGAAACGGAAGGATACGAGTGATGAGAGAACAATTCAGTTGTAATCTGAATAAATTAATTTAAAAAATAAAAATAAATAAAAATTACCCAGGGCTAAAAAATTAAAATTAAAAATAAAAGAACCCCCATTTTGCTTTTCTGTTTTCTTTAGTCTTGTCACTGCCTTGCTGTCTAACCAGTGCCAGGCCGAAAGTCCAGGAGGCATCCTATTTATGTAAAACTGTCTCATTTTCCCAAGCACAGCCCACGGTTATTTTCACAGCATCCTTCACTATGCCAGGCATCTTCAAGCCCCATCAACTTTTCTCCATCAAGCAACTACACACTTGCTCTCCATTTTTATTCTTGCTTCTTCAAGTCTGTGCCTTACAGAGGAGCCAGAGTAAAAGTCCTCATTCTCAGGTCTCCCGTGCAAACCTCCAGTCTTGTCCACTGAACACTGAGTGAACTTCTTGTGCTGGCCTGCCAGGCCCTCCCTGATCGAGCCCTGGAGCGTCATTGGCATCCATTGATGGGCTCCAGGGGGGCACCCCTCTCTCCTAGCATCGAATACAAAGACGGCTCAGTCAGCAGTTTGCAGCTCCTGGACCACACAGCTCACCAGCCTCTCTCTTCCTGCAAAGGTCCTTCGTCTGGATCCACATGACTGCTTCTTTCTTTTTTATTTTTTTAGTTTTTCAAGACAGGGTTTCTCTATGTAGCCTTGGCTGTCCTGGACTTGCTTTGTAGACCAGGCTGGCCTTGAACTCACAGCGATCCGCCTGCCTCTGCCTCCGGAGTACTGGGATGAAAGGCGTGCACCACCACTGCCTGGCGACTGCTTCTTTCTTACCTTTTGCCTTTCGACTCAACTACTGCTTCTCCGTTGTTCCTGAACTCACCCCTACCCCATATAAATAACCATCACCCCACAGCACCCTGTCCTTCTGTGTCCATGGTGCTCAGTCACCCTCGGGTGCTACAGTAGTCATTGACTTCTGCTTAGCATCTGTGGTCCCCTGGCCCCCATGAAACGGTAAGCTCCCTGAGAACAGAACCAGGCCTGTCTGCTTTACCACTGGATTCCTAGCACCAAAAACATTGCAGAGCCACAGCAGGTGTTTCGAAGACCTCTGATGGGTAGAGTGATAGAGCATCCACTCTTGACCTCCTCCGACCTCCTCCGCCAGCATCAGGGTCCATCCTCCCCTCTTTGATTCTATGGTACTCCTTCTACTAACGTGGTCAAGTGGTCTGCAGTACTTTTGTTTTAATATACTGGGGATTTAACCTAGGGCCACACCCTTGATAGGCAAGCACTGTACTATTGAGCCATGTCCCCAGCCCATTTTTTTTTTTAACACACGAGGGGGGAAAGTCACTTTTAATTGCTCCTTGGAAATCCCTTAAGCAGTCTTGATATTAATGAACAAATGATCTCAAGGCTTTATGAGCCCAAGGTGGGGACCAAGGGTAGCCAATGAGCCTTTACAGGGAAATCCTCCCAGCCCTGAATCAGCTCCAAGGTTTGTTTCAGCAACCACAATGTGCAGCTCTATAAGTAGGAACAGTTATAAATAAAAATTTATTAACTCGATCATATTACAAACACTAAAAAAGTTCACAAAAGGAACCCATAGAAAGTTCTTGTAAGGAAAAATATTTTTATACTGAGCAATCATTTGCTGGCCTTGTAAATGTGTTGGAAGTCGGATTTTTTTTTTTTTAAACAGGGTGCACCAGTGAGCTTTCCAGGAAGTTATCTCCTTTATAGGCACACAGCGCTTCACCTGGCTCGACTAGTTAGCTGGAAATAACAGACAAGTCATTTCGTCTGACAGACGTGTCTGTAAAAATGGCTCCCTTCTCTGGGATAAAGAAGCAGCAAAAAATCTTCCTCCATTCGTTCCTGAACAGCGACATGTTGTACAGAATGGGGTTTAGGGCGGAGTTGGCGAACGTGAAGGCCACCACCCAGAAGAAAAGGGACGGCCAGATGACCAGGTCCTGCCGGAAGTTCTGGATCAAGATGAGGAGGATGGTGATGATGATCGGACTCCACATGATAAAGAAGGATACCATGAGCAGGAAGAGGGTGCGGAAGAGCCGGTAGTCCTGCTGGGACACGCGGATCTGGTGGCTCTCGGAGTACGCCAGGCTCAACGTGAGCCGCTTCCTTGATGCTTTGGTGATCTGTAGGAAACACAAAGAATCAGAGCTACAGTAGGGTGTGGCGGCTCATGCCTTTAATCCTTGCACTCCGGAGGCAGAAGCAGGAGGATCTCAGTGAGTTCAAGGCCAACCTGGTCTGTAGAGAGAGAGTTCCAGGACAGCCAAGGTTACACTGAGACCTCCGTCTGGGGAGGGCGAAGATGGGGGAGCGGGGGAGCTACAGGTCACAGAGAGCCAATGGGATGTGTTCTGACCTTGTCGGTGGTCCTTACTAACTTCCATTGCTGTGGCTGGCCCGGGCTCTGTCTCTCTGAGTCACACTGCCAGTTCTATATGGGGATGGGGGTGGGATGCAGGGCCTATTTTCCTAAGATCCCTGCATCTTGAGAAAGGAAGTAATTTTAAAGTCATTAGCATCATTCACAACGTGGGCAAGTTTAACTCATCAAAAATGGCTTAAAATGTTCTTCTTACAGTCCCTTTAAGCCCCCAATTAAAGAATAGACGCCTAACTATCACACAGGATTACATGATTGCTTCTCACTCAGTGGAGCATTTGGAGCCACCTGTTTGTGATAGAGCCGAGGACAGCAGGTGCCCAGTGAACCACCTGGAGCCCTCTCAAAGCTCCTGCCGACCAAGAACAGCAGGATGCGAGCAATCAGGACCGCTGAGCTTGCTTTCCTGTTGGCTCCCTGCCATGTGCTAGGCATTTATTTCATCAGTTGTCACCTTTAATCTCTACACATCCTCTGTGCATTCATACCACTGTTGTTCTTGCAAATTGATTCTCAGGAAGTGTAAGCTACTGGCTGAAAGTCGGGTTTTGTGTGTTTGTTTTTTTTTTTTTGTTTTCTGATACTAAATAGCTACCACCGCCACCTGTGAAAATTGAGCTCCATAGGGGTTCTCATACGGCTAAGAGGCCTCCTACCCACTCTGCTCCGCAGGTGGAGGTGGCTCAGCAGGCGGGTCCAGCTCTGTGGGGCCCAGGGCTCTTGCTGATGCCTGACAATGGCTGTAATAAACAAAGTGATTGACTCATAGCCAAATGCACCACAGATTTTTTTTTTTTCCCCTAACAGATGCTGCTGTTTCCTCCTCATTGCACAGTCCCCACGACTTGTCGAATCAGGAAGAAAATGAAACATTGCAATAAAACATGGGCCCTTTCTAGTTCCCCAGCCTGCTTTAGACTACCTGGCCAGTCAGCATCCAGCCAGGATTTCCAATGTCTCTGGCTTCTGTGGAATGAATGCTTCGTGTGCTCCTATGAAGAGTCCCATTACCTTCTGGGGATTAAGTCTCACCCTCAAATCAAGCCTCTAGGGGAAGTCTTGGGGTTCTCCCATCTCAGGAGCCTACCCCCACCTCCTCAGAGGTGCCTGTGCTCTTCTTCACCCTGGCAGATTGCCAATGGGGGGTGGGGCACAGTGGTGCTTATCAGAATGTGCTCCGTGACCACTGGGAACTTGGTAAAACACAAAAAGTCTCTGAACAAAAGTTCCTATAAAGAACTACGCCTGACACCAACCTTCTACAAGGCTGGCTAACCAACTGGAACGTCAGTGATCGTTGAGAGATTGGTGCCGCAGATCCAAAACCCAGTTATAATTTATCTTTGACCACTTTTAGGCCCGTTAATAGTTATTCCACACTGAACTCTGGTTCTGGCCTAACATCCTTGGGACCAGCAAATGCAACCATTCCTGATGTATTCACTCAACAGACCAGTAACTTCCACCAACCAAAGGCAAAGGATGTCATCAAACAACACCTGAGGTCTACAGCAGAGGGTTCCTTGCTTGGCTGTGACCCATCTACCTTATGTTCCTACCATCTTGTTTTATGACTCTTTTTTTCCATTGCTATAAAGAAAAACCTTCATGAATCAGTTACCATATTGGAACATGGACTTTGAAGGTAGCCTGAATCTGCATTTCTTGGGCATGGCCACTCACACTTGGCTCCAGAATAAATGATCTCTAATCCTCTGTGGGCTGAAAGTTGTGTTTTTTACGTGTCCAATTGGGCCCACGTTGAGACACGTAGACTCAGTGAGAGGACTGAGGGATCCTCACTTCTCTTGAACTGTCTAGGTGGCTTTTGCTCATGAGAGCATAAGAACTGTTAATCCTGGACAGCTGCTTGGTTTGGAGTTTCCCTCCCTAAACCTTTATAAAAGTCCATTTTACAAAACAGATCTTTGTGACTCATTGAAGGCCAGGAGGAGGGAGCCCTATTCCCACCCAGCACCCCTTTACCACACCAGCTGCATGCTGGTGAAGGGGATTCCCACTGACAGAAGTTGGGGCCCTGGGGAGCTTATCCTCCTTAGTGGGGCTGATTGGCTTAATCAGTAGTGTCCTGATTAAAACCTCAGATAAGAGGCCCCACCCTCCCAGAGGACCTCAAAGAGACGTGATTATAGGAGGAAAACAGGGGCTGGATAGTGTTGCATCAAGATCAAGGTGTGAAAGAAGCAGGGTAGCAAAGGACTGGAAATGCTTCCCCAGCCCCATGCAACAACAACACGTGTTCAAGAAAAGCCTGTCATATACACAGACAATATACAAGTGCTACATAAATTACCTATAACGGGATAGAAGACTAGAAGCCCATTGTTGGCTTTTCACATGGAAGCTTTCCCCCACAGCTCTTTAGGTCACTCTCATTCGCAGGAATGTCTTTCTCGTAACTATTTGTCCCTATTTCTATTATTAATCATGTGTCCCTGATGCCATTCTTTGTCCCAGAACACAAGAACCTGGAGCCTTCAGCAGGTGTCTCCAGGACTTGGGACCCAAATCTAAGCCTACAGCATGACCACAGTTGTCAGTGGTAAGAGGTGCGAACTAGGCCATGATAGACAGGGGGATTTCCATCTGCAGGCCATGGAGTCACTGGTTCGTTGAGTAAATATTTACACTGGGCTCTCTTAAAGAGGCTGGACACAAAAGCAAGAAGCAAGGAAGTCCTGCCCACACTGCACCCCAATGCCCTCTGTATGTGGCCAGTGGGAGGGAGAACAAGAAACACAGTTATAATAGCAGAGAACTCAGAGCATAATTGTTATTGTTGCTGGGTGAACTTGCAAACCTTATCCCAACCTGCCAGTCCTGACAGTCTGACCCAAGGCACTTAGGAACCACTGGGAAGTGATTCCCCTGGGGAAACAGTCAATAGGAAAAACATCACTGAAAATGTATGGTGTGTCTGAGTCACAAGGAAAGAGGAAGCAGAGAGGGCAGAGAGAGAGAGAGAGAGAGAGAGAGAGAGAGAGAGAGAGAGAGAAAATAGTCACTGCCCAGCACATGAAGTAGTAAGGGTGATCAGCGCAGGGGAAGAGGCAGGTGGATGCCCACTCTGAACCAGCAAAAACTGGAGCAGGGCCTCCTGCTGGGGCCTCTACGTAATATCAGCCCAGAGAGATGCTCTGTATGCAGAAGTGGGTTCTGTGATCAGAGTTAGCAATGCTACCTGGTTTATTCCTGTGCTGGGGATGCCTGAAGCATACTAACTAGGATAAGAAGGCTCTCAAGTCCCACAGCAGAGAATTCCATGCAGCTAGCTCAGCATTTCCTAAATTTGTTTGATGACTATTTCTACACCCATCATCCCATGGTGCTCTAGAGAGCTGCCTGAAAGATGCTGCCTTGCAGTGGAAGAATGGGGTAATATGAAAAGAGAGAACCTTTCAAGCCCACAAATGGAACCCAATTTAGAGGCAGCCGAGCAGGGGAGAGAAGGTAAGACTGGTGGGGAAGGGTGGGGTGCAAGCTCTGCCTCCAGTGAATGTGGCTAACTGAATACTGATGTTCGGTGCCATCTATAGTCTGGCAGAAAAGGCCTGGGCAGGAGGGCTGATTCAGTATGCCTGGTCTGTGCACCTTCTGTGGGAGGAGATGCTTAACTCTGAGGCCCTGCCCAACCACTTGACAGCTTCTGAGGCAACAGCCTGACAAACTCAGAGGTCCAAAGTGAGAATGAATGTCATGGTCCTCGTAGGAAAAAGTGAAACCATCAATTTCAGTGGTAATACAGAATATAATTTTCCAAAGTCTTTTATTTGTACTATTACTGGGTCTTTTGAGACACCATGTCTGTTCTTTCTGTGTTAATTAGACACAGGCATATTTAGTTTTGGTGGAAACTGAGGCCTGCCTTACTACAGTGGCTTGTCCAAGGTAACTTGGTGGGAAAGCTTTATCTTGAACCTGTCTCATTGCTCTTTGTCCAGAGACCGCCCATTGCCCAAGGTGAGAGGCCCTAAAAATCATTTCACTGTGATCCAAAGCTTGGGCCTCATTCATATGTGAGTGCAAATTGAGCACCCATGGGCCGGCTCTGGGCATGCAGGGCAGCAGCGAACAAAACAGACTCCGCTCTCACGGAGCCTGCAGGCCCTAGGCAGTGGAAATAAGGACAAGAGGATGCAAAGTGTTTTGAGCAGCCTATTAATGAGGGATAGCCAAGTGACAGGAGTGCTTCCAGGAAGAAGTCTGCGTTAGTGAGAAGTGGTCCACACAGCAAACCAGAGAAGAGAGATCCTGGAGAGGAAACGGCAGGTGTCATAGCCCTGAGGCAGCAGTGTGAGAGGGACAGTCTCCAGCCCACCTGGACATGATACAGGAGGGAATTCGGGGCACATGCCAAAGCTGCACAAGACTTTATACATGGAGCTTCAGATCTGGTTCATGAGTAAGGAAGCGATGGGGTCTAAATTTCCTCTGTGACCTAGTACGCAGGTAGCTTCTCACAGCTGCAAGCCATGCGGATCTTCTGTTGCAGGTGGAAGCTGTTGCAGAGGTCTGTGGTGTGTGTGTGGGGGGGGGGGGATGTGCAAGGCTGGCTGTGAGTGTAGACTCAGCTGTGAGGAGAACAAGGTGCACTGTTGGCCAGAGGAGGGAGAGATAGGCAGGCTCTTCCTTCTTCCTGATGCCCAAGGCATTTTCTGATTTTCCCTGCAGGGAAGGCCCGCATTGAGACTGAGAATGGGCTGGGTGAGCAAACACATTCCCCACAGTAGGGTGTGTCACACGTGGAAAGGGAGCATGCCAGAGCCCTCTTAACCTCTTTGGGTCTCAGGAGTGGATGCGAACAAGGGGTGCTCAGATACTGGCCCCTCTCCCAGCCAGTCTGCCCCAGCCATGATTTCTTCTTCTTCTTCCTTCTTCTCCTCTTCCTCCTCCTCCTCCTCCTCCTCCTCTTCCTCTTCCTCCTCCCCCCCTCCTCCTCTTCCTCCTCCTTTTCCTCCTTCTCCTCTTCCTCCTTCTCCTCTTCCTCCTCCCCATCCTCTCCCTCCACCTCCTTCTTTTTGGTATTTCAAAACAGGGTTTTTCTGTATGATAGCCCTGGCTGTCCTGGAACCCTCTTTGTAGACCAGACTGCCCTCAAACTCACAGCCACCACCACACCCAGTTCTTCTTGTTCCAACCCTTGACCTGCTGTTTAACCTCTGGGAAACCTCAGTGCTACCATTTTCTAGCATTCTCAGAAGAACAGCCCAGCTCAGCAAACAGCATCTGCCGTATTTACTCAGTGCTGACTGTGACCAGGTAGGCAATTCTTACATATTTGCCCTATGCGACTTCACACTGGAAGTTAAGGTTGCCTTTTGTAGATGATGGGACTGGGACCCAGAGACAGCAAGCAGCAGGCCCAAGCCACACAACAACATAAATTGGCAGTCAAGACTCAAAAATTGGTAATTTTAAAAGGATCTTCCAAGCCTCATGTCTGTTCCCATGGTTCTTTGCTCTCCACCACGCCCTTCACATTTATGCAATGGAGCGGCCACCATGGACAAGTATCTGGCCCAGATCATTGTGATGGGTGTACAGGTGGTGGGCAGGGCCTCTTCCCGGGCCCTGAGGCAGGAGTTTGCAGCAAGCCAGGCAGCCGCTAATGCTCGAGGTCGTTCTGGGCACCAGTCTGCAGCTGCATCCAATCTCTCTGGCCTCAGGCTCCAGGAAGCCCAGCAAATTCTCAACATCTCCAAGCTGAGCCCTGAGGAGGTCCAGAAGAATTATGAACACCTATTTAAGGTGAATAATAAGTCCGTGTGTGGTTCCTTCTACCTGCAGTCAAAGGTTGTCCATGCAAAAGAACGTCTAGATGAGGAGCTCCGAATACAAGCCCAGGAAGACAGAGAGAAAGGGCAGCTGCCCAAAAATGTGACTGCTGGGCTCTCCCCACCCCACCCACTGCCTCATAATTTATAGCCTGGTAATAAATGTCTCTCCCATGTCAAAAAAAATTATTATATTTTCTCTGTCCTTTCTCTTCTTCCATTTTGGTTTTATGACACTAGTTAATTCTTTTATCACATTAAAATATGCAATGCCAGCCCATTGCGAGCACTTCTCAAGGGCTTCACACCTTGGAATTTGCCTCACATATTAGAGTAAGCCCAAGCTTAGATCCCTTTAGAGATGGAGAGCCATCTGGGTAGAGCCATCTGGGGATGAATCTGGGTAGAGAGTTAAACACTGTCTCCCACAGAACCGGGGACAAAAGCTTTAGGTGAGGTTGGCCTGGTATGGGTTCTGCTTTATAAGAGAGCTACAGACTGCAGCTATAAGATCATAAAAGTGATGAGAAGGTGAGCACCTAATAAACACACATGTTTATCATGACCTGCATATAAGACTCTGTAAAACCACAAAGCAGACGTTGGATACCACCAAGAGGGCTCAAGAGCTTTGAGGTAAGCCTTACAAGCGGGCATAAATATACATGCTTGTGTTTGCTGGGTGGTACCTTCCATGCCTTTAGAGGCAGGAAGCAGAGGCCAGCCCATCTTTATATGTCTGTGTATATATGTTTACTTTTCTAAAAGACTTCGTTGACTTCCTGTGCCACACTCACTTGAAGTGGATATCCCCAAGGAGAAGGTCACTGACCCATAGGGACAGGAAAGGTTTCTGGCCAAAGTTCTATCCTCCATCCATGAGCCACTTTATGATTATGTTCAATTTGTGAGCAGGATACGTAAGCTGGGTGTGATTTTATATTAGTCTATGATACTTCCATAAAAAAAATAAAACCTTATGAAGGGGACATTGTCGATCACTGCTGTGTTTGTGAGAAAACACTGGATACAAGTCCAAAGTCCATAAAATGATTATATCATGCCGATATGACAAAAGCTGTGCAGCCCTTAGCCAGGAACAAGATAAGATGCCGGAACTGACACAGTGTTAAGTGGGGAAAAAAAGTTACCAAAAATCATCATCTCATATATGAAAAGTGAACAGTGTCAGCAGCCATCTGACCATTTGAACCTACAACTTTGTAGGTTCATCAAATGCACACAAGTGCACGTGATGCTATAATACTGCGGAGACACAGTTAGTTGGGTCATGGAGGTTGGGAAGAGACTAGATTTTCCATGCCTGTGTTACACAGTTCTTTGCCTGTTTTCAACTCAATGTTTTTATAACCTGGTACTATTTTAATGAGGAACATAAAAGATTCACAAAAATATAACTGATTAAGAAAACAAAAGCTAGCTGGGTGTGGTGGCACACACCTGTAATCCCAGCACTGAGGGAGACAGAGGTAGGTGGATCTCTGTGAACTGGAGGCCAGCCTGGTCTACAAAGAGAGTCCAGGACACTAAGCAGAGAAACCCTGTCAAAAAAAACAAAAAACCCTGAAAGAAAGAAAACAAAAGCCAAAATAAATGCATAAGCCCTCACCCCTCATTGTTACAGGGGCCAGCAGAGGATTTGCACAGTGAATCAGGATTGTGTTATTAGAACCTCCAAGGCATCCTCTAACCCAGAAGTTCTAAGATTTTCCTGGAAATGCACATATGGAGTGACGTTTGGAGCAACACCAAAACAAACATACCTGCAAAATTTTGGAGTAACTGATCACAATGACCAGTCCTGGCACGAGGAAGTTGAAAGTCACAAAGAACACATCCCACGAGATTTCTCCTATGCGGTTGGGCCAATCCAATGTGCAAATGGAAATTTCCTGGTTATGAAAGGGAAAACAACATCACTTGAATTCTGGCTTCTTCCTTAGCTTTTAGCCTAGTCCTAATGTGAGGGCTGTAGCACACTATTACACTATGTATGACAGGGAGTCCTAGGATCTATTCCTCCTTTTCCCTTGACATTGCCTGTTACCCAGGGGCCTAATGTTACCGCGGTTATACTTCTCATTCTCCAGGAAGACACTGAACCTCCGAGTCATAGGCAGGTAAGAGCTGGAGGCATTCCCAGGATTGGTCTTTCCACTTCTTTAGGCTGGCATGCAAAGAGTGCCTGAGCCCTTCTCTTACAAGCCTTGTGTTCTGAAAGGGAGAAACTTGACCCCAGAAAGGTCATATGGACTGGAAGGAACAGGATTGAGGGTCCAGTACAGTTGCACTTTTCTGACACAACAGGGGCTGGGATAAGATATTGCTTTCTTAGGGGTGTTCAATTGCCTAAGTGTGTTAAAGCCAGGCACGCACATGAAGTTCAGCTCCTCTGCAGACCAAGGCAAGAAAATGTCAAGAAGCAAGGAGTTTGAGACAAGCCCGGACAACATAATGAGAGCCTGTCTCAGGGAATGAAGGAATGAATGGACACAAAAGGGGGCCTGAAGAGATGGTGCAGTGGTTAAGAGCACCCACATGGCAACTCCCAACTGTCATTAACTCCACTTCCAGGAGATTCCCTCTTCTGGTCTCTACATACAGCGCACATGTATGTGGTGCACAGACAGACATGTAGGCAAAACACTCATATGCACATAAAATAAAAATAAATAAATCTTTAAAAATCAGAAACATGAAACTCCCAAACAATAATAACACATACACACATACATACACACACACACACACACACACACACACACACACACACACACACACACACACACACTGTGTCAGTCTGCCTCAAAGAATAGGCCACCCTTATTCAAGAAAGTGTATGGTGCTCAGACTTGGGAGCCTTGACCTTGTGTGCCTCCTCGCTGGAATAGGATAGAGCCCGAGAGCAAACAGCTGGAATGTGCAAAGGAGGCATGGAGGGTCTCAATTGTGCCGCTATCACTGTGCGGTGATGAACTCAAAAGTTTGATGGTAACTGCGAAGCCCAGGTGTGAGGGGCCTGTAGAACAGGAAGGATTCTGTTACTGCAACAAGTCCTTCCATTGAGTAAATATGTCAGTAGAAACAGAGTGTGATATGAATGTATCTTCCCACACCTGAACTTCCTCTGCCTACTTGATGATAAAAACAAAGCTGTTTAGGACACGATTTACCCCCAAACCTTTCTGAACATCAGAACACATGTTTAAGAGCATGTGCAATGTAAAAAGTCATATCATTGACTTTTGACAGACTGTGCATCTGAGCCATTGCCATTCTCTCGTTAATTTGATGACTAATTATTGAATACTACATGCACTAGGGGGAAACAACTTTTAACATTTGCCAACGTGAGTCATAATTGAGCGAACTTAAAATGTCAAATATTCACTAAGTTTCATACCCAGTATTAGTAGAACGCAGCAGCATTTCATAGCTATTGGACATTTAATGTGCACAGAGAACTGCTTCCTACATTGCAGCATCTACACTTACAATAGCATTATTGAAACTCACATTATTAGCTTTCTCAGTTCACAGAAGAGGAAACTAAAGCTAGAAACGTCCTTCAGACACAGCAGTCTAAAACACTAAAGGTTAACTGTTTTCACTGGCAACATTTTGCCCCAAATAGTATGTAGTTAAAGAAATGTCAAGAGAGCTACCAAGAAAACTTTCCAGGGCAAAAAAATGTAAGGTAGAATGTTTTAACCATGCCAGGTACCATGTGCCCATCATCTCAGCCTTTGCAAGCCTGGGGCATGACATCTGCCATCCTTGACTATATAGTGAGACTATCTCATAACAAGAAAATAAAATGTTTTAATCATATCTGTACATTGAAAAGGGAGGTGAGGATGTTGCTTCCTCTCCTGGCTTTGTCAAATGGGTTACAAGTGGGTTTGACATCCTAAACCAGCTCCTCTGCCCCCACCATCCGCAGTTAGTGAGAGAAGCCTTGTTAAATTGCTCCTTGTTTTTGGTGAATGGCAAGAGACTTGTATCTGTCAAGGATCTTGAGTACTGGCAGCTGAATTACTGCTGTTTCCAGATCAATGCATGCAGCCTCCAGTTTGTACTCAGAGCTCTGCCCATCGCAGAACGCTCACCCAACATACTGGAGACCACAGGTATGGACAGGTCTGCTGAAACCCCAGTTGGGAAAAAGGAGTTCTAACCCTAAATGGGGTTTGGTTTCAAATTCCTATATTTGAGAAAGAAAAAGGTATCAAACATGACCTCAGAACTAGTTTTTAGAGCTCCTGAGATCCCCCCCCCGCCCCAAAAGCTTCCTCCTGTGCATGGGCCAATCTCTCCTGGTTTTATGAGGTTTTATAAGAAAATGCATATGGTAGACGAAGGCATTTTTCCTACCCGAGGGGCAAAAAAGCAGGTTCCGAAGCCACACACCTGTGTGGAGGTTACCAGAACCAAGTGGAACTGTGTGTGTGTGTCGGTTCTAATATAAACAAGCAAATGAGTAAATACAGCAGCCCAGAAGATAATGATAGTAAAAGTGCTACCAGCAGCACAGCTAGGATGGAGAGTCTTGGTTGTCTACTTAGCTGAGAAGGGCTAAGGAGATTAGGAAGGAATAGCATCTCTCTCTGGGTAAAGCTGGGAGAGGATTTCCAGAGAGGATTAAGTAGGGGAGAAAGACACCCTCCCATAGGCTGGAGGCCAGGACAGAATAGGAGGGAAAGAGTCCTTTACACGACCTTTGTTTTGCCTTTTATAATGCCCCCCCCCCCCCCCGCCTTGACTCAGTTACCTAAGTGGTTTTCATCAATTCTGTTGGCTTATCTGATCTCCCTCCCTCACTCCCTCTTTCCCTTCCTTCTCCTTCCCTCAATTCTACCATACCCCTCTCTCCCTTTCTCCCTCCATCCTTCATTCATTAATTCAGGGTCTCATGTAGCCCAGCATGACCTCAAATTTGCTAGACAGGAAGAATGACCTTGAACTTCTGATTGATTCTCCTACCTGTGTACCGGGGGCTGGGATTACAGATGTGTGCCACCACACCTGGTTTAGGCAGTGCTAGGAATTGAACATAGGGTGTCATGCATGCCAGGCAAGTGCTCTACCAACTAAGCCACGTATCCAGCCCTGGGACTTTCTCCTTCTTATCAATGTTTTTTATCTTACAAAGGAATGGATTTTGATCTGAATTTTTATCCATATTATTACTAGATTTCACTCTCATTCATTTCCTCAGTGCCTTCCTCATCACCATCTTTTTACTGATCCTTTTCTTTCCTTGCAAATATGACATATATTTCCTCCCCTTCTGCTTTTATGACATTTATATTCCATCACCCTCGGTTGTTCTCCTTCCCTCTTCCTTTAGTTACCTAAATCTTCTAAATGTTGCTATGCATCTTTTTTTTTTTTTTTAATTAGAGGAAAAGAGAACTTATTTTTAAAAAGTGGCTATCAAATATCAGCTCACCATCAGAGTTGAGTAAACGTGACCAGCAGAAACAATACACTTTCCCAGGGAAGTTCCCAAACTCTACTCAGAAAAGTACCCATTGCCTTCTGATTTATGGCTCTCATTACAGACAAAGTAAAGGAGGAACTGTTCACAGTACCTTCCAAGCCAATGGTCAGTAGACATGGCCTAAGTGATGGATTTATATATTCTTTTGAAGGCATTAGATAGCATCAGCGACTAAGTACAATGTGTATGCTTACTTAAAACAACAGCTGGACCTGTGAGACAGTTCAGTGGGTAAAGGCATTTGCTGCCAAGCCTGACTTACCGAATCTGGTCCCTCGGACCCACATGGGGAGAGGAGAGAACTAGCTTTTGTAATTTATCCTCTGACCTCCACATATATGCTGTGGCTAATGCACACACAGAGTAGATAAATTCACATTTTTAAGCATAATTATTAAAACAGTGACAAAAAAGCATTGTGCCATCACAGGAGACCTGAGTTGGTGATCTAACATGATTTCTATGGAAACTCTATCTGACAAGTCACTTGATTTTAGTCTTCTCTCACAGGCTGTGATTTAGAGAGGAAGCTGGCAATGCCCGACATTAGAGAGGGAGCACTTTTTCTGTACATTTGAAATATTTTCTGGTTTTCTTTCTTCTTTCTTTCTTTTTTAGTTTTTTCGAGATAGGGTCTCTCTGTGTTAGCCTTGGCTGTTCTGGACTTGCTTTATAGACCAGGCTGGCCTCGAACTCACAGCGATCCGCCTGCCTCTGCCTCGAGAGTGCTGTGATTAAAGGCATGTGCCACCACGCCTGACCCCTGGTTTTCTAAAAGAAAATTGGAAACCAAAACTGCTAGACCTGACTGGTTACTGCAGTCTGAAAGTGGAGCTGGCAATATCAACAACGTTACTGTTCATTCGTCACCAGGCAGAGCGTCCTCACACACACAGTCTGATGAGCAAGGGTCTGGCTCTGCCTTAGGAAGGTCAGGTGCTTACAGGGGCCAAAAGTGAGGCCAGAAACGGTGCTTCTGCAGGAGTTGTTCCAGTCATGCCTGGGAGGGAATGGGGGGTGGACCAGGTCAGGGTGGTGGAACGGGTCAGGATGAAGATGGAGGCTAAGCATAACGGAGAGTTAAGTGTAGTGGCAATCTCCCAGTCAGTGTTCTGCCTCTTCCAATCACCACCTCTTCCTGGAGGGTTCATCCACTTCCATGGCTTTGTTTGGTTTGGCTTGGCTTTCAGCTCTAGGGACTAAGCCTAGGCCCTCACACGTGTTCAGCATGCTCCACCACTGAGCTACAGCCTTAGCCCCCCATGGTTTTTGCTTTGAGGGTTTTGGTTTGGTTTTGGCAGATGATCCACTCCAGTCTTCTGCCCAGTGTTCTCACTCCCAGAGGACACTCATGCAAGAGGTTTCACAGACCTGGACAGTTTTGACCACCCCAACCGACAAATGGCTCTACTTTCTGCATTACGGCATCAGGACAGGAAGCAGTCATACTCTGGCTTCCAGAACCTTCATGCCTCCTGCTTCCCACCAGCCACAAGGAAACTACCCCAGTGTGCTCCTTCCCATTCTCACTGGCCTCCTCTCCCAGGTGCCCATCTTACTTTCACCAGGCCATCCTGGGCATCCGAAAAGGAATCTCTGACTCTCCTGCTACCCTTTTCCATGCATCCACATCCTCCTCTGCCCACTGCTACCCAGAAGAGCCCTTTTCACAGCCTTCGGAACTTGTGCAGTAGGGACCCACCACAGCATGTTGCAATGGGCAAGATTGGGGCACACGATGCCTGGCACACATTAGATACTCGGTGCAAAACGGCACAATGAAAGCTCTCCCAAAACTCTTTGTGGATGGGCACACCTGTCTACAGGCTCCAGCCCAATGCCAACCCTTCTCCACTTCAGGGATTTATTTAAATGCTGTCTGAGTCTAGCTCTTTGCATCGAAGTTTCTCTAATGATTAGCCCTACATCACTCCAGGGAACGCCTAAGCAAACTGTCTTCCCTGTCTCAGGGAAAGGACAGAGGGCCAAAATGGAAGGCCTCAGGACAGTTTTAAGGAATGAGGGGGCTGGAGAGATGGCTCAGAGGTTAAGAGCACTGTCTGCTCTTCCAGAGGTCCTGAGTTTGATTCCCAGCAGCCACATGGTGGCTCACAACCATCTGTAATGAGATCCAGTGCCTTCTAGTGGCAGGAAGGTGCACATGTGGGCAGAACACTGTATAAATAATAAATACATCTTTAAAAAAAAAAAAAAAGGAATGAGGAACTGGATATCTGCTCTTTTATCAACTTTTATTTGTTTTTTTTGTTTGCTTGCTTATTTATTATTTATTATTGGGACAGAGTCTTATGTGGTTCAGGCTGGCCTCTAACTTATTGTAGACCCAAGGATGACCTTGAACTTCCAAACCTTTTACATCTACCTCGGATCATGCAGAATTGTAGGTGTGGATCAGGGTGGCTGGTTCAGGCACTGCTAGGAATGAAACCAGGCCTTTGTGTATGCTAAGCAAGCACTCCACCAACAGAGCTACACTCCCCAGCCCTCAACTTATTTCTTGAGACAGAATCTCACAGAATTTCCCAGACTGACCATGACTTCATGATCCTCCTGCCTCAGCTCAAGTGCTAGGACCGCAGGAACATGCAACACAGACTTTCAAAAGGTCAAAATTCTCTAATATTTGTTAACAGAGACAAGTTACCATGCCCATCTTCTCAGACAATCCACTCTCCATGGAGAGACAGGATAACTTACTGACCTTGCGTTATAACAGGGAAGGGCAGAGCAAAGGGTCCACAGGCCTCTAAGACTCATGAATGCAGGGGCTCTGGCAGCCAGAGGGATCCGAGCCAGAGTACATTCTGGAAGTATTCTCTGCCTGACTGTGGTTATTTCTTCTTTCAGAAAAATAATAACAGGAACCCCTCCTTGTGGGGTTCCTAGACCACAGACCAGACTGGCCTACAGACTCAGGCAGCATCTGGGCCTATGTGTGTTTGTGTGGCTTGTGGTGGGGTGGATGGAGAAGGGTGCTCAGCAAATGTTTGTGGAATGAATGGACAGCACATTCTAGCCAAAGTGGACAGTCTTCCCCACCCATGAGTGTGGGTCACCACCGGGCCAGGGCCACAGCACACATAGGCAGGCTGCGCTGACCTGGGACAGAAAGTAGTGTTGCTAAGAAGCATCCGCCCTCTTGAAATGGCAGCCGGTTGTGTTACAGCTGTTTTGAAGGATGTTTAAATGTTGGTGCCTATGATAAGGAAATTAACAATAGCTGCTGATTCTTGAGCACTTAACTATCAGACACAAGTCCCCATGGCAATCTCAGGTAGTGCCCACACTTCAAACAAGGAGAGCACTGTGGGAGGAAGTGGGAAGGCTTGCCCTCGGTGCAGCAGGAACTACTCCAGAGTGCGAGGCCCCAAAGCTCACAGTCAAATACCAAACAGGTTAGAATCGTTAGCATGACTACCAGCTTCCCTGCGTGGCACCGTATCCAGAGCCTACATGGATGGAGGTTTTGAAGGGTCTGGGTTCTAAGGGAATGGGGGAGGAGAGCACTGTGCTCTCTCAGTGAGTGCCAAGGGAATAAGTCTTCATTAAAAACTTCCCTTTGCGGCATCCCACTGGGAAAGACAAACAAGGGCCAGAAGCAGGAAGCTGTTAGTCTGAGGCCTGGAAAGGGAGACATTTGCTATTTGTATTTATTTGCTTATTTATTCATATATTTATTTAGAGACATCACTCTATTTAGGACACAGCTCTGTAGCCCAGGCAACCTCAAACTTATAGCGATCCTCCTGCCTCAGCCTCCTGAGTGCTGTGATTAGAGACGTGAGGGGCCACAACGGGCTCTGCTAATTTGAAATGTGAAACTCAGTCTAGACCAGATCCTTCTCTGCCATTTTCTTTCTTAAGTGGCTAAACCCTGTCACCTTCCTTATCCTCCCCCGTCCCCTCCAAGTCTTCTAACTTATTTCTTCAACTGCTCGGTTTATAAAATGGAGTCCTTCCCACAAATCCAGGCCACTGCCTTTGAGGAACTGGGGAACTTCGCTGCATTGGGATTCTACACCATGAATACAGAAACTGTGGAATGCACAGCCCTCTTATTCTTCAGGAGGACATATTCTAGAATCCCCTAGAAGATAATGGAAAGCCACAGATGCACTGACCCCTATATGCACTGTTTGTTTTTCTATTCATACACCCTTAGGCTAAATTTAAAGTTTGAATTAGGAACAGTAGGATATTAATAAAAAATTAATTAGAAATTATAACCATAGACTGAAATTAAAGTTATACAAAACAGGATTTTCCCCCTGGAATTTCCAATTAATACTTTCTGACCTCACTTGTCCTTAGGTAACTGAAGCCACAGTAGCTAACATAGTAGAAAGTAATGCCCCAATGAAGAGGCAACTACTGAATTATAGAAGAGAGAGGATAGCTAGTCAGGTTTGATGCCTCAGGCTTTTAATCCTAGCACTCTGGAGGCAGAGGCAGGTGGATCTCTGTGAGTTTGAGGCCAGCCTGCTCTACATAGAGAGTTCCAGGACAGCCAGAGCTACATACAGAGACCCTAGAACAGAGAACAGAGGGAGTATAGGGGAAGAGAATAAAGGCAGGGAGAGAAAGGGGGGAGGGAGAGAGAGATTAGGAGAGGGAGAGTGGCAGACAGGAAGGGGAGGTGCCCAGAGGACACTGTCCCTCTTTTTTCCACTACAAGTTTCCCATCCCAACCCTACAAACTTCAATAACTAAAGCTTCTGTCACCTGACCCCTAAAGCAATGTCATCCCACACTGCCCCAGTGGCTTTGTCCAAATGCCACCCCAAAGTCCCTTGAAAGCAAGCAGATGCTTTTTCTTTTCTTTTCTTTTTTTTTTTTTTTTTTTTTTTTGTTTCTGTTTTGTTTTTTGGGGGCAGGTTTCTCTGTATAGCCTTGGCCGTCCTGGACTCGCTTTTGTAGACCAGGCTGGCCTCGAACTCACAGCAATCCGCCTGCCTCTGCCTCCCAAGTGCTGGGATTAAAGGTGTGCACCACCACTGCCTGGCAGATGCTTTTTCATTAAAACAAGAGGCATCCAACCATGGTCTTCCCAGAACTACCTGCAGCAAAATTCTGGAAGGGCTGTAGAGGGTTCTAGTGACACATTCCCTCCCAGGGCATGAGCAATGTGTGGACAACTCAAGCAAGGACTTCCTTGCTCAAGCCGCAGTGACCACACTGGCCCACAGTTTCAGCCTGTGGTTTGACTGGGAAGAGACAAGATCTTTTTTTCCTCTTTAGTGTAATTAGTCAGCTAAATAGGATTGTACTTGAATAGGTTTTAAAGGGGACAATACATATGGAAATTTAAGATATCCTATTTGGTCTTAGTTCTTGGACTTGAAATCTTTCTGTGTTGAGAACAAGAAATCCTTTGAGTTCTATGAAAAATACAGCAATATTGTCATAACCCAGTGGAAAGATCAACTTAAACAAATAACTGAGGGCGAGGCCTCCTTCGTATTGAGATGTCCAACATTTTGAGACTGTGACACAACACTGTCATCTGTTGGGCCATATTCATAGCTATCCACGTAGTATCCACATGTGGCCAACTGGCTCCATGTTTGACATGCCTGTGACCCAGCTGATCCCTTTGGTGTGGACGTAGCTCTGAGCTTTCACTTATTCCAGAAGCATCTATGTAGCCTGTCCTGATCCTCAGGAGTATCTGGGCTAAGGGCAAGCCTGGAATGAGATAGTAATCTTGGTCCCTTCCTGGCCAGCAGCTCAGCTAACCCTGGATCTATCTCCTGTACCTACCCAGGAAGACATGGCCACAAGCTTACATACATATTCTTTAATGAGATGCCACAGGTTCATTAGCCATTCAAAGTCAGTGTCAAATAAACATTCCCCTCTATGCCTTGGGGGTTTTATTTTTATTTTGGTTTTTCTGTGTAGCCTTGGTTATCCTGGACTCACTTTGTAGACCAGGCTAGCCTCGAACTCCCAGCGATCCTCCTGCCTCTGCCTCCCGAGTGCTGGGATTAAAGGCCTGCGTCACCACCGCCCGGCTGATTTTTTTTTTTTTTTTTTTTTAAGATACCATTTGCTCAGGATGTAGCCTTCATCCACTGCCCCCACCCCCAATAAAAATAAATTATATGTCTGTGGACACTGATGCCCCTGGAAGCCCTCCTTTGTATTCCAGGGTTGAGAGGGGTCACAACACAACCAATATTTCTGGTCAGAGTATATTTAACTGGAGCAGGAGCCCTTCCCCTAGGCGACATCCTAACACTGCCGGGCTTCTCATTGGGACTGCACTTCTAAATAGAAGCCCAGCTCTAAGGGAGATGCTGGGCGCCCCAGCTTCCTCCTCTGTAAAATACATGTGTATTCACGTGATCGTAACAGTAGCGTGGCATCTGGAGGGAAAGCACAGACTCTTTAAGGACCTCGCACCCTGTGTCCCACCTGGCTGTAAGCTCCAGTAGCTTAATTAGTATCCTAACTGTCGCTGCATTTTTGCAAAACTCAGGGAGAGTCCCCTTAACAACATTTGGGAGGACTTACCCACTTGGCACTGTGGGGAAACTGACGAAATTAAACTTTAGAGTACTGGGCAGTGGGTCTGCCAAAAAGGATTCTATTCCGCCAACGATCTATATTGTTACTAATCACCACTATCCCCAGCTCACTGGTTCAGTTAGATCCCCGCCTCCCACCCCCAGCCTACCAGGACACCAGTTGCGTTGCAAGCAGCCAGCGCTCACCTGGTCCCCACCGGGAAGGCGCTGCGGGACCACCCGGAACAGGATGCAGAGGGGCAGGGCGGTGAGGGCAGAGTAACCCCAGATGAAAGCCAGCAGCGCGGCCTGGGTCCGTCGCCCTGGGCCGCTCAAGCCGCGCTGCAGGCGCACGATGCACACCATGCGCTCCAGGCTGACCGCGGCCAGCGTGAGGATCGTGACGCTGCCGCTCATGGTCATCACGTAGAAGAGCAGGTGGCAGACGACAGGGCCCAGCAGCCAGGCCTCCGTCCAGCGTACGACGAGCACGAGTGGGATGGCGCTGGTAAAGAGCAAGTCCGCGCAGAAGAGGTTGAGCACCAAGCTAGCTGTCGCCCCGCGGCGCCGACGGCGTGCCACGAGCACCAAGGCACAAGCGTTGCCCAGCAGTGACACCACAAAGATAAGCCCCAACACGGTGGTCTCCACGACGCTCAGTACCAGCCTGTGGTCACCCTTCACATCCGAGAAGAAAGGGAAGTGGGTGCGATTGACTTGGTCCAGGGTGCGCGAGGGGCCAGGGCCCGTTGTCTGTGCGCACTCAGGTGACATGCCGGGCGCCCGGCCGCCCGTCTGCCGCTGTCTGCAAGAGCGCTCATCTGCGAGGTTACTGAGTGCCAAGGCGGGGAAAGAGGGAGGGAGGCGGTTGCGACACCTCCCCTCGGCCCCCCCCCCCCCCCCGCCTGAGTTGCCCGGGCACTGGGCGTAGGAGCTGAGTCCAGGACGCACCGGAACGAGGAAGTGCCTGGCAACGCTGGTCTGAACAACGTGGGTGGGGATGTGGCCACCAAGGCAGAGGCTTCAGACCCCTGGCCAGTCTGAGAGCTCATAAGCCAGAAAACTATATAGCCCCTTCCCCTTACAGCCTTCTTTATCTTCCATGGACACTGGTTATTGGAAACCCTTTATCCATCTATTTAGCTAACCTTGATTGAAGAGAGTCAGAGTTGAACTTTAGAAAAGGTGTGGACCTCTGCAGTTCAGACTGCACCAAAGAAACCCCATCAGCAGGAAGTTGATCCCAAAGCAAGCAACTTATAATGGTGCTGTATTTATTTGACTTTGGGGTGAGTTAAGCCCCTTTTATACCAGTTTATTTGTTTTCACTTGTAAAATAGAAAAATTTATTTTGCCTGAGAATTTGGTTCATTGGGTAGGGCATATACCTAGTATGTGTGTGAGCCCTGGGTTTGATACCCAGCATCAAACTACAGAGAGGGGTAAGAGGGGAGGAGGAGGAGGAGGAGGAGGAGGAGGAGGAGGAGGAGGAGGAGGAGGAGGAGGAGAAGGAGGCAGCAGCAGCCAGGTGCACAGTCAAGCTGCGAATGTAATTCAAGCTCCCAGTATGAGGAGCACTGGGCAGTCTGATTCTGTTAGAGGAGGAAACTGAGCCTCAGTCACCTTGGCTGGCTAATAAAAGTTCCTGGTCCCCAGCTTCCCTCCTTGCCATCATCACCCACCTGCCACTGCTGCTTTCTAGTTTCCTTTTTTAGAAAATGAGGTCATTAGAGAGCTAAAAGCGTGTTTGGGGCTTGAGAGCTAGAGAGCACTTCTCTAAACACTCCAACCACCTATGACCTCAGGCCCTTTGCCACCCTCAGACCTCTCCTTCTGCCCACTGTGCCCGGCGGTTGTCTCGGTGTGTTTATGGAGTGTGCTGTGTGTCAGTTTGACGTGGTGTCTGGCAATGCATGCATTTGTGCCTCAGCTTGTCACCCACACACGAGTCCAGGTACACAATGTGACTTCTAAGGCGAGCTGCAGATCCTGTGTCGGCTGGGAGAGACAGGCGCAGCTTGAGTTTTGACTAGCTTCAAGTTGGAAAGTGGTTTTGGACACTGCTGAAGAAGACAAAAAGATTGAAATAAAGGAGCCTCAAAGATGGGATTTTGGAAACTGTCTGATTGCCGGGAAGAGATACCAGTTTTTCTGGTGCCCCAGATTTGACCACATCTCCGTGGTGGGGAGGCTTGGTGGCACTCAGAGAAAGAATAAGCAATATACCAAGATGATATTTATAGTGGGGGAGGAGGTCCCCCTCGGTCACAGACATAGGGGAGGAGAATAGGGTGAAAGGGGGAGGGAGGGAGGAATGGGAGGATACAAGGGATGGGATAACAATTTAGATGTAATCTGAATAAATTAATTAAATAAAAAATAAAGAGATGCCAGTTCTGTGAAGAGAGGTGGAGAGGGGAAAAGAGGGAGACAGAGGGATCAGAATGGACAACTAAAAGGGGGACACTTTTATATTCTGTATTACAAAGACACACATGTATTCTGTATTGTAAAACAGGAATCACCAGACACATAGTTAATGGTTTGTTTGTTCTGAGTTAACTACCTCACTGTAGCCCAGATGCCCCTGGAGGAGCTTAAGGTTGAAACTAGCAGAAACTAGACTTGTCATTTCATGATGTTCCTGAGCCCAAATAGCCCCCAGAATGAGGGAAGAGTGCAAGAAATAACAAGAAAAGCACAGACACCACAGTCCTCAAAAATGTTCCTGATCACCTGACCAGAGGGGCAATACTGGGCTTTGTGCCCTCCCTGTCCTCCAAATGTTGCCTGCTGACTAGAGACAGAATTAGAGACATGTTTCTAGGATGCTCATCTACTGTCTTCTCAGCTTTCCAGTTCCTAGGATAACTCTCAGCTTTAATGGATTCTATTTACTCCTTTTCAATGGAATCTGGAAGTCTAATTAACAAACTAGGGTGGCAACTAGGGTCTGGACCAGAAGGATGTCACTATCAATACCTCCTGGGGGGGTCTGCCAGTGGTGAAATGAGATGGGCAAGGATTCTTCTAAACTTTCCCCATGTCCATCCCTTTGTGTACTCCAAGACCAAAACACCACCCGGCCCAAGACTGTCTGTCCTACTACGGTGACAACTTGCTGGAATGAAGGCCACCTTTGGAGGCCTAACTAGCTTTTCAAAATCAGGCATTAGGTCCAGCACCACCTGCCTCTTTTTCCACTATATACTGAGTTTTGTGCTCTATTTGCTGTTTATCACCATAACCACTGTACATTCTGCTTTCTAAATATGTTCCAGTGTGAGTCTAAGGCTGGTAGCCTAGAGCTTCCTGGAGCTAGTGATGTGTGCCGAATATAACATATAATAGCACCTCTTCCCTGAAATATCCGAATACCAGTGGTCACTAATGAGGAATACAGGCTTAAACGCTAGTCTACTGGGGCCACAATCCTGACCACACAACTTAGTGTGTGATTTGGGGCTTCTTTGTTCTTCACTGGCCCTATATATGAGACAGGGACAATGACAACGGTGAGGTCATATAAGGTTTGGGAAGATCAAAGGAAGTTTCTATCTGTAAAGAATTTAGCATGATAGCCACACAGAGGACTTAGGTTCAGCTCTTTGCTCAGCACAGTATATGGACTAATGAGCTGATGAAACCACCCACTTTGCTAAAAGTGTCTGTTTCCAAAATTCGTTTTTGAATCCCCTTCACTCCCGAGTTGCTCAAGTTTGGAGGATAACGTGCCCTGGTTTTTAGCCCACTGTGTTGATTTGAATGAGAACGGCTTCGGGAGGCTCATATATTTGAATGTTTGGTTCCCAGGTGGTGGAACTATTTGGGAAGGATCAGGAGGCATGGTCTTGTTGGAGGGGGTGTGTCACTGAGGGTGGGCATTAAGATTTCAAAAGTCCAAGACATTTTCCAATTTTTCTTCTTCTGCCTCATGAGTGTCTCATCATGAAAGCTCTAAGCTACTGTTCCAATGGCATGCCTGCCTGCCTGCCTTCTGCCACGCTCTCTGTCATGATGACTGTGGACTTGCCTTCAGAAGCTGTAAGCAAGTCCCCCAATAAATGCCTTCTTTTATAAGTTGCTTTGGCCCTGGTGTCTCTTTCCAGCAATAAAAAAGTGACTAAGACAGTTATAGACATAAAATCACCTTCATGCTTATTAACACATCTGAATTTCCTACAAGGTGAGGCACTACGCTTTGAATCATGGCAGTCTGACCCCTAGAGTCTCTGCTTTTACACCACCTAACTTGGTATATTAGTCCATGTTCAACTGCTGTAATGAAATACTGAGACTGGGTACTTTAGCTCAGTTTTCAAGACTGAAAGACCAAGGCCGGGCAGTCCCGCATCTGTCCGGCCTCTGGTGAGGGCCTCATGGTAGATGCATCAAGACTGCAGTAGCAATTTCAGAAGTTGTTGCATGTCGAGGCCAGAAGCCAGAGCCATTATGTGCTGGGCTTGAACTTATACAGCCCTCACAGGGACAAGCTGGGGCTTCCACAACAACTTCCCAGGGCAGATTCCCCAGTAACCTAGTCATTTTCCATCCTTAAAAGTTTCTTAACCTCAGTGCTACCAACACTACGGCCAAGGTCCTAACACATGAAACTTTGGAGAACACATTGAAACTGTACCAAAACCATATATGACACCAGGCTGGAGCCATGTTTTTGTTCTTACAACTGGATAGGAGGCCAGGGCGGGCATGTTTACTGGATCCCAGGGGGATAGAAACCAGTACTGCCACTGACTACCCTACAAGGCACTGGAAGGCCCCTGCAACAAAGAACTGTCTACACCCGTGTGTAGAGGTACCGACTTATAATCCCAGCTCTTGGGAGGGACTGAAGCACCTTGATGGTTGAGTTCAAGGCCAGCCTGGGCTGCCCAGCAAGCCAACACCGTCCTCTCTCCACTTGTCTAGCCCCAAATGCTGGTGGTGCTGAGGTAGGCTGGGAAGCCCTCTTGAAACTTGACAAGATCACTTCCTACTGTCTGCTCTCTGGTGGGATCACATTTAGTGGCGAAAGCCTAATGTGTTATCATTTTTTGTCATAGAAGTTTCACTACCAGCTGAGGCTCAGTTTGTGTGGTGGCCCCAGACATACACGCTGTAAAGTCCCCTTCATCCACACAGCTGTGTAGTCATCGGAGCATCTACACCTTCTGTAGACACCCAACCAGGAAACCGTGGGTTGAATGTCAATTGATCCCTCGTGGCCACTAATTACTATTAGCATGCTCTTTTGCTTCTTCCTCTCTCAAGCAGAACCATGGAAACAAGACAGGGACCCGCCAAGTGTAAATATGGACAGTAGGTTTCTGAGCTAAAGGGAAGTCCAGCATTGTGGATGACTTTTGTTCCTCTTTACCTCAACCAAGCAGGAGGAGGGGACAAAGGGGACTTTTTCTGCACACGGTTTTATTTCTCTTCTGGCAAAATTGTTATCAAGTTTATGTGGAAATGCTTACTGCTCTGGCTCTGGCTCTTTCTCACCTCCTGTGCTTTTCTTACAGGTGATCTGCCTGTCTACACTTCTACCCCTTTCCCTCGGCTACTCTTCGATTGGAATAGTTGGGAATACCACTCAGAATCTTGTTCATCAGAGATGGCTTAGGTCCCTTGAAAAAGGCACACTGAGAACTGGAGAGTGCAATATCTGACAGTGTAACCCAGGTGGGAGAATGCTTACCTGATATGCAGGGGACCCTGGGTACAACCCCCACCATGTCATAACACCAGAGGTGCAAGACCAGATGTGGCAATGCACATCTTTAATCCCCCAGCACTCAGGAGACAGAGGCAGGTGAATCACTGTGAGCTCGAGGCCAGCCTGGTCTATAAAGTGAGTCTAGGACAGCCAGGGCTACACAGAGAAACCCTGTCTTTAAAAAAAGCAAAAAAACAAAAAAACAAAGACCAAAACCAACAACCAAACAAACAAAAAACATGTGCTAGTACACACCTGTGTTCTCAGCATTTTCGAAGGGGGAGGCATGAAGTTCAGAAGATTAGGGTACCCAAGATGACTTAGTAAGTTGAAGGCCAGCCTGGGCTGTAATATATTAATTACCCTTGGCCTCAAAACAGAAGTAAACTCCCCAAACAGAGAAGGCAGGATGAACCCTCCTTGGAATTCAAGACGGCCCTCCCTCTCACTCAGGGCATGGGATCCTATCCTGAAAAGATGGGCAACGGAGTCCGGAGGGAAGGGGCCCAGCCTTGTGCTCTGTAATAGAGTCTGACTTTGTAAGGGGAGAGACAGATACACTGTAGAGACAGAACCACCCAGAGGAGGAAAAGCACACAAGGCAATGCTCCTGTGTGCCTCAGACCAGCACATTTATATACCCAACACTAAAGTAATGGTTCTCAACCTGTGGGCCACAACCCCTTTGGGGGTTGAATATCCCTTTCCCAGGGTCGCATATCAGATATTTACATTATGACTCATAATAGTAGCAAAATGACAGTTATGAAGTGGCAGCGAAATAATTTTATGATTGGTGGTCAGCACGACATGAGGAACTGTATGGAAGGGTCACAGCATTAGAAAAGTTGAGAACCGCTGCACTAAAGGAAAGAAATGGAGGTAGAAACTGAAATGTGAAAAGGCTAAACCCAAAGAGATGAGCTACCTCTTTCTGAATTATTCACAGGTTAGAGGCCAGGGCAGGGATAGGAAGCATAGTGGCTGCTCCCCTCAAGATCCAGGGGCAGCTAGCACACCAGCCCTTTATGGAAGTTAGACACAGAACTTGCTCTGAGCAGACCTGTTAGAAGGAGGCTTGCTCCTTCAAGGTTAACACAGCCAAGGCTCCAGGGTTGGCAAGCAGGGCCTAGCAGGGCTTATGCCTGTACAAGCAGCCCTGGGTTACTATTATCTACAAGGTACAGCCTACACAGACTGGAGAGAGCTGGCTCTGCCTTCTTGCTGATGGGTTTTGTCCAAGTTCTCAAATCTCATTCCACCTGGGTATTTCCCCAGGCTCTTTGTTGTGGGCATCTCACTGAGGAGAAGAAGAAAGGAGAATAAAGGCCAGCCCTTTAACAACCATGAGGATGAGATAGGCCCCCGCCCCCGGACATCTCTGCCTGCCCCCTGTCATGGAGTCCTGGTGAGACTCCAACAACACCTCCCCTGGCATATAAAGGGTTAGGACCAATCCAAAGAGGCTGCTGCTACTCTCAGGAGGCCCCAAAACTCAATGGGGGGGAGTGTGGGGTCAGCCTCCACTGCTCAGGTGACTCTAGGGAGGAGGAACAGTGAGGAACAGGTGAGGAAGACAAATAGAATAGTAACCATAGTAACAAGACCAGTGTGACTAGCGATTACTCAGGTGTAATGACCACGTGCCTGGCAGTCCTAAGTACTTCCTTACATTAATTCATTCATCGGTCACTAAAGTCCTGGAAGTGTGGTGGTTATAAACCACAGCTGCTCACGAGAAGGGGAGGTGACACAAAGGCCCACCCTTAACTAAGAAGCTGTTTGCAATTGAGACATACTGGGAAAAGGAAAATAGTTTTCTCCAATCCAAATCTAAGTGTCACTGGATATATCAACTGCGCTCAAGGACAGGCCCCATGTGCAGTAGTAGTTGACAAAAACAAAATAAACTCTGTGGGGTTGTCTTTGGATTTTTTGTTTTGCTTTGTTTTGTCTTTTTTAGTGGTTTTTATTTGGTTTTAATGTAATTTAGAATTGTTTTTGTCTCATTGGAAATTTTTTGTTTGCATTTTGATTGAGGTTTTGTTTGTTTGTTTGTTTGTTATGTTTTTGAGAGAGAGAGAAATAGCATTAAGTTGAGTGGGTAGGGCCTGGGGAAAGTTGGAGGAAAAGGATGAATATGATCAAACTATATTATATTAAACATTTTTAAAATAAGTTTTTAAAAATTAAAAAAAAATAGATATAGCTGCTGAAAGATAAGCCTTATTCTGAGAAATGGCAAAAGTAAGCTATTGCAAACAATGCCTTTCATGAAATGTGTGCATGCATATAGAAATAAAATTATTATTCATGCAAATGAAGGGAATTGGGTGTTTGTATTTTTGTGGGAGTGTTGTATGCCTGTGTGGTGTATGAGATACATGTATGCATGTGTGCACACTGTGCCTGTGCTCACAGAGGCTGGAGGAGAGGATGCAGTTTTCTCCTTCCCTACCCCTCTCCACTTTATTCCTTCAGAGTCTCTCACTGAACCAGGAGTTAAGCCCCAGTAATCCTCTTGTCTGTGGGCCCCCCACCCCCAGCATTGGGGTTCCAGGCACGTGCAACCGCACCTGACTTTTTATGTGGGTACTAGGGATTTAAACTCAGATCTTCACTTTTACTTAGAGACTGTTTTTGTCCACTAAGCCATCTCTTCAGGCTATTTGTTTCGTAAGATTTCATTATGCAGCCCAGGCTGGCTTTGAATCTGTCATCTTCCTGTCTCAGCCAACCTCCTCCGCATCCAGTGCTGAAATTACAAGCATGAACTACGAGCCACCACCTAGGTGGGAATAGACTTACTGGGGGAAAAAATCTGTCTTTGTGGAAAGCAAAGTCTCTCACCCTCCCTCGCTCTCACCTTGGAAGGCGGAAGACACTCTCTGTGGCTACTTGGGACGACTGTGAAAGTAGTTCATTTGGGAAAACTGTGTTCACCTGTCAACAATACCAAACTTACTGACCATGAGGCCTGAGTTGGTCAGCCATGCCTGACCACTGTCAGTGAAGTCCTGGTGTGACTGATCTTTACCTTGGTTGGGTATATAAAGGGTTAGGACCATTCTAAGGGGGCTACTCTCAGGAGGTCCCTTTTGGAAACAGACCCTCCGGCCTCCTTCGAGCCTTCAGATGATCAACAGCTGAGCGAACCTTCTAAGATGTCTCAGTGTCCCGCTAAGCCATTGCCAAGCACCTGGCCCTCAGAAATGGAGGTAACAAGTGCTTATTATTGGTTTAAGATCTCAGATTTGGGGTGTGTTTTGTTTCACAGAAGGAGACAGTTAGTGCAAGTTGCTGTTTTCATTATCTGCCCTTTGCAGCTGTGGAACTGGGGTCCTGGGATTTACCTAAGGTCCTGGCAAGTATGATTTGAACCTCAGCAGCCTGACTCCAAAGGTCACATCAAGACTCAGAACTGTGAGACAGCAGGCCCTATAGGGGAAGAAGGGCTCAGCCAGCCATTCCTGCAGCTGGGTGACTGCTGCCTGGCTGCCGGCTGGCTCTCCAGTCCCCTTCACTGGGCTCTTCCTGTCCCAACTGGGAAATCCCAGGAGTCTCTCTGGTGCACCTCTCTCTTGCTGAGACTGGCCAGAAATAATCGACTGCTGTTGTTGGTCCCCAAGAAACCAGATCAACAGAAAACCAAACCGCTTTCCACATCTTTCGGGTCAGCCTGCTCATCAATGCAGGAGCCTCCATTATCCTGATGCTTCTGCAGAAAGATGCAAATGCCCAGTACAAACATTTTGTCTTAGAAAGGAAAGTCTCAGTGTTAGGACATCCTATTGGGACTCTAGGTGAGAGAAGCATGGGAGAATGGGGAAATAGAAGGATCCAGAGGGTCCTAGAAACCTACAAGTAGAACATTATGATGGGCAGATCTGGGCCCATGGGTTCTGCTCAAACTATGGCACCAAGCAAGGACAATACGTGCAGTAAACATCGAACCCCTACCCAGATCTAGCCAATGGACAGGACATTCTCTACAGATGAGTGAAGAGTGGGAACTGACTTTCACATGAATTCTGGTGCCCCATATTTGACCAGATCCCCTTGATGGGGAGGCCCAGGGGCACTCAGGGGAAGGATAGCAGGCTACCAAGAAGAGCCTATGATCATATACACAGGGAGGAGGTCCCCCTCAGTCACAGTCATAGGGGAGGGGAATAGGGTGAAAGTGTGAGAGAGGGAGGAATGGGAGGATAGAAGGGATGGGATGACAATTGAGATGTAATATGAATGAATTAATAAATAAATAAATTTTAAAAAAGAAAGAAAGAAAGAATAGTCCATTTGCACTGAATGGCAACTTTTCTTGGCCAAGAGCCACATCACTCACCTAGTGGGAAAGAGGTTCACTCAACACACACTGCTTAAGCACGTACTACATGACAACAGTGCCAGGACCACAAAGATGACAGGTGCGTGATGCCAGAGCAAGCCCAAAAGAGCTGGCTACACTCCAAGACACACTGGAACTGTGCATGTCCCAAGGAGACCATGGGCCAAGGTCTTGCACATGATTGCATGATTCCTCTTGCACTGCCCACTCCCTTTTGGCTTCTTTATTTATTCTGTTTCCAATTACAAAATATAAGAAGTTAACTCAAGAAGGGAAAAGCTATCTATCATTTTTCTATGCAGAATCATCCCTCATGGGATCTTGCTGTAAAAGATGCAGATGTCTGTTCTGCTCCATGAGGCTGACTACATGGATGGGGTCTTGTACACAGTGGTCACAGTACACGGTTTGTTGTAATATGCTGCTATGGCTTAATGTTATCCTAAATGTTCATGTGTTAGATGAACTATTAGTCAGCTTTCCTATTTCTATGTGGGTGCATTTAGAGGTGGGGTGTTTAGGAAGTGAATGGGTGAAGTCCGAAGGCTCACTCCCATGGTTGCTGCAGTAGATTTAAAACAAAACAAAAACAAAAACAAAAGAACACCCTAAGACACTTATTTGTCTCTCATTCCCAGATGTCTTTCACCATGTTGTGTTGTTATTCAGTAAAGAAGTCCTCAGCAAATGGTAGCACCCAGAAGTGTGAATTAAACAAGCCTCTATTCTTTATAAATCACCTGCACTCAAGAACTTTGATATAATAATAAAAAATAGATGGAGATACATGTGGTTGAAAGTTTGTTTCTCTGGCATAGTGTTTCTCCCTCTCTCTCTCTCTCTCTCTCTCTCTCTCTCTCTCTCTCTCTCTCTCTCTCTCTTCTCTCTCTCTCTCTCTCTCTCTCTCTCTCTCTCTCTCTCTCTCTCTCTCTCTCTCTCTCTCTCTCTCTCTCCTTGAGACAGGGTTTCTCTGAGTAGCCCTGGTCGTCCTGTAACTCACTCTGTAGTTGAGGCTGGGCTCAAATTCACAGAGATCTGCCTGCCTTTGCTTTCTGAGTGCTAGGGTTAAAGAAATGCACCACCATGCCCTTACTTCTCTCTGTCTCTCTCCGTCCTTCTCTGTCTCTCTCTCTGTGTCTCTGTCTCTGTCTTTCTCTGTCTCTCTGTCTCTCTGTGTCTCTGTCTCTGTCTGTCTCTGTCTCTCTCTCTCTCTTTTTCTGACATGTTTAGCTTTTCTCCTGAGACATGGCTACAAAGCAAAAGGACACACTCTCCAGGGGTGGCTCTCAGACACCCGGCAGTGCTTGCTTCCTGTGTCTAAGTGAAAAGAAAATAATAAAGTCCAAGCAGTTCTCCCCAAGGCTACAGAACCAAGCCTGCTTTTTCCATAGAATGATTATGTCTTGGCTTTTTGTTAAAGACTGAGTGTTTGTGTCAGAGAAAAGGGGAAATGAAAAGAGGAGAGAAAGAGAAAGGAATCTTATGCCTAAAAACAAAAAAACATGGCTGGAGTGATGGCTCAGCGGGTAAGAGTACTGGCTGCTCTTCCAGAGGTCCCGAGTTCAATTCCTAGCAACCATATGGTAGGTCACAACCACCTATGATGAGATCTGGTGCCCTCTTCTGTCCTGCAGGCGTACATGCAGATAGGGCACTCATATACATAACAATACATAAAGAAATCTATTTTTAATGGCCATCTTGTCTGAATTCCAAGATTTTGTTTTGTTCAAACCAAGTCCCACTGTGCCGCTCAGGTTGGCCTTGAACTTTGGGTGAGAGTTCCTGTTTCAGCTCCCAAGTGCTAGGATGATGATGAGTGTGAACTGCAGCACCCATATGAGTTACTGAGATTTAAAGTAGAAAAATATTACCCAGACCCGCGCAGTCCTGAAGGTCAGCAATGACAACATGAGGCTGGTCTCAGGCCTCATCAGCCTTGCACAGAGTGATAGGAATACTCTTTCTTATACAAGGAGAAACCTCAGAATTTAAAACCCTTTTCCTAGGGCTGGGGTGGGGGGTGGGGTAGCTTAGCAGCGAGGCGCCTGTCCAGCAAAGTCTTGAGTTTCATCCCAAGCACCACAAAAAACAGTATGAACAAACAAACAAATAAAACCCCTTTCTGTTTATCTTCTTCGTCTCCTCCTGCTGTCGGCGCAGGTAACAAAGTCTCCCACTTCACAGATGAAACAGTGACGGGCTCAGCGGGCCTTGCGGAGATGCTGTATGTACCTGCCATGGCTAGTCAGGTCCAAAGCCAGCTGACTCAGGTTCCGGACTCAGCCCAGTTTCTGTGGTGGGCCTCCTCGGTGGATCTGCAATTCTGTGGAGATGCCCAGGGAATTGAAGCCAGGGAAGCATGCTGGAATTTGATTCTGGGAGTCAGAAAGCTACTATGAGGCACTTCAGGGGCGGAAACCCAGGAGTGGTGGGGTGGGGTGGGGTGGGGTGGGGTGGAGTAGGGTGAGGTGGGGTCTTCACCTTCCCGCTTGTCCTTTGCATCATGGTTCTGTTCCTAAGGATACTAAGCTGCCAGTGGAGGCGCAGCTGAGTGAGGACTGGCTTAATGAACCACAAGGCCAAGGAGGAGCATCTTCAGAAGTGGCCAGTCATGGGCCGCCACGTCCTGTTTCTCCCTGCTTCTGTAGCTGACTGGCAGTGATTCTCTGGGCAAGGAACACCGTGTTTTCTAAAGATTGATTACTTATTTATTTATTTTTTATTTATTATACAGTAGTCTGCCTGCATGTGTGCCTGCACACCAGAAGAGGGCACCAGATCTCATTGTAAATGGCTGTGAGTTACCATATGGTTGCTGGGAATTGAACTCAGGACCTTTGGAAGAACAGACAGTCCTCTTAAACTCTGAGCCATCTCTCCAGCCCGAACGCCACTTCGGGTTTCCATCTATAAAATGGAAATGATTCTGGTTCCCTCACAAACTTGTGAAAAGATAATAATGCCAGACCGTTGGAAGAGAGAGGGCTTAATAAAAATTAAGGGTTTTCTTTCTTCCTTCCTTCCTTCCTTCCTCCCTCCCTCCCTCCCTTTCATTCTTTTTCTTTTTTCTTTTTTTTTTTTTTTTTTTTTTTTTTTTTTTAGTATTTAACACATAGTAATGCTTTAAATATTTTAAATTTTAAATATTTTTTATTACTATTGTATATATTGCTGGGGATAGGACAGCCATGGTCAGTATGTAGTGGTTAGGGAACAACTCTGTGGGGTCTGTTCTCCTCTCTGACCTTTGCATGGGTCCTAAGGATTGAACTCAGGTCGCCAGGCTTGTGTGCCAGCACCCTTACTAGCGGAGCTATCTTGCTGACTCAAACTGTTTTTAGGTAGCTGAATAAATTCAGTGAATGAATGAAAAGAAATATCAGGATTTGTGGGTCCTCCAGATGTCTCTTTGCCATAGCTATCAGGGGGCTGCAGTGAAAGAACACAGGGACAAAGAGGGGAGGGGACAGCCACCATCATAGTAGTGCTCAAGACACTTCCACTGCCCTGAGAAAAACACTGGACGATGAAAAGCAGGGCTGGATGGGATGGAACACGGAAGTCAGTCTGAGGAGACAGACAAGCTCTGGGTGTCATGTTGAGATGAGCTTGGCGGTGTCAGCCTTCAGGATGGGGGCAGGCGCACACACCTGAAAAACCACCACAAGTGTCACCCAGGAGCCAGCTGAGGCTTCTGATAGACTCTGCCACTTTGGACCCTGTTGCTTGGCCTGGGCTTCTCATAGGGAGGAGTCCACTGTGAGCAATTTCTCAGCCCTGTCAGTTCCACAAACTGGGTTTGATCGAGTTCAGTCTCAGTTTTAGAAATTGCTTGTAGGAGCTGGAGAGATGGTCCAGCATTGAGATAATTCACTTCTTTCGCAGACTGGATTTCCTTTCCAGCACCCAGGCTCTCACAACCACCTGTAACTCCAGGTCCATGGGATCAGACACCCTTTTCTGGCCCCTGTGGGCATCTGCACAGATGTGACATTCACTCAAAAGCACACAAACATACATAAATAAGAAGGGGGGGGGGACTAAAAAAAAAAAATTGCTGCTGTGTTTGTCTCTTAGGCTTATGTCCAATTTCTCGTTGAGGATACTTTGACAAGGTCTCTAAGCCAGGACTTTGGTGGCCTCTAATATGGCCTCAGGTAAGCCAGAACGAATAATAAGTCAGATCCAAACTGCTCCATCTCAGAGGTGCTGGGACTATCTCCTCCACAGGCCTGGTACATCCTTGAAGGTGTTCCACCATCTCATTTAAAGGGTAGAGGGGGGAGAAGGATTGGGGTCCGCGTCTAAGGCCCGATGATGACTTGATAATCACGCCATAAGCAGAAGTGTGGCTGAGTGGTGCTTGGAGCAGTGGTCTGACATAGAAAAAGTAACAAATAAGGGGTCTGGGTTTTCCGCGGTTGCTTGAATGATGTTTCTTGGATTTCTAAAACCCAAGGGGGCCTAGGAAGGGACCTAGACACAGGTTATATGCCTGCTTCATGTATGCATACACACATAACACAGACATTTGGCAGTGGGGTGTATGTTATACTTAAAATGCCTCTTCAAGGTGCAAGGCCAATACCGACTTCTCCAGCCCCTCGCAACATGGCCTCTTTCCTGAACTTAGCCCATCAGACACATTGCGAGAGATGGACATTTCAGGAGAATGAGGAAGTTAGATGTGCACAGAAGCAAAAGATGGGAACCCAAACACAGGCGTGGGTTGCTGGGAGCCAGAAGCACAGCACCAGCAACAGGGAGCGTGCATAGAACAGCTGTAGCATGTAGACACTGTTGCAGACTGGAGCATCTCCAGGGCCAGTCCTCTAGTCCTCCCACTGGAGAGTCTCTGAACTACAGAATGCCCTTTTCCGTTCATCCAGCCAGAGTGTGTCCCTCTGCACGCGTGTGGGAGCTCACATTCATTTCAGCCCTGTTGTGCTAACATCTAGCTGAACTTCAGAGCCTTTGAGAGGCTTGGCTTCATCATAGTCTTGACTCCCTGCCCCACCAACCAACCTTGACCAAGCAGGTCCCCAATGCCGGTACGTGTCTGTGTCCTCTGTTCCTACAGCCAATGCAAGGCCCAGGCTCTGAGCAGCGAGGCTACCTTTCCCCTAGATTCCTTTTCTTCTTTCCTAAGTGTATTGCAAAACCAGTCGTTTCTGTGCTGCCAAATGCTGCAGCTCCCAGCCTCCGTGCCCAGTTCTGCTGTTTCTAATGGCTGCTGACATAGTGGCTCTGGTTTCCCCTGAAGTCAACACCACCTGGGTGGGATCCTGAAAGGGTGCATTTGTGAGTGTGTGTGTGTGTGTGTGTGTGCGCGCGTGTGTGTGTGTGTGCGCGTGTGTGTGTGTGTGTATTCATGTATGTATATGCACATGTGTGAGAAAGCCGAAGGCATAAATTCAGGGCTCTCAGCTTCCTAATTGAACTCACTAATGTCTCTCTTCACACTTAGGTTTAGGGATCTCTTCTCTGTGTTTTCATGAGTGGAGAGGTTTCATGTCTGCATGTCTATGTTTGGCCTTTGTTGTTCCTTTTTAAAGACAGAAGTCCTAAGGCCTTAGAAGTGTTCGGTGGCATTTACTGGCCCCTCAGTGCACAATAAGCTCCATGCTTATGATAATGCCTGTTTATGTATGCTTATGATGGTGCTGGTTAATGCAAGTGGCACAGCCTGGAAAGAAGCTGACTGGTATTATCATCCTCATTCTAGAGAGGAGAAAACTGAGGTTGCAGAATATTTTTTTCAGGAAATATTTTGTTGATAGCAAATGGGAATTCAACCAAAAATAAAATTAAAAATAAAACCAAAAAAAAAAAAAAGAAGAGGGAGAGAAGAAAGAGGAATGGTAGAAAAAGAAGGAAGGAAAAAGAAGCAAAGTAGTCTCAAAAGCACAAAGTCAAGAGGCAGGTCTACTCTAGGTCCATCTGGACTGAGCCATCCAAAGACTTGGCTGGTTGTCACCTTGCTTCCTCCCCTGAACTGGCTTTGTGTCAACACCCTGTCCTGCAGGGAAAGCAAGGCCACAGCAGTTCTTGCCTGCCTCCTGCCCACACCTCAAACTCTTTTCTAACGGAGCTGGCAGGAGTCCAAGGCAAGCTCTTAACGGTGGGGCTGGAGTCACCCACACCTGAAATCTGGACAGAAACTGAGGATGGCAGGTTCCCAGGGCTGTCAGCACCCAAGGAAGGAGCGATGAACTCTGGGTAGCTGATAGCCAGGAGGCAGCTGGCACATCAGAAGATGAAGTGGCAAAGAAAATGGATTCTCCAAATCCAAAAGCTAGCATGAGCTTGCAACTTGCTGTGATAGCATCTGAGGGCCACAAGTGGCCCTGGCAATCTGGCTGTCCCCAGCTGCCAGTAATTAGCCAGGTTAGCTTTTCAGACACTGTAGTCCAATCTTCTTGAGTTGTAGAGATCAAACCAGACCTTGAATTAAAAAACGTTTCAATTAAACCTTGAATAGACCTTGAATTTAAAAGAGTCAGGTATAAGGTACTATACTGTCCCTATGCGTACCTTCCATCTTGGTTGGTGAAATCAGCTTAAATCTGCTGTTTTTCAGTAAATAAATAAATAAAATAAAACTTACGTCAAAAGTAATACCCAGGCCTATGAGATAGCTCACTGGGTAAAAGTGCCTACTGCACACATCTGATGACCTGAATTGGATTCCAAAATCCCATAGTGGAAGGAGAAAACTGCCCCTTGAAAGGTGTCTGTCCTGTGACAGCCACATGTATGTGTAGCAAGCATGAACCTGCACACTTGCACCTACACACATGTGTACTTTAACATACAACACACACACATAGACAAATAATAATAACAGTAGCATTTGTTGTGCGCAATTTGAAAATACAGAGAAGAAAGAGAAAACAGTGAAATGAATGAAGCATATTCAGAATCCCCCATCCTGACATGAATATTATTAACAGCTTTTTAATTCAATGATTACCATTGTGATATCATTTATGGTTTTTTTAATCATTTATGTTTTAAACACTGGCTCCATTCATTCCTTTCCCTTGATTACACTGAGTTGGTGAAGATTGTCTTCTCCCTATTTCATCCAAAGTGCCTAAGAGTTCTGAACCTTGACGACCAAAATGCCAGTCCTTTGCCCACATCAAGAAATGGTGTGGCATGACTTTTGCAAAGAAAAATCTCCCTAAGCTGTGCATTTAAGTGTGTGTGTGTGTGTGTGTGTGTGTGTGTGTGTGTGTGTTTTAGAGATCTGCTTGGCCTGCTCAACTCACAGGCCATGAATCACCACACTTGAGGGATAGGAAAGTGCTTAGGAGTGCTGTACATTTCCCTCACCTAGATTTGCCCACAGAACTGCCAATCTCTAAGATAGTCCCCAACAAAGGGTGGGTCCTGCCAGTCATCCTCGTATGTAGTCTCCTGCCCTGAAATCTAGCTTGCTCTTGTGACTTACAGGTAACAGAAATGCAGTAGATGTGGCACTGAGTGGTATTCAAACTTAGGCCACAAGATGATCCAGCTTCAAGTAACGGAGAGGCTAAAGGGAACCATCAGCCGAGTCTGAGAAGACAACATTGCTACAAGCTGGTAGACTTGGGCCAAGAGCCCCACCACTTTGCTTCCAGGACCCTGAACCTGTATCCAACTAAAGCTTAATGGTTACAACCTCTTGCTTTTGGAATTGGAGAGACAGCTCGGGTTTCCTTTTCCTCACCATCACCCCAGCAGCTAAATGACAGGCTTGACTAGGGGCAGAGCTGGGAGGATCATTAGATATGGTTGCCCTGCAGAATTAATCCTGGCCACAGTGGTGGTGACAATCCTTACTGGTGGTGGTGGTTGTTGTTGTTGCTGTTGTTGTTGTGTATAAGATTTTTGAAACAGGGTTTCTCTGTGTAGCCTTGGGTGTCCTGGAACTCACTCTGTAGACCAGGCTGGCCTCACTCTCACAGAGATCCATCTGCCTTTGCCTCCCAAGTGCTGGGATTAAAGGCATGTGCCACCACCGCCCAGCGACAATCCTTACTGGTAATGTACCTCACTTGTTCCTTAATTAGTATGCCTCACCTGAGTTCCTTAATTAAATTTTGTGAAAGGTATACATCAAGCTACCCTTGGGTTTTACCTCTTCCTAAATTAATTTAGTGTAATTATAATTACATTATTTCCTTTCTTCCCTTTCCTCCCTCCAAACACTCTCATATACCCCTCCTTATTTTCTTTCAAATTCATGGCCTCTTTTTTTTCATTAACTGTTATTATATGCATATATGTATGCTTATATATATATGTATTCCTTAATACAATCTGCTTGGTCTGTATAATATTATTTGTATATATGTTTTTAGGAACGGCCATTTGATACTGGATAACCAATTGATGAGTTCTTCCCTGGGGAAGTATAGTTCTCCTGACCTCAGCATTTCTTAGTTGACCGTAATTCTTTGTGTAGGCTTGAGGCTTCACTTGCTTCCCCTACCCACTTCGGCGTGTCTACTGTTGTTGTCTATGCTCAGCTCATGCTTGGCTAGTCATGTTTGTAAGACTTAGCTTCTGGCATTCCTAGAAGACACAATCTCAAAGCAAACTTCCTGATCCTCTGGCTCTTACACCCCCTCTTTCCACCCCCTCTTCCACAATGTCCTCTGAGCCTTTGATGCAGGAGTGTTCTGTGATCTATCCACTGGCACCGGGCTCCACAGCTCTGCATTCTGATTGGTTGTGGTTTTTCTGTAATGGTCTCCCTCTGTTGTAAAGAGAAGTTTCCTTGATGAGGGGTGAGGGCCACACTTATCTGTAGGAATGAGGGCAAATATTTAGAATGTAGTTAGGGATTGTGCTGGCTTAGTAAAGTGATGACTGCAGGTTCTCCTCCAAGACCCATGACTAGACTTGGGTATGCTAGGTTTCCAGTACCAAGCATGTTTCCCTCTTGTACCAGCCACCATTGCTGTGACTCCTCCTGGGGCACATAACAAAAATTTACCATCAGCCTTGGAGAAGGACTTTCGGCTCCAGTCCTAAAGCCAGGCATGTAAGGCACTTTGAGTTCCCAAAGGTCAGTTCCCTCCCTTAAAGAAATGCTTTGCCCAGGTTGTGTCATTGATCAAATGTTGACTTTATTTATGGCCACATACTTGAGGTCTCCTTTACAGTCTCTTTTACAGCCGTGTTTGCTTAATGGCTGATTCATACCCTTGCTTTACCACGAGTCTACTGAACATTCTAAAGACAAAAAGCCAGGAATGGCTTAGATACAAATGGTTGAAATCATTGTAAATGTTCCTTATTCTTATTGGGCTCTCTTAAAACATCTTGTAGCCAAGCTGGGCCGGTGGTGGCGCACCCCTTTAATCCCAGCACTTGGGAGGCAGAGGCAGGAGGATCTCTGTGAGTTCAAGGCCAGCCTGGTCTACAAAGTGAGTCCAGGACAGCCAAGGTTACACAGAGAAACCCTGTCTTGAAAAAACAAACAAACAAACAACAAGCTCTGATTTTATAAAATGTATAGCCTTTTGGAGGATGGGAGGGTGTATCGTGAGTAAAAGATGGACACGGTACCGAGAGGCACAGACAGGCAGTGGTGGTGCATGCCTTCAACACCAGAACTCACTCAGGAGGCAGAGACATCTGGGTCTCAGATTTGAGACCAGCCTGGTCTACAGAGCTAGTTCCAGAGCAGCCAAGGCTACCCAGAGAAACCCTGTCTTGAGAAAAAGAAAAACAAAACAAAACAAAAAACAGAGAGAGAGAGGCAGACAGACAGAGACAGAGAGGGGGAAGAAGAGAGGAGAATGACCATGGAAGCCCAGAGGAACCTTTTTTTTTTTTTTTTCCTTACATCCTTCTCCAGGCTTCTGGTCTGGTGAGGGGATCCACTTACAGATCTCTTCTTCCCTGGCATCTCTGAGTGGCGTGTGTGGCATGGTGTGATAAACACATCACGACATCTCCTTTCCAGGAGGATTGCTCTTTCCAGCCACCTTTGCAGTCAGTGGAGCCATGGGACCACTTTCTGCCTAATCCGAATGTGAGTTAGATGTGTCCCTTCTGGTCTGAATACTTAGAGACCTAATAGCATGAAATTGCTGATGTAAACTGGGATTGTCTGGGGCCGTACTTCATTTTATCATTCAAATTTTAATTAAGTTCTTAATTATTGGGGTGGGGCACATGTGTGCCACAGTGCATGTCTGGAGCTCAGAGGACAATGCCCAGGAGTCAGTTCGAACTTTCTACCTTGTCAAGACAGGGTCTCTCTTCCTGTTTCCACTGTTCTGTGTATTCAGGCTAGCTGGTCCTCGAGTGTACAGGCTATTCTGTCTCCATCGTCCATATCACTGTAAGAATGTTAGGATGCATGGCACCCCGTCACACACATCTGCTTTTTTACATGGGTCCCAGGGCTTAAACACAGGTGGTCAGCCTCCGAAGCCACCTCCCTGGCCAGTGTTTTATCCTTTAAATGTATTATTGTTGTAAATGTGCATTTCTTTGTGTTTGTGACCCATGCGTAGAGGTCAGAGGACAGCATTGCAGAGTCTGGTCTCTTCCACCTTACATGGGCCCCAGGGATTTGAACCCACGTCACCAGGTCTGATCAGCAAGCTCCTTTACTGGCTGAGCCATCTCGCTGATTCACTATCCATCTATCCATCCATCTATCTATCTATCTATCTATCTATCTATCTATCTATCTATCTATCTATCTATCTATTATCTATCTCTCTATCTCTATCTATAGCAATAAACATCCCGGTTGTGTAGTGCTTCTCAGTTCTTCATATTTGACTATCTCTGCACTGATACTAGATAATGGTGAGGAATTGCAGTTAAGATGGCAAAATGCATGGGGCATCTTGGGGTCGGGTGGTGTCACTCTCTTCTCCTGTATTCTCTCTTACCCCGCCCCCAATCTACAATGTAATCATTGCTAGAAAATAGAAGTAAGATGAGGGGCTACTATTCCCCATCTGCTGGATGCTCTCACCTGTTTTATTGTTTTGAACGTTTGGAAAGTAGTAGCCTGATTTGGGGAGGGACGTGGTATCTTTCTCTCTAGAGGCAGATACTCATGGTCACATTCTAGCTACCACTGTCTTCTAGCTATCACTGTCACTTTCATCCTCCCAAGACAGCTTTGTCACCAGTGTGATGATCATAGAAATTTCACCCCGCGCGACAAATGAGAATAAATCTACATGGCCCATATGAGGTATCCCGGGGCCACGCATAGGAATCTCTGATAGAAAGCAGATCTTGATCATACATTAGCGGGGTACCACCTCTCCTATCTCGGAGCTGATGAAACCTAAGTGTAGGGAGGGTTGAGTGGCTTGCTCAAGGCCGATCAGCACTAGAATTTCAACCTGAATCTACAGTTTTCATGTCCAGGTTTTCCCCCAGGCTATCACGCTCCACTGATGCTCTCTAAGGAACAAAACAAACTGTCAAGACAGAAACGCTTCTCCCCTTATCTACAGCTTCTCCCCTTATCTACAGCTTCTCCTCTTATCTACAGCTTCTCCTCTTATCTACAGCTTCTCCCCTTATCTACAGCTTCTCCCCTTATCTACAGTAAACAGACTCATATCCGTTAAGTTCATCCCGTCAAGGGAAGATGTCATTCCTGCAGCATGTATGCAACACACGGTTATGGTCATGTAACACGTTTAAACCTAATAAGCAGCTCATTAAGTTTACAGCACGGCTTTGCTCCGAGTCCTGCCGACTGCTGCTGGCATTCACCTCTACCTCGTGAAGATGAAAGGCAAGCTACATCTTCATCAATCTATGCCTTCATCAAAACAGACCACCTTCACCATCCATGGGCGGCGGCTTGCCCTCGTTGTCCGTGTGAAGCCGCTTGCCTTTGTCACTCATGGACACCAGGCTGTCTGCCTTCACCATGCATGGGAGGTGGCTTATCTTCATCATCCACACAGAGAGCCTCACCTCTGTCTTCCATCGGAGGTGGCCCATGCCCATTAGCATAAGTTGTGACTGAAACAGCCAAGTGACAGTTTATCTGCTTTTCTTTGCCTTCCACAAAACCTCCAGTTAATTTCTTTCCCTGTATAACCGGTCAACATTTAAGTTTGCCTTCTGTATATTTGAGACTTCGTGGCTCCCAACATTAAGGCTATGGGAAACGCCCTTTACCGCGTCAGAATCTGGGTCAAAGCTATTGCCCTTCCCCGCAGACCTTGACATCAGAAAGGTAGCAATATAAGACAGGCCATGCTTTCTTTAAGCTCAGCTGACTCTCCTGTAACAACAAATACACTTCGCACTTAAATAGTGCGTGTCTTTCACCAATAAACCAGCCATCACCTTGTTTGGAAAGTCTGTTGTCTCTCAACCTTGGGGAGACGTCAGTTGGGGCCCTCTGGCTTCTTCTACAGCTGTATGGCCCCTTATCAGCTGTAAATGGTTACGCATTTGCTAGTCAGGTGGTGAGGTCAGGGTTTGGTATTCTCTGGGACAGGTAAGATTCTTCAGGAAATATATGTCAGCTTTCAGTTCCTAGAAAAAAAATAGTTTAACCCAACTGATAAAAACAGTTTTATTCTGGGTATTTCAGCCATGATTGTTGAGCCCTGTTGCTGTGGGGCCTGTGGCAAGGCAGCAGCAACATCATAGTTGGGAGCAAGTGGCCAAGCAAAGCCACTCTCCTCATGGCCAAGAAGTGAAAAAAAGGGAAACCAAAAACATCAAGACAGGAGTTCCACAATCCCCTTCAGGGAGATGCCACGTGATCTGAAGATCTTTCAGGAGACTCAGCCTTTTAAAGGTTCTACACCTCCCAGGAGTGACACCCTGAGCATATGCCTCTGTGGTGCTGATTAGATCCGAACTATGGCAGAGAGCTGACCTGTAATGTCGGCTAAGTGAGTGAGCCTGGAAGGTGAGCGAGTGAAGCTCTGCTGGCAGATGTCAGCCCATTCCTCCTGACCCATGCTATTCTTTCTCCGGCTGTTTGGCCTAGGTGACACAATGTGAGTACAGTTCTTTGGGGACTCCCACTTTTTCAGGACTATGAGACAATGCCAGGCCTTTGTTATCTCAGCTCTCTCTATGAGCCAGCCTGGGATTTCTCATTCAACCATCCAAAGACAAAACATCGCTAGTACACAAAGGGGAAAATGTGAATTAGGCCCATACACTAGCAGCCTTGGCTTAGAAAGACAAAATACCCGAGATGTCCAAAAGAATAATTTTACCAGAATCATAACACACAAGGCCAGATAGGAGGACATCTACTGCCTTGAAGAGCTTTGGTTCTTCCCTCTTCTACAAACTGACTGTGTGACCTTGGGTGAGGGACTCCATCTCTGGGATCTGTTGTGTCACTAAGTTGGATTAGTTTTCAATCTTCAGTAATGCCCAGAGTGTCCCCAGAGAGCCAAATAGTCAAGTGGCGGCCTGGAAACCAGCATTTCCAAAAGGCTTTTTTAAAAAAAGATTTATTTATTTTATTTATTGCATATGAGTGCTTTATCTGCAGAAGCAGGCATCAGATCACATTATAAATGGTTGTGAGCCACCGTGTGGTTGCTGAGAATTGAACTCAGGACCTCTGGAAGAGCAGGCGGTGCTCTTAACCACTGAGCCATCTCTCCAGTCCCCCCCCCCCCTTTTTTTTTTTTTTTTGAGGCAGGGTTTCTCTGTGTAACTCTGGCTGTTGTCCTGGACTTCCTTTGTAGACCATACTGGCCTCAAATTCACAGAGATCCACCTGCCTCTGCCTCGCGAGTGCTAGGATTATAGGGGTGCACATTTTGGAGTGCCTTTTCTGGACCCAAAGCCCATCCTGAAGCCAGTTCCTCCTGCGGCTGACCTTCATTGTGGGCCTGGGGTTACAGGAGGTAATCAGGAAATGCTGGCTGCTAGCCAGCTCTGACCAGAAATGTAGCCATTAAAAGCTGCCAGATGGCAGGTGGCAGCGAAGGGTGGGGGACGGCTGCATGTGTCACGTCGCTCAAACAGCACCTGTTGGACTGAAGTGGAAACAGAAAAACTTCGGCGCTCACATGGCAGGCAGGGACCCTGTACTTTTCTTGGCTTCCTTCCCATATCAGGCAAGTCATTCTTCCTTTGTCCCATGTAGCTGTTCCATAGGAAAGTCACCAACTGCAAGTTTGCTGTGACCCACATTCTTAATTTCTCATCCGCTTTGAACTTAAAAATCAGGTTTCATATTCTTTGTTGTTGTTGTTGTTGTTTTTGGTTTTTCGAGACAGGGTTTCTCTGTGTAGCCTTGGCTGTCCTGGACTCACTTTGTAGACCAGGCTGGCCTCGAACTCACAGAGATGCACCCGTCTCTGCCTCCCAAGTGCTGGGATTAAAGGCGTGTGCCACCACCGCCGGGCTAGAAGGTTCCATATTCTAATATTCCATATTTCTCTCTCTCTCAGAAAAATCTAAAAAGTTAAGCTAACATGGTGACTTACCTGAGGAATGTTCTCCATAGGCGTCAGCATTTGCTGTTGGCACTGTTTGGGGAGACTGGGGAGGCACAGCCTTGCTGAAGGAAGTGTGCGGGCTTTGAGAGTTGCCTCTCTCTGCTTTGTGCTTGAGGTTCAGATGTGAACGGTCAACTTCCTGTCCCTGTTACCATGTTTCCTGTCATGTCTGCTGCTTCCTGCCATGGGCCCGCATGGAACCATAGGCCAAAATATACTCTCCCTTCTAGAAGTTGCCTTCCTCGTGGTAGCTTATTATGCCAACAGAATAGTAAATAATAAGCCACATTGTGTTCCTTTTTCTTGGACAAACAGCCCTGTGAGAGCATGCGCTTCCAGCCTCCGCTGCCCCATCCCATTACCCAGCAGGCCACTAAAAAGCAGGCACTGCAGTACTCCCGCTCTGAAATGTGGCTGGGATAAGGTAGAGGAACAGACAGCTGCACACAGCCTGCCCCTGAGGACGGGGAGCTGTCTCTGGGCTTCCAGTTTTCACCTATGTAGAGACATTAAGAAATCAGTGGTGTGGGCTAGAGAGATGGCTCAGAGATTAAGTACACTGCCTGTTCTTCCAAAGGTCCTGAGTTCGATTCCCAGTAACCACATGGTGGCTCACAACCATTTATAAAGAGATCTGATGGCCTCTTCTGGTGTGCAAGTATGTACATGCAAGCAGAGCACTGTATACATAATAAATAAATAAATAAAAAAGAAAATCATATTTGTTTTAAAAAAAAAGAAATCAGCAGTATGTTTGTTGTAGAGATCACTGCACTGTGTGCATGGCTCTTCCTGGGGAGGGTCATTCACAAAGAATTCCCTTAGTCACTGAAAAAATACTGCTGCGTAGTTGTCACTAAGGACAAATGTCACCTATCGTGACTCACTTTTAAGTATTTCCCCAGGAAATGAAAAGATAGGCCCCCAAAGATATTTGTATAAGAGGCTTGGGGCATAGCTCAGCAATAAAGTGCATACACAGCATGCATAAGATTCTGGGTTTGAGTCTCACACCACCAAAACAAACAAATGCTCCACAATACTTACACAAAGTACAACGCAAATTCCTACCATAATACTCAGGGAGGCAGAGGCAGGCTATCATATACCTTTTTAAAATAATGAAACATTTAAAAAAAGAAATAAAAACATGGAAAAGTCTGAAAGCACTGAGTCAAAAAGAAAGCAAGATCCAAATATGTAACTCCATATATGTGGATGTCAAGATCTTACACGGACAGACATGAGGCTGCCTCTGACAGATTCTGGGGGGGGGGGGGGAGCCAGAGTAAAGGCACTTTCAGGGATGGTGCTGTAGTCTGTAGCTCTGATTGTCGAATGCTTACAAGGATGTATATGCCAAAACTCATTAATTTGGTGGATGGAAGATGGCTCTGTGCATAAGAGCACTGGCTGCTCTTCCAGGGGACCCAAATTCAACTTCGCAACCACAGGGCACCTTTCAACTCCCTAAATTCCAGTCCCTGGGGATCTGATGCCATCTTCTGGCCTCTGTGGGCACTGTACACATGCAGTGCATGAATATCTATGGCAGCAAACTAATACATATAAAATGGAGATAAAATTCAATTTAAAGTTTTTATTAATTTTTATATTTTATTATGCATAAAATATTTGGTTTTTTAAAATTGGGGTTTTTGTCTTTTGATATATGAAACAGTCTTGCTATGTAGCCCAAGCTGGCCTGGAACTCAGTAGTCGTTTAAATCAGTCTGTTGAGTGTTTGGATTACAGGTATGTGCCAACATGCACAGCATTAAGTGCCAAGGGGAGAATCCTGAATGACAGCCCCATTGTACTTGTTAGAAATAGGAATATAATGACAAAGAGAGGGGTGATGGAGCCTTCTGCAGAGACACTGTGCTTTCCTATCTATCAGTGACGAATGGTGCTGGTATTGGTAAATCCATCACAGAGCTGGAATTAGGAAGAAGTATTACACACTTAGCAGTTTGGTTCTTCAGAACCAACCTTGGCCTAAGCACAGGTGACCACGTGCCATAAAAAGGTAGACAGCGAAGAACTGTGGCCAACCCTTTAAGGGTTTTCAGGTCTTAAACTCGTGACAGAGCCTTGCTTCTATAACATGATTCAGGATAAAAGGACTTCCTGTTCTAATCATCGACATATGAAAATGTGCAAAAAACAAACAAACAAAAAAAGTTGCTGACCATGGGGAGCGTTTCAGAGAACCGTTCCCTTTCTGGCTGTCTTCCCAAGGTACATTATAATACTTGGTGCCCAGACAGTGGTTGAAGCACTCAGGGGAAGCGCCCAGCTCCAATTCTCCAGTAAACTACAGAAACACACTCATACTCCAGGAGTCGGGTTCAGGAGCTGCCAGGTTAGAGCGCTGCTAATCCTACCTTCTGACCCCTTGACCCAAACAATCTCTACTTCTGAATGGGCAAGCCATCATCCACTGAATGAGCAAGCAGTTTTCATATCTGCAAACTACAGGCTTATTTAGAAGTTGCGAAAGGAGCAACTTTCTTATGGCACACACAGAATTAAATACTATACTCTTTGACATAGCTCTGTGTCAGAAGAAGAGCTACCTAGTTGAAAAATATTTTTGATTCTTTTGTCCAGTTATGGTTGAAAATATTAGGAGTCTAAGATTATTAACTCCAAAGGCAAATTTTTATTTACATTAGCAGATATGTACATTTTTTTATGCCCCCAACATTCAAAAGCCAAAATCACATCTGCCTTCACCAGCTTGTTGTTTTGCCTTTATAATAGCTCAAAACTATTTATTGATCAATTGCTACTCATTCAGTGGAGGTACCTGGAAGCCTCTACCCCTTTACCTCCCTCACAGAATGGTTCCGGTGTCTCCTCAGTTCCCCTGTCACATGATAATGTGTGTCAATCAAGAACCCCAACACAGCTCTGCGACTAGAGATCCTCCCTCATTCCTCATCCACTCCCTGCTCCGCCAAGACGGGGTTTCTCTGTGTAGCCTTGGCTGTCCTGGATTCACTTTGTAGATGAGGCTGGCCTCTAACTAACAGAGATCCACCTGCCTCTGCCTCCCAAGTGCTGGGATTATAGGAGTGCACCACAGTGCCTGGCTGTGACTAGAAATCTTAAGACTATATATGCATGCACACATACACACCAGACATGGTACAACTTTTAAATAATTTTATTATTTCTTCCTTCATATTGCTAACAGTAGCCCAGGTTTAAGCATGTTAGAAAATCTGAAAAATAAAATACCTTTTAGTTTACATAAAGCATTTATACAAATACCTATTTAGAAAACAAATATCTGATAATTACAGTGCTCAACCATTTTTAAGAATGCCCAAAAATAAAAAACAAAAACCACCAAGGTATAACAAAATACCTGCAAATCAAATGAGGAGGCAAGATGTTTTGTTCATTTTGGCATTTTAGGAAATCAACCTGAGCTAATGAAATTTAGGTCAAAGTTATGGTCAGATAATACAAGTGAAAATGTGCAGCTACTTAAAAGCATTCTTCAAACAAAACCTGCTTTGTGCTTAGAACAGTTAACAACAACAACGATTACAAAACTCCCCAACTTTTCTAGTAACCGTTTTACAGTAGCAAGAGGCATCAATTGAACTGTCGGTGTACTAAGCACTTACATAAAAAAGATCAGCACAGTAAGATCCATGGTTGATAACCTTCTGATTCTCTTAAAAACCCCAAAGCATAAAATATTTGCTTGCTGGTCAGTAGCTTTAAGCCACACCCAATAACCCAAATAGTTCTTGCTCATGAGTATATGGACAGTGTCAAGTGCGAGTTATCAGAACAGTGTCAAGTGCTAGTGGTCTGGATACCCACTGCTCACCACAGCCTGATGAGGCAGCTCAGGAAGGTATCACGACCAAAGAAAATGCAAAGTGGCCAGAAAAGTACATGGACGCCCTCGTATGCCAGAGTGCCAAGGGCGGACGGAGTTTCTTGTGCAAGAGATGTAATCTGTGGTTCAAAGTGCCCATAAGCAAACACAGGATACAGTGTGGACTTTTCAGTACGATGGTGAGAGCGGCTCTGCTACTTCATGCAGTACTCAACGTGGACAAGGAGGTCTCGGTGCTCGGTGGCTGGGTACTGTACACTGCACTTGGGGCATTCCACCAGGCTCTCGTTGAGCGCAGCACTGGGACTTTTGGGTGAAGCACCTTTCACTCTGTTTTCGGGTTCTCCCTGGAGTAGGAACGGCTGCTCTGTGAAGGCAGGAAACCCATGTAGCTGCTTCTGCAAAACAAATATCAAATGCACACAGTTTGAACTGCTTCCTACACCTCCTGCATGTTTCAGCCCTACAGTTTATTTTGGGTTTCTGCTGATATTTCAATGGTAAGATATGAAGTAGTTAAGCCAGCGTGGTGGCGCACACCTTTAATCCCAGCACTCGGGAGGCAGAGGCAGGAGGATCCCTGTGAGTTCGAGGCCAGCCTGGTCTACAAAGCAAATCCAGGACAGCCAAGGCTAACACAGAGAGACTCTGTCTCGAAACACCAAAAAAAAAAAAAAAAAAAAAAAAAAACCCCAAAAAACAAAAAAACCGCCTCCCAAGTGCTGGGATTAAAGGCGTGTGCCACTACACCCGGCTCATCATGACATTTTCAATAACATGTATTCATTTGCCAGTTTTGTAAAACAGAAGTAACTTAAGGAATAAAGAAGTGCAAAGACCTCAGCACTTGGGCACTTGGGCGGTTGAAGTGGGGAGCTGGAGAGAGTGTGAAAGCCCAACACAGAAAGAACAGCAACAAAACCCTACGTGGAGCTGAAGGCAGCAAAAATTTTGGTAGCTCAGACTGGTAGCTCATGAGCAGGGTGTTATAGCTGTCTTTTGCTTTTTCATGTCTTCTTTTCTTTTCATTTAGGAATTTAGAATGATCAGGAAAGCTTAAAAATTCATATTTTATAGTACATTATGAAGATATTTATTTTATTAGCATACAAGTTATAAGTTACTTAACAATTGGTTTTTCTCCTCTCCCTTAGAAACTAGGAGCTATATTTATTTATTTATTTATTATTAAAGATCTATTTATTTAACCAGGCGTAGTGGCACACGCCTTTAATTCCAGCACTCGGGAGGCAGAGGCAGGCAGATTGTTGTGAGTTCAAGGCCAGCAAAGATAACATAGAGAAACCCTGTCTCGAAAAACAAAAACAAAAACAAAAAAGATTTATTTATTTTAATTATGTATACAATGTTGTGTCTGCATGTACAACTCCATACCAGAAGAGGGCACCAGACTTCATTATAGATGGTTGTGAGCCATCTTAACCTCTGAGCCATCTCTCCAGCCCAGGAGATATATTTATAATATTTCCCCATTTCCAAATATTCTGTAGCTCTAATACAATATATGAATGTGCACTAACGGGACATCTGGGCACATAGATGCATGCAAATTCATTAGAAACATGAAAAAGAATGCCATGGCACCCCCTTTTCTTCCTCTTCCCCTCTATATAAAGTACTGTTGGACACCTCTAGAATGGCAGCACCCTGTTGGAAGGACCCTGCTGTTTGAGGTTGCAGTCCTCCCAGTCTGGACAGCCATTCTGAGCTCAGCATTAGGTGCAGGACCCCCTCTCCCAGGCAGGGCCTCGGCGGCTTTCTGCCTGACTCCAACTGGAGAGTCTTTAGATACAGATGCCCTCATTACATTTAATACACAGCTCTTGACACAGTTCCCTGCTAGCTTTCCCCTCTGCATCCATATGATAGGATTGTGCTGCCAAATGCAAATCAAGCATCATTGCAGTCCCTAGTTTCAACCAATTGTGTATACCTATCCTGGAACCGTGCCTTTCTTCCTGAGGAAAGTCGAAACAGCTCCCAAGTAGTTCCCGGAATGTTTGATCTCTGTCGTGCTTACAGCCTTCCAGGCCCTGCGTCTCATCTTCTGCTCCTCCTGCCTTGGTGGGCTGGTGGCTCTCAGCCCCCAGGGAAGAGGAGCACCACAGCACCCAGCCTGGCTAGCGGATGACCCCAAACACCAGTGAAGTGACTATGAGCAGAGAGGACTGCAACGCCTCCCCTTCTGAGTTCTGAATTGATGCTATACAGTTAGGTGGCACAGAGGAGGCAACTACTGACTTGTGATCAAGTTCATTCTAAGCTCTATTACTGGCATGAGAAGTGAGCTGACACATCAATGGGGAGGTAGCAAACAGAATAAAGAGTAGGCTCGATATTAGCCGCTCAAACTTACCAAGGATTCTAACTGTGTTATCTGACTTCTTGCTTTTCGGAGCTCCTTAAGGATCACATACAGTTGATGCTGCATGTTCTGGCGGTCAAGTTTTTCATTTTCAAAGTCTAGAGTACATGCCTGCATCTGCAATATGTCAGGACAAGACAGTTAGAGCTGGTAGATCCCGCCCAGTTCCCCTCATTGGATGTTTACAGTCTTTATTTAACAGCACAGGAGAATGCTCGCTGGGCCTCAATATCAAGAACTCATCTGAGCACCGCTAGGTTATTAGTAAATAAAGTTTACAGCTAAAGAGCTGGCTTATGAACTAGCAAAGCCAAGGCCTAGGTAGGGTGAGTGAGTCGGGGGGCAGCTTAAGAAGTTGCTGGTTGGAGTTATTCCTTCACGTTCTTGCAGTTTTTGGTGGGGGTGGAAAAGAGGGGCAGGAGATGGCTATTCCCCGGTTTGAAATATATTAAGAATTCCTACTATACATTCCGAGAATAAATGGTGTCCCTTCTGCTTGAACTCACATGCTGGCCTGGAAAGAGCCCCTTCTAGGCTGGAGTAGGAAGTACAGTCACCGAAGAGCAACATTTGCCAAAAATCAACCTGTCAGAAAAACTGCCACCACACCTCTGAGAATGGGTGGCTGAGGACAGTTACAGGATTCGTGAACAGCGCAGAGTCTCTTAGAGAATGCATGTCTTTTACAAACATTTTGTTTTACAATTTCAAGCAGTTCTCCATAGACCAGTATAAACACCAGGGGAAGTTCTGTTTTTATCAGCTGAATGAACTTTCAAGCCCCGACGGTAAGTACCTGCTGTTCCAGCAGAGCCACCCTGGTCTGTTCCTCTTGGTGCTTTAACAGAGACTCGTAGAGAATGCGGACCTGAAGGATGCAAAGAGAGACAGCAATTATCTCATCTGGCCTCCTCACGAGGCTGGGGGTAGTGGAGGAACCTGCATCTCAAGTCCCACCTCCAACCAGGACAGCACCTGCTGCGAAGGATGACCCGTCCCAGCTGGCTATTTGAGGCTTTCTATGTAAGCAGAGTAAATAGCATCATCCTGACCGAGAACACAGTTCTGTGTGACCTCACCCTGTTCCTGGAGACTTTGGCGTCAGAGTAGGGTAACAATGAAAGATGCGCTTCCTCTCCTACGCTACAGAGCTAGAGAAAATTGGCTTATTTCTGCCTAACCTTTCCCAAACACTCACACCTACAGGTCAAAGTAAGCAGAGTGAAGACGAAGGAGGAAAATGTTAGGGTTACTGACTTCCTCAGCTCTCAACCTCTGCAGGACGCGCATCATTAGTTATTGAAGCAATAACCTCCACTGGCATTTCCTGGATTTACACAGCGCTTTCATATTCCTCCTGGGCTGCCCCACACAATGGTCGTCTGAGGCAGTAAGGGTTATTATCCTTTTGAGTAGCAGATGCTGTGTGAGTCAGGGAAGGTAGGCCATTTGCTGCAGGCCACACACTCTAGAGTCTAGAGCCCAGGTGTGGATCCCACTGTTCTGTTAATCCATGCTGCCAAGCAAAATTTGAACTAATGACTTTCTGTCACAGTAGTATTCAGTTCTAACACTCCCAAGGCATGCCGTCTCAGATCTAAGAGGCTGTGAAGGCTCTATGGGAAGTCCTTTGAGCACATCCACACACCCAAGAGCACAGCCTAGGAATCAACTGGGTCCCCTCACTGCCTTTGGCTTCCCCCGCATTCCACCCCTTTGCTCAAGCCTTAGCGTCTGTGATCTCTTCCTCCTCACTGACACCGAGTTCCCAAGAGTTGGCAGGATCCCACCAACAAGCCTCTGTCCGAACCCCATCACTTCCATGAGGCCTCGATGGACCCCGCCCGGTTGGTTTTGTTCGTCTTTTTCACATCATCTTGTTTCATTTTCCTTAGCACATCCACTTATTTAGGTGCTAATTCATGGTCTGCTTCCATGCTGGAATACGAGGCGGGGACTGCTTCTGCCGCTTGCTGGTTCCCTGGGGATCTAGGCTCCCTGGCCCTTGGTTGAATTCTGAGGCACTGAGTTCTCAGCACCTGGCTCACCTGAGATACAAGCTCTTCAGACCGCTTCCTCTCCTCTTCCAGTTTCGCCTTGAAGACACTGCTCTCCTCCCTGAGCTGCTGGATTTTCTCTGCCTTACACTTATCCTCCTCAAGGTGTTCTATGTCTGCCTTTCGCTGTGAACTCAGCAGCTGATTTAAATCTTCAACTTCTTTTTGAGTTTCTTCATATTTTCTTTGAAATTCATTAAGTTCTAAGCGCAACTGAGTTACGGTTTGTCGTTCAACTTCCAGATCTTTTTTGGCATTTTCCAAGAGATGATCATATTTTTGCTTCTCCTCTTGAAAATGGCCTGTAATAAACAACACCATGGTACAATGCATTTTGTCATATCCCCCAAAATTAAAACACCAAACATCCTACAAATGCAACTTCACCATTTCTTCAGCTTATAAAATGAAGAGTCGGGAGGTGGGGACTAGGGCTGGCATTTGATGTGGTGGGTCTTTTGTTCTTAGCTTTCCACCTGCTGAGCCTATTTCTTCATCTGTTAAATATGAGCCTTCCTGCCCCACTTCCTAAGAGGTGTTATCTAACCCAGAGGAAATCAGTATGAGGGAAACTGGAGGGTACCTGGCAGAGAGATAGCATCGTGGGTTAGGGTTGAGGAATAAAGCCTGTTCTTTCTCCTGGAGTCGATGTGAGACCGGAAGACAAACAAAACATAATGACAACTGATGTCAATCGTGGCACACACCTTTAATTCTAGTACCTAGGGGTCTGAGACAGGAGGACTACTCTCAATTGGAAGATAGCCTGGGCTACATGTTAAGTGCCAGGATAGCCAGGACTATGTGGCAAGACTTTATCTCAATCCATCATCCTACTTATCTCCTCCCTAACAGGAACCTGGTGCCCAGGCCAGCTCTGGAGGGAATGAGAAGAACTTTGAAGAAAGGGAAAAGTACGCATGTAGAGAAAACCACCATGACTGCCATGATGGATGGCTCTCCCACCTGTGGCTTCTGGCTTCTTTTATTAAAAAAAAAAAAAAAAAAAAAAAAAGACTTGCTCAATGCTATTTCTTACTTCAAGCTTTAAAATGATGTTATTTTACTTTCTAACACATAAAAAAAAAAAATCTACATTTGATGAATCACTCCTGTTGGAAATGTCAAGCTTATCCCAAAAGAAGACGTTTATAGCTCAGTACCTTCTGATTCAGTTGTTTTCATCTGCTGTGGGAGTGTAGCAGCAGCTGTTTCTATTTTCCTCTCCAGCTCAAAGATCTTTGCTAAAAGTCCTTTAACGTAGGCCTCTCGCTGCTGGTCATACACGAGCCACTGCTGGTTTTTCTCCAGAGCCTTACAGTGAATGAAAATTAACAGCGCAGTAAAAAGCCCAGAGCTTAGAATGTGTAAGGGGAGTTCCCACGACATTGTCTTTTCCAACACATACAAAATCTTATGGCTTATAAATTACTTACAGGCAGCCACTGCATGCCACATCCCTTTAGATACACGATAGTTTCCAGGCAACTAATTGTGTCTCTATGCTACTTCCCATAGGCAGCTCACTTTGTGTTTATGTACGCATTATTGGCTGTGAGATAGAATGTTCCTGGGGCAGGCGGAAATATGCTACTCAAATCTCACTTCTAGAAAGAGCTTTGATTCTAAATCTCACTCTCCGTCACTAGTTGACTCTAGGAAACTTAACCAAATGAAAACAAAAGGAGTCTGTCAGGCAGCACAGCCATTCCTAGAAAACACAAACCACTCCTCCTTGCCACCTTTCACCCCATTTTGCTAGGGAAGGTGCACAGTTTTACTTCCGGAAACAGGGCACATTCAAGTGAAAAGCTGCGGAAGAGCCAGACTGAAACCTATAACCCCAGCTCTACATCAGCTGAGAAGACCATGTGCTGAAGACTCACCTGGGTGGTACTTTTTAATCCCAGCACTCGGGGAGGCAGAGGCAGATGGATCTCTGTGAGTTCTAGGCCAGCCTAGTCTACAAAGTGAGTACAGGACACCCAAGGCTACACAGGGAAACCTTGTCTTTAAAAAAAAAAAAAAAAGGACCTTGCCTCTAAACAACTAAATTGCTAGGTGTGGTGGTGCACATCTTTAATCTTAGTACTGGGGAGAGAGAGGTAGGAGGATCTCTGTGAGTTTCAAAAATAAAGTTAAATAAACAGGCTAGCTAGAGAAGACCGCTAAAGGAGGGGACAAAGTCTAGAAATCTGAGCACACTGTGACTATGCAATGAGACCACAACTCCTCCCCACTCTACTTGTTCTGGCTAATAGGACAGAAGTATCCCCTCCTGCTCTACGATCCTGAAAGGCCAGGAAATAAGTCCTTTTTTTTTCAATTTGTCTTTCCAGACAGGATTTCTCTGCGTGGCCTTGGCTGTCCTGGACTCATTTTGTAGACCAGGCTGGCCTCCAACTCACAGAAATCTGCTGCCTCTTCCTTCCTGAGTGTTAGCATTGCAGGAGTGTGCCACCACACCCAGCTCTACGATATAAATCTTAACAAATATTTGTGCAAAAAGGTCATGCACATCCATAACAAATATTTGTGCAAAAAGGTCATGCACATCCAAACTTGATATCATGTACATGCTAAATATTTTGGGTGAAGGGTCCCAAGAGACACATACACGGGGGTGTATGCCTTAATTCCTTCACAGTGGCCAAGCTCTCATGAGAACCTCCAGCTCATGTGGAAATTTAATTCTAAAGAACACTGTGTACCACAGGGGCTAGTGGTGCAAGCCTTTAATCCTAAACCCTTGGGAGCCAGAAGCAGGCAGATCTTTGTAAGTTTGAGGCCAGCCTGTTCTACACAGCAAGTTCCAGGATAGCCAGAGCTCTTATGCAGAGAAAGCCTATCTCAAAAAACAAACAAACAAACAACAAAAAGGAACACCATGTGACCCAGAGAGCACATGTGTATATCTAACTCCCTACAAATTGCAATATCACATTTTAAAGACATCTGTCAAACTTTATTTGTTCATCTTTAAGAAGTAGCAATACAAACAATCTAAATCTTCCTTAGATGATCATCAATGCTTTTCAAATGAATCTTGATATTTTACTGAAGCACATGAGCTAAAAATATATTTAAGTCACAGGTAATTAAGGGCTCAATTAAAAAATGGGGTACAAGCTGGGCAGTGGTGGCTCATGCCTTTAATCCCAGCACTTGGGAAGCAGAGGTAGGTGGATCTCTGTGAGTTCTAAGTTAGTCTGGTCTACAAAGTGAGTCCAGGACAGCCATAGCTACAGAGAAATCTTGTCTCAAAAAACCAAAACTAAAAAATAAAAAAGAAAGAAAGAAAGGGGGAAAAAAAAGGGGAGAGGGTAACAGAGGTGGGAAGAATCAGTCCTTCCCATGGATGAGGCCCTAAGCTGGCTCCAAAACCAAGTGGTCAACCCTAAAACATACATATGAACAACGTTAAATGGACTAATCAGATTGTATTTATTTTATATATATTTACATACATATATATATATGCATGTATGTATGTATACCTGTAACAAAATGAAATCTTTTTAAAGATTAAGTGGTAATGCTTTTAAAAGCCACACAATGGCGATGTTACTTAACAAAGTAAGCTCTTCTTGCCCCTACTTCTGCTGTGCCTGGCCTGGCCTTGAACACACTAACGTAGCCCAGGCAGGCCTTGAACTTGTGATCCTTTTGCCTCAGCCTCTTAAACAGCTAATACTACAGGTCTACGGCACCGTGCCCAGCTAAGTAAGCAAACGTTGCTTTTCATTCCAACTCTTTCACAGGCATCTACCCTTTCTTCTCTAAAACTATTAGTGATCAGAATAGAAAATTCTCCCTAAACTTAAAAAAAAAAAAAAAAAAAAAAAAAAAAAAAGCAAATACTGTAGAAAGCTAATGTTCTTCCACATCTGGCCAGGGGTCTGCTAAGTACTCTGTGGACAAAAAGATCAAAAATGATCAAAATGTGAACTGTACTGCAGGAATAAAATCTGTGAGCTTATTGAAAAAAACTGGATTAGGGACACTGAGTTAACTAAACGTACTGTGTCTGTGTTATATTTACTACATTCCTGTTTAAGGTATAGGTCAGGTTAAATAATTACAGATATGTGCAGCTCCCTCTTGAATGGCTTAGGAATGTGTGGGTGAAAGGTAAAAGAGAATACAAAAACAGGCTTACAAATGTCATGAACAGTTAAATTTAGGCAAAGAGTATAAAAGTAATCATTCTCATTCTTTGAACTTTCCTACTAATTTATAAATTTCCTCAATTAAAAATTACATATCTTCTCTAAGTTGTTTGAAAATCCAATTTTGTAACACTGAGACCAAGAAATGCCTACTCTTTCTGCTGGTTATCTGGCCTGTATAGTCTGCACAAGAAATGATAACAGTATTGACACTTGACATTTATGGCACTGAGAGTCTCCTGCAGAAAGGACATATCCAGTGTCCTTTGCAGCCCAGCAAGACAACCACGGGAGGGAAGGCACTTAGTACACATGTGGTAATTAGTCATTTCCTCCCCCTAAAAAAGGTCCGAGCCTCCCTTTTCTGTGAGCATTCTTCATCTGCCTGCACTGTGTAAGATGTATTGCACAACCATCCTCAAGGGTGAGCTCATGCCCCTCCAAAACACCACAGGCAAAGCAAAATGTCAGGACAAGGTAATGCATTAGATTTGAGGCGCCAGATTAGGTCTGGGAGTCACAGGATCTCCATCATCTTGGGGATTGCCTTATCAGTCAAAGGTTACAAGAGTTTTCCACTGACCAAGGCTGGCTGAGAACTCCTGGAATTCTCCACTGGCCAGGTGGCCTCTTTGCATCTGGGATGACAGAAATACAAAACACACCGCCTATTTTTATGAGTGAGATCATGCCCCCTCACCATAGGTCCACCAATAAACATGGTCCTACCTAAGGTTAGATGCATCGCTCTTTCTGCCTTTCTGTCTCTTTAAGATACCTAAGAAATCTAACAATTATTACCAGGTAATTATTTCAACATGCCTGACAGACCTAATGGTGGCTGGATACTTTAAGAAACATATACATGCATTCTAGAGCTTCTATTGCATAACAGATACCAATTCCTATGGACAAGCCTCCTGAGGCTCTTCCCTGGGAACTGAGATGGAAGCAGAGTTTCCAAGCTCTCAAGGCAAACAGGCCAGTGGGTACTGAGGAAGAATGTCTTTCCTGCTCTCCAGGTCTCCCAACTACAAGTTTCCTCCTCCTCAAAGAGTTGCTGAGATCTTCAAGAAACCAGAAGGGCTGACCAACCTGGAGCTCTGTGAGTTAGGAATGAGCCAAGTGTGCTGGGGACCAGTAGCAGCAGCCCCAGGAAATGCAGACTGGAAGCCCCACTCAGACCTTTTAAATCAGAATCTACTTCTCAAGAAGATCCTCTGGCTGTTTCTCAGTCCCCGGGCTGGTGGTTGGTTTTGATTTGTGTTGACTGTTGATACTTATTTACTGTATAAATATAATTTATCATTTGTAAAAAGAAGAAGAAGAAGAAGAAGAAGAAAAAAAAGAAGAAGAAGAAGAAGAAGAAGAAGATCCTCTGGATTTACAGAGCCTAAACTCAGTTTAGACTTAGCTTGAAGGTGAATTGGGTTAGATTTTACTGCATCTGTGTCTCTCTCACATAATCAGAGGGGCGTAGCTAGAGGAAACAGGAACAGAGAAGGTTACTCCTTTCAAGGAGTGGTTGGGAATCCAGTGAGACAGACAGTGTATAAGGTAAATCGCCTAAACACATGCATCTATCTAATCAGCAAAAACTCTATAAATGTGACACTGAAAAAGTCCTATTTTTGTGTTTTGTACAAAATTGTAATTATGTTTATTTCAATCAGTCCCACATAAATACTTTGATAAAGGTAACATAGTATCCTGTATAGACATTCAAGACACTTAAATTCTTCTTTTGAAACTCAGACTTCAAGGGATACTTGCTAGATTAAATAAAACTGGAATCATAAGAGCATGCTTATCAGGCATCAAGGGAGATACACCAGTAATGCTTCTGTAATCAGAATAGCTACCTGGTGATCTCATAATAAAATCCACAACTTTATATTGCATATATTTAATCTAAAACTTGAAAAACACGCAAATAGTCCTGTGCCCTCAGTTTATTAAATAGATAAACTTATTTATCCATTTATAAGTTAGAAATAATAAAGCTTTCTGGTACATCTAAGGTAACCTCATGTCTAATGTTAGAGAACTACTGAGGAGAGAGAGAGGAGTTCCCGATCAGTAGTTCCTGGAGAAAGATTTGAAGATAATAACCCCGGACAAACTGAGGTGTCTATTTAACAAATCAAAGCAAACCAAGCCTCCTGGTTTTCCCAGCATCCCTCAGTCCCTACCTGTTACAAGGTATGGCTGGCATTACTCTGTCCCCTGTGCTGAACTCTCCAGCCCACGGGCTCCCCTGGGCTCCGAACAGTTTGGTTACCTGCCCCCTTTTTTGTACCTTTAGCCTCCTGGCTGCTGCACCTAGTTCTCCTCTCTTCCTTCCCGCCTTCTCCTCACAGGGCTCAGGGCCATATCCACTCTGCCTAGGAGCAGTCATGTCCTCTCCTTTATAGTCCTTTTTTAATTCAATGAATACATATTGAATAGATGAAGAGAAAAGTATAAATTAAATTGCAAGATCTCAGCAACTCTTTGAGGAGGAGGAAACTTGTAGTTGGGAGACCTGGAGAGCAGGAAAGACATTCTTCCTCAGTACCCACTGGCCTGTTTGCCTTGAGAGCTTGGAAACTCTGCTTCCATCTCAGTTCCCAGGGAAGAGCCTCAGGAGGCTTGTCCATAAGAACTGGTATCTGTTATGCAAAGTAAGTTCTAGAATACCACATATAGTTGCTGTGAACTCAGGACCTCTGGAAGAGTGAACAGTCCTCTTAACCTCTGAGCCATCTCTCCAGTCCCTAGAATACATGTATATGTTCCTTAAAGTCTCTGACCATCATTAGGTCTGTCAGACACGTTGAAATAACTACCTGGTAATAACTGTTAGATTTCTTAGGCATCTTAAAGAGACAGAAAGGCAGAAAGAGAGGTGCCTATAAAAGCATATGGCAATAAAAGCAGAAGTTAATTAAGCAACTATTTTGGCAAGTTAGATTTAGGTGAAAAGGTATGCTGCTAAAGTAATTAGAAGCTTAGCTCTAGGGCTTTCCAGTCTACAGGTTCTCTTGACAATGATCTCAGATTTGCTTGTTTGGTTTTTTTTTTTTTTTTTAAGTTCACAACACTAATGCTTTCAATTCCTATGAAATTTAAGAACATACGAATTAGTAGTCTTTACCCACAGTTTAAACAAAACAAACAAAAACTTACATCTTTCAGCTGCATTTCCTTTTCATGAATACTATTCATTGATGAGTTAAAGCAGTTTGCAGGCATGCCCTATAAATAAGCCAGTATTAGTGAACATCAACTTAACAATACAAATTTCATTATATTTAGTTTTATAAAAATACAAAATGTCTCAAGACATCCAAACACACGTCTACTACCAGTGAACCAGCAAGCCAGGTGAGATTTACCGAGGGCACTGCCAGAACTAAATTCCCTGGATAGGCTCGTAAGCCAGTGGTTCTCATCCTATGGGTCACAAGCCCCTTGGCAACCCCTTACCTCCAAAAATATTTACATTACAATTTATAACACGGGTATGAAGAAACAATGAAATAATTTTATAGTTGGGGGACCACCACAACATGAGGAACTGTACTAAAAGGTCACAGCATTAGCAAGGTTGTGGGCCACTGCCCTAGGTGATCTGGAAATCCCTATTTCACTCTGATATTTTCTGCATCCCACAATCCCCAGAACCTTCATGTATATGAACACTTCACTGAGTTTTCACCAGGAGTCAAACAACTAGGCTAGTTCAAAGAAATGAGCCAAACTGTCAAAGACAAAAAGTCTTTCCTAGAATTATATTTTATATTAGTATAGTTTGAGTGTTCCTAAACTAAAACCACCAGAACTAAAGTGTTCTGTATTGTAGACTTTTTGGAGTTTAGAATATTTAAATATATTATGAGATATAATTGGGATGAGACCCAACTCTTAACTGTGAAAATCTTTTTCTTTTCTTTTCTTTTTTTTCCTTTTCTTCCAACACAGGGTTTCTCTATGTAGCCCTGGCTGTCCTAGAACTCACTCTGTAGACCAGGCTGGCCTGAAACTCAGAGACCTGCCTGCTTCTGCCTCCTGAGTGTTGGATTAAAGGTGTGCACCACCACTACCTGACCATTTGTTTCATATACACATGCAGCCTGCAGACAATTTTATATAAAATATTTAGTGTTTCAGTGGGCCTGGATTCTTTTTTTTTTTAACACATTTTTATTAAAAAAATAAAATAATTCATATTACATCTCATTTTCTATCCCATCCCATGCATCCTTCCATTCCTCCCTCCCTCCCACTCTCACCCCAATCCCCCTTCCCTATGACTGTGACTGAGGGGGACCTCCTTCCCCTGAATATGGTGCTAGGGTATCAAGTCTCTTCTTGGTAGTCCACTATCCTTCCTCTGAGTGCCATTGGGCCTCCCCAACAAAGGGACATGGCCAAATATGGGGCATCAGAGATCGTGTGAAAGTCAGTCCCCAGTCTCCACTTAACTGTGGAGAATGTTCTGTCCCTTGGCTAGATCTGGGTAGGGGTTTGATGATGACTGCACGTTTTGTCCTTGATTGGTTGGGCCTGGATTCTTGCTGTGATGCATATGTGAGGTCTAGTGTGAAATTTTCTACTTGTTACCATTCAAAACTTTCATATTTGGGAGACTATAATAATATTAATCAGTAACACTTCATATAGTTTTCACAGAACTCAAAACAATTTCATAGAAGCTCCTTTTTCATTCTCCCATAGAGAAAAAGAGAAAAACCAAGTGGCTGTCTATAATCCCAGGCTAGCCAGCAAACTCTGAAAATCCTGCTTTTCAGTTTTTTTCAGGGGTGAGAGGGTGGGAGTGGGTATTTTTCCTAAGCAGCTGTAAGGAAAGACATGTGTGGACACTGAGGTTGTTTGGGAAGGTTCTAGAACCTGTGGGGTTGGAGTTTTGCTGCAGGCCTTGAAGCTGTTTAGGCAGGGCTCCACTGGTTCTCCCTTTGTTTCCTGAGTGTCAAAGAAATTTAAGTACCAGCTGGGGATGGTGGTGCACACCTTTAATCCCAGCACTTGGGAGGCAGAGGCAGGTGGATCGCTGTGAGTTTGAGGCCAGTCTGGTCTACAAAGGGAGTCCGGGACAGCCAAAGCTAACACACAGAGATCCTGTCTCGAAAAACAAAAGACAAACAAAAAACGAAAAACAATTGTTTCTTAGGCCACAGAGGCTAAGGAATTTGCTAAATCTTAACAAAACCAAGATTTAGACTCAGATGATTTTTACACAGACCCTTGTTCTTTCTGAGAGACTTCTCCTCTCAAACAAGGAGACAAAAATGTGCAATTAGAAGAAATACATTTGGGGTAACTTTATCTCAAATATGAAAACTAACCAAAAACTTAAACCAACTGTTTATATAATACAAACTATTGAAAAAAAAACCTTAGCAAAATCTTGACTCTTGTAGCTATAGCATGGACTGTCATCTGAATATTCATGGGTGAAGTAACTTTGTGGGGAGTACAGGAAACTGCATTAGCTATTTTTATTTAGGGAAGAGGGACTAACTAAAAAAACCAAAAAAGGGGGGTGGGGCTGAAGAGATGGCTCAGAGGTTAAGAGCATTGACTGTTCTTTGAGAGGTCTTGAGTTCAATTCCCAGCAACCACATGGTGACTAACAACCATCTACAAAGTCATCTGATTCCCTCTTCTGGCTCGCAGATGTACATGCAGGCAGAACACTGTATAAGTAATAAAATAAATAAACCTTAAAAAAAAAAAAAAGAAAGAAAATGAATGATATGTAGGTGCATTCAAGTGTTGCATTACTCACAAACATTATAAAAACTCATTCATGGGAATTATAAATTGTAACAGATAGGAAAAAACTCTAAGTCTAAAGACAGTTTCAGCACCTGTGCCAGATGGAGTGTACTGGCCTTGTTTTCAAGGTCAGAAAGCCTTTTGGTGGTGGCAGACAGCTGCTTTTTCAGAACATCTGTCTCTTTGGATAAGGACTCCAACAGCTGCTGCTTCTTCTGGCACTCCTTCGTCTTCTCCTCCAGCTGCTCCAGCAGAGAAGAGCCATGTCTCGCCTTGAGCTGCTCTCTGAGTCTCTGTATTTCTTTGTCCTTCTCTGTGAGGTGATAAACATTCTTCTCTCTCTCAGCTTCAAGAACTTGAATTTTCTAGATAGAAACTAAGAAGAGTCTTAGAACTAAGCCAAGTCAGGCATTCGGCTAGACAATATATTACAACAAGCATAAATGAGATACATATAGAATCTGACTTTTACAATATCAGGACCAAAAATACAAGCTTGGTTCTCTGCTCAGACAGCTCATAGACACACACACAGCCCTTTCATCCACGCCATCTGTGCTCTAGTTAACCTGTGTACACACTGAATAAGCAGACGCAGAGAGAAAAGCCATCTGTATCAAGGGGCTAAATCAATGCTTATCTATCGCATTGCTGTAGCAAGAGGAAAGAACCAAGAAAAAGATGAAAAAAACAACTGTCAGAATGATTATGTTAACAGGGAAGCCAATATGAATGATAAAATAGGTTTAACAACTGTCAGAATGATTATGTTAACAGGGAAGCCAATATGAATGATAAAATAGGTTTCTAAACATTTACAAGGAAATCTGAACACCACTTAACACTTTGAAATGGATATTTGAGGTATCATAAATGCATAGATTCGATTTCTTATATATCTATTTAGTGAACTAACCAAAAAATAAATCAGATCATGTAAGTAAAAATTTTCTTCAACTATAGTTAAAAAAAAAAAAAAAAAAAAATAGAAGAATGGCACAGTATCTTTCCAGAATCCCAAAAAGCATGGAAACAGAACACTTCCAAGTTATATAGCCAATAAAAATTATAAATAGCAAGCCAGTGTGTTTTACAGTCTTAAACACAGCATGCTAGGTTGGAATATGATCCCTCAAATTTACTTAACCCTCAACGTAACAATGTTAGAGGTCATGGGGTCATGGGTGGATTCATGTGGTTTGTCGTGGGTTAAAATGAACTTAGCCCTGGTCTCCCATATGCCTCATGGTCTGCTTGCCTAGCCTTCTTACATATGGCACAGCTTGAAGACCTGTGCTTTTAGACTTTGCAGCTAAATCAATCAATTAATCAATCTTTCTCTCTCTCCCTCTCTCTGCCCCCCCCCATTCAAATTACCCAGTCTATAACACTGTGCTGTAACAAAACAAAAAAGACTGACATTGTATGACAATATTAATATAATTATGTTAAATTGAGCTGGAGAGATGGGCTCAGTGGTTAAGAGCACTGGCTGCTCTTCTAGGGGTCCTGAGTTCAATTCCCAGCATCAACAGAGTGGCTCACAACTGTCTATAGCTCCAGTTCTAGACGTGCAGACAAAACACCAATGCACATGAAATAAATTATTAATTTGGAAAAGGTATCAAAAAGCTACATGATGAATGCCAAATTAGTTTGTTGATTCGTTTTCAATATTTGAAAAAACATGGTAAAGTCAGGCATGGTGGCTCACGCCTTTAGTCCCAACACTTGGGAGGCATAGGCAGGCAGATCGCTGTGAGTTCGAGGCCAGCCTGGTCTACAAAGTGAGTCCAGGACAACCAAGGCTTCACAGAGAAACCCTGTCTCAGAGGGGTCCTGGGGAGGGGGAGAAAAAAAGGAAAACACATGGTAAGTGTTATAAGGCAAACCTAGCCATAGCACTTGAAGGTGGAGACAGGTGAAACGCAAGTTTAAGGTCATCCTCAGTCATATAGCTCAAGTTCCAGACTAACCCTGTGCTACAAAAGCCCTGTCTAAAAAAGTAAAACAAAACAGTAACAACAAAATGTGAGGGTCTGAATGTGGAGAGTTGTCCCAGCGGTTAAAACACGTGTTGCTTTTGCAGAGGAGCCATAGTTAGTTCCCAGCACTTACAAGAGAGCTAATAACCAACGCCAACTAAGCTCCGGTTCCAGAGGATGCTATGTCTGCTCCTGACCTCTGCAGGCACGAGGTGTGCATAGGACGCACATACGTGCAAGTCGGCAAAACTCTCATATACAAAAAATAAAATAAACTGTTTAAAAGTAAGGCGGAAATGATCGTAGAATTATATTAAAAGTACACAACTATTAATCACATGTCTGTATCTCTGAAACAACTCAAAACACATATTCAATTACCTTTTTTTTTGTTTGTTTTGTTTTGTTTTTTCCAGACAGGGTTAGAGGCTGGCCCTGAACTCAGCCTGCCTCTGCTTCTGAGTACTGAGATCACAGTACTACCACGCCCAGTTCAATTAAGTTTTGTTTTGTTTTGTTTTTCACGACAGGGTTTCTCTGTGTAGCCTTGGCTGTCCTGGATTTGCTTTGTAGACCAGGCTGGCCTCAAACTCATGGTGATCTACCTGCCTCTGCCTCCTGGGATGAAAGGCGAGCGCCACCACTGCCCGGCGCTCAATTACATTTTAAAAGAGAGAATTAGTAATAACTAAGTATGTCTGAAGGTTAGTAAAATCAAAGTAGGAACTTAAGATTCAAAATTAAAAAATCAACTTTCTAGAACTAAAAAGAACAGGCTAAATAAGGACAATGGGAGGAATAAGAAGTGACCACTAGAAAGCCAAATACACCTAAAGGGTTCAGTGACCTTTTACCTCCAAAAGTCTGCGTCTGTCTTCATCAGTTGCTCTTCCCTTCCCACTTGTGAGTTCATCCAGGGATGTCTTAAAGGCTGCAATTTCTCCCTTAAATTTTTCCAGCGCAGTGTCTGATTTGGAGCTGCTAGGCCTTGATCCCCATTTGCTTTTAATTAAATCTTTGGGACTTCTGGAAGACATCTTTGAAAGGATCTATGAAAGATAAAGAAAGGAAGAGATTTTAAATTCAGCTGCATTTGGCCAAGTGGTGGTGGCACACACCTGTAATCCAGCACTCAGGAAGCAGAGGCAGGTAGATCTCTGAGTTCAAGGCCAGCCTGGTCTACAAAGCAAGTCCAGAACAGCCAGGGCTACACAGAGAAACTTTGTCTCAAAACAAAAACAAAATTCAGCTGCATTTTAAGTCTGAGTTTAAACTTTCATACCTCAGGTTTAGAAGAAGCCTTATAACCTATTTTGCACTAAATAGAAGAGATTAGTCCAAATCAGTGGGGTCTGGAAAATAAATTGAGGAAGATTTTTGGGGTGTTGTAATGAATCTTTTTTGTTTTTGTGTTTGTTTGTTTGTTTGTTTTTGGTTTTTCGAGACAGGGTTTCTCTGTGTAGCCTTGGCCATCCTGGACTCACTTTGTAGACCAGGCTGGCCTCGAACTCACAGCAATCCGCCTGCCTCTGCCTCCCGAGTGCTGGGATTAAAGGCGTGCGCCACCGTAATGAATCTTAAACAAACAAAAACCCTTAGGTGGTGGTCACAAGGGAAAGATTCACCTCTAGAAATATGACCCTTGAATACTTATATTTGCTGTTGTTTGAGAACAGATCTCTCAATGTAGCTCAGGCTAGTCTAGAACTCACAATCCTCCTGCTTCAGCGCCCCAGGTACTGGGGTTATAGGCGTGTACCACTCACTATGCCTTGTCATGCTCTGTGAATTAAAAGAAAGGTTTTGCTTACACTCAATGGAAGGGTCCCAAGCCTTACACTCTCAAGGGGATATCATCCTCAAGAATAAAAATCTACCTGTGAATTGATGGGCATTGAAAAGTCATTACCCAACATGTGCCTTCTGTTTTAGAAGGTATATCTAGTTGAACTCTATCTTAATAACTTTTTGGGAGTATGGCAGGAAGAAGTGAGGAAATCCAACAAGAGACATTTATTTTTTAAAAAAAGAAAAAAAAGAAAGTATAATACTCAGAGATCTGGGTATAAAGGAATGAAGAGGCTGAATGAAGTAAAGACAAGTTTCATATTCGCTGAGTAATAGATGACAGTTTAGAAGCAAATGTATAATTCAGACTCTAGCAGGCATATGCGTCGTAAAATACACTGCACATATAGTGTATAAAATAGTTCTCCATTAGGGAAGTTAAAAAATTTTTTTTCCTACCTTGTATGTCCTGAGATAAAAATGATCGCAGTGTGATTAAGAAATCTAAAGGAGAGCTGGTGGTGGCGCACACCTGTGATTCCCAACACTTAAAAGGTATAGGCTGGATCTCTGCAAGTTCGAGGCCAGCCTGGTCTACAAAGTTAGTCCAGGACAGCCAAAGTTACACAAAGAAACTCTGTCTTGAAAAACCAAAAAAGGAAAAAGGAAAAAAAGAAAAGAAAGAAAGAACTCTAAAGGAAGATGAGGTCATTGATGTACTCTATACTAATGTAGTTTTATAAGTTCAGAGCTGGCATAGCGGTGCCAGTACTCAGGAAGTGGAGGCAGGGAGACCAGGAGTTCAAGGCCAGCCTCATTTGCATATCAAGTTTGAATGCAGCCCTACATGGAAACTGTTTCCACCAAGTAACCTAATAGGGACTGAGTATAAGCTGGTTAGGAAGCCTTGAGTACAGTGAAGCAGGCAACAACAGAGACAGACTCACATTCTCAAACTGTAATCACTACTAAGAGGAAATAATCATAGTCACAAAAGATACCAATAAAAACAGGGAGATCTGCCGGGCGTGGTGGCGCACACCTTTAATCCCAGCACTCCACTTGGGAGGCAGGCGAATCGCTGTGAGTTCAAGGCCAGCCTGGTCTACAAAGCAAGTTCAAGACAGCCAAGGCTACACAGAGGAACCCTGTCTCGAAAAACCAACCAACCCACCAAACAAACAAACAAACAGGAGATCTACTTAGGGTGATCTCCCTAACTTTTGGAGAGGCAGCCTAAATAGTGTTCCCGACTCTGGTTAGAGTGAGCTAGTCCTACTGCCTTCCTTTCCCAGTATTTTCTATTCCATTCGATCATAAAGTTCTCCTACTCAGGAACCTACCAGTCCTAGGAGCATCTTCTTCAGGAAGCGTTCTCTTTAACTTTAATAAGGGACACAGAACCCACCTCACAGACACAAGCTAGTAGTGGGTTATACCTACCTGCTCTCAACATGTTTTTTTGAAGTTTTTTTGTTTTTTTGTTTTTTTTGTTTTTTTTTTGTCATCCAAGAGCTTAAAGGCAGATGCTCGGAAATCTCTGACTGACTGGACTGAAGAAAACCTAAGTCATTCTGGTCAGAAAGAGACCAAAGAAGCATTTCCAGGGGCCAGGAAAGACAGGTAAATACAAACTGCAAAGAGAAGCACTTGGTAATAGCAAAGGCCGAACGCACGAGAAACCTGGGTCAGGTCACTGGCCTCTCGATACCTCTTGGCCCAGGAAGTGATAATACCGCAAAGTTGAAAGGGATCGAAACGATGACCGGCCGACGTCGACAGACACCCAGCGTGGTGTCTCTCAGGAAAGGAGCATGTATTATACACCAGCGTGCGGAGAGGGAGTCGGCGGCCGTGATCTGCCCACCCCCTGCAGTCCAGTCCGGCCCTGGGGCTGCGAGACCCCTCTGTCCTCTCCACCCTCCCCGGCCAACGCCGGGGCCACTCGGTACCTGAGGTAAACACAGCGCTCGCGTCGCTGCGTCAGACCCCCTACCACTCTCCAGCCTGGACACCGCTTCCGGGAGTTTGAATCCCGCGGCTGCAGGGCGGGACGCGTCACTGCCGGCGAAGGGCGGGGCCTGCAATCTGAGGGCGGTAGGAGAGGGCGGGGCCTGCAATCTGAGAGAGGCGGGAGGGGGCGGGGGCCTGCAATCTGAGAGAGGCGGGAGAGGGCGGGGCCTGCATTCAATCTGAACCAGGGCGAGGCGGGATCTGGAGCCTGAGGATGCAGGAGAGTGGAGAGCCGGGCAACAGGGGAGCCTGAAACGTGGGGGTGGGCGGGGCAAGGTCTGGAACCTGACGGCAGGCGGGGCGAAGGCGGGCTCTGGAATCTGAGGGGCAGGAGGGGCGGGGGCGGGGCTTGAAACTACTGGGCAGGCGGTGTAGGGGCTAAATTGGAAACTTAAGGGCTGTTGGGGTGCCGAGCAGAGTCCGGACTCAAAGAAGGACTTTGTGTTGGGGAGAGGGGCACAGGGGAGCGGGGGATTGTGTGTGGAGTCAGGGAGTGGGATGAGGGGGGTGGGGTGGGGGGCTGTGGCCAGGGCGGGGCCAAGGACAGATTCGGAAACCCAATTAAATCTGAGCCTTCTTGCTTTCTCTGTGGGTTTGGACACTAATGTGCCCATAGGACAAGCCCTGTGACTCTCGCCTGGGACTGGCTGGCCTGTGATCTTTGAGAACAAGTTTTTTTCTGTGTGTAAGATGAGCCTCTCTATCTCCTGGAGAACTGAGTTCCACAGGGAAGCACAGCCGCCTTGTCTTCCCGGTGGCCCATTCATTTATTTTATCAAAGTGAAGGGTGGAGCAGTGAGGAACACCTCAGTGGAGAGCTGATAAACTCCCAGTTTGAAAACTGGCGACTCCAGATTGCTGCCCTACAGGCAGATGCGTCTTTATCGGTCAAGTCAGAGTCTTGGTTAGCGTCCTTGAGAACTTTATTGCTTGCTAGGGCGTGTCTTTCTTAGACCTAGCCTAAGCCAGCCAGAAGTTTACAAACAAAATACTCAATAGCAAAGCATCCTAGGAAATTTGTGCTTGTAGTACAAGGTTTAAGCTCCTGAATGCCTCTTATTGATGTACGACCTTGCGTACAACATTTAACCTCTTTGAGACTCAGTTTCCTGATCTTTACACGGATTCAGATAACTTATCTCATAGTAAGTATGACTGTGAGAGCTAAATGGTAGAATCCATGGGAAGTGCTTAGGGTTTAGCAAATGTAGTTAGGCATTGCTAAATAAAAGGCAATAAATCCATGTGTTACTAAGTCAAGTGAATGAGAAACCATGTAAGGAATTTCAGAATTTTTTTTTAAGCAGGAAGAGGGCAATCCAAGAAACTTGAATCCTCTAATCACACAGTGTTCTGCTCCTTCCTGCCTGAAGTCCATGAATGGAGAAAGAGGCAGAATGATCGAGAAAGGAATAACCTTATTAACCACATAGTGGCTTGCTAGAGGGCAGCTAGCAGGCTGCGATTGGCTTGCGATGGCCACCTTGCCTTTTACACTGTTTTTCAAGAGAAGGTATGTGGGCTCCAGATAGGTGGAGGCCTTGGTGACCCAGAGTTCCAACGAGCAGCCTGTTCTTATGAGCTGGCCATGCACAGCTTACCTTCTTTACACAGGGCCGTGAGGAGTTCAGTTCAGCACTTCTGTTTTGATTATATTGCTGTAGCCAGCTTTTCTGGCAAGCACCCTCTCTGGCAAGTCTACCTCTCATAACTTGGGGCAGTGGAGTATTCAGGAAGGGGAGGGTCTGTGTTTCCAGCTAACATCAGTGAGCAGGTGATCTACAAAGGGTGAGATTCAGTGGGCAGCTAGTGCTGGACAGTGCAGGATGGAGCGAGCAGAAACGAGGGTGTTGAGTATGTGTTTATTTCCAGGACACAGGTTTGGTTTTCTTCTTATGTGTGTGTTAAAGGGTCGTGTGTGGGGGAGGGATTAGGGGTGGGAGAAGGTTTGTCAGAATAAAGTCAGGACGTGAATGTTCACTGTGTGTGCGTGTGTGAGAAAGAGAGAAAGAGAGAGACAGAGACAGAGAGACAGAGACAGAGACAGAGAGAGTCTTTAAAGCCAAATGGAAGTAGAGATAGAGGAGGAGTAGGGAAGGGAAGATGGGGAGAAGGTAACATGTACACCCATCACTGCTGTACATATACTAAAGAATCTAAAGTTCAGGTGTTTTTCCAGGTTTATTTTCTGGAAATATTGGCTGGGTTTAGCTCAGTGATAAAGCACCTACCTAATCTGCATGAGGCCTTGGGTTTGATCCCTAGCCTAGAAAGGGAGGGGGGGAGGAGGAGGAGGAGCACAGGGAAAGAGAGATTCTTTTTGATCCTTATTCTATTGTGTATACGTGTGGGCGTGTGCACATGCCCTGTGCACACGCATGTGGCAGCAGTAGGCCAACCTCAGGTGCTTCTCCTCAAGAGCCATTAATGTGTGTTTTGCTATAACATCTCTCCCTGGGACTTGAACTCACTGACTGGGCAAGGCTGGCCGTGGAGTACCAGGGATCTTTCCTGCTCTGTCTTCTGAGAGCAGCATAGGGATGGCCAGTGCTTGTCACTATGTCTGGTTCTTTTCTATGGGTTCTGGGAGTCAATCTCAGATCCTTATATGTGCAGAGCAAGCACTTTACAGACTGAACCATCTCCCAAGCTCCTGATTGATGCTTTCTCAGAGAAAGCTGTGTTCACTTCTATTGGATAATTCACTTCCCAAAGTATCTTGAATAGTGAGAACTGAGCCACATGTTCTGAAACACTTTATCTCCTCCCGACTTCTGTGTAGAATCAATCACTGCCAAGCACGTCTTTAAAGAAACAAAAATTTAAAAATACCTTTTATAGTTGGTTTGCCTTTTTGATGGATTTCTCACTCATGGATTCAACCAATTACAAAATATAGGATATTTGAACAACAACAACAACAACAAATTAAACAAAACCCAGCATTGAATATATACAGACTTTCTTTATTGTCAGGGTTCTCTAAACAATATTAACATCATTGTAGGTATCATAAGCCATCTAGAAGTGACTTAGAAGAGGATGTGTATAATTTACATGCAAATACTGTATGATTTCATGTAAGGGACTTGAGCGTGAGGACTACAAATGTGAGGAAGCTGGAGAGTAGACTGATGGGCAGTTTTGCTTAGAAAATAATCAGTTGGAATTCTGATCAAGCTTTCAGTGTTCTGAAATAACAATTTTATGTGTATGTATGCATGCATGTGGGATGTATACATGTGGGCTGGGGATGCGTGTGTGCTGCATGCATGCAGGGTGGGGGAGAATGAACCTATTTATATGTGTGTGCCTGGGGGCCAGACGTTGAATTTGGGTGTCTTCTTCTATCACTCTCTACCTTATTTGTGAGATAGAGTCTCTCTGAAGCAAGAGCTCATTATTGTGCCTGGCCTGGGTGGCAGTGGACCCCAGGTATCCGCTTGTCTCTGCCCCAGTATGCCCAGTGCCAGCTTACAGTAGTCATTGCCACCTGTCTCAAGGGTTCTCTAAAGGAACAGGATGATAGGACGGGCATATAGACTCAGTGGCTGTCTCCTGACAGAAAGGCTAAGAACTCAGAGCTGTTCTGTCCATGAGCTTGCACGTCTCAGCTGTCTCAATCTGTTCTGGAGTCCTAGGGAATTCCTAGGGAGCTGCTGGTCTTCAGTCACTTTGGAACCCCAAAGAAGTAGGATTCAAGTGGCCGTTATTGTCTGATTGTGCTAGGAAGTTAGTGAGCATCGGACGCAAAGATCTTGTGAGCTAAGGGTATCCAGGTATCTTAGTTAGGGTTTCCATTGCTGTGAAGAGACGTCCCAGGCCATCGCAGCTCTTATAAAGGAAAGTATTTAATTGGGGCTGGCTTACAGTTCAGAGATTTAGTTCATTATTATCATGGCAGGAAGCATGGCAGCGTGCAGGCAGACATGGTGCTGGAGAAGGAGCTGAGAGTTCTACATCCTTATCAGCAGGCAGCAAGAAGAGAGAGACTTTGGGCCTGGAATGAGCATCTGATACCCCAAAGCCCACTCCCAGTGACACACTTCCTCCAATATGGCCACACCTACTCCAACAAGGCCACACCTCCTAATAGTGCCACTTCCTATGAGCCTATGGGGACCATTTTCATTCAAAACACCACACTAGGGGTAGGAACATGCCATATTAAATTCCTGTGATGTCCCAACAAATCATTCCAAACTGAGTGGCTCAAAGCAACAGAAACTCAGTTCTCTCATAGTCCTGGAGGCTCAAGGTCTAGGACCAAGGTCAAGGTTACTCACTCTGCCATTTCCCCTTTCTTTCCCACTTTTCCTGGCTTTGGTGATTTCCGAAAACCCTTCCATTCTTCAACTTGGAAATGTGTTATTACAACTTTTCCTCTTTTTGTATGGCATCCTCCATGTCGCCCATGTCCATATGTCCTTCTGAACACTAATCATATTAGACTTAGGGCCCATTTAATCCAGTAAAACCTCCTCTTGATACGATTTCACTTTGAAAGACCCTGTTTATGAGTAAGGTGACAGTCACAGGCTCCAGGTTGACATAAATTTGGAGGATATTCTTCACCTAGTATGCACATCTTAGTGACATCAAGGGTTGAGGGTGTGTAGGGGGGTAAAAACAAAGCACACTGTGATATGTTTCAACAGAGGGCCGAAGGCAAGTCCTGTGCTTGGACCTCAGCTCTGCTATTTATAAGCTGTAAATTTAGCCAGTTATTTAATGCCATCGTGCCTTAATTTTCTCACCTATAGAATGAAAAAAAAAATCTACCTATAGGTTTGTTTTTAGGATGAAAGGAATTGCTGCAAATGAAGCAGTTGGGGCAAGACTAGCTTACTGAGGAGGCTGCCATTGAGGAGGAGCCAAGACTGACAGAAAGAGGAGTGGCAGAGCTGACGGTGAGAATGAAGCATCTGATGGGGTAGAAATACAAGAATTTCTGTTGTAAACCTCTGTAGTCTCCAAAACACATGTTCATATTCATAGCCCACCAGTGAGTCTGTCTGGGACAGTTCATGTTGAGTGTCAGCTTGACTGAGCTAAGAGAGCTGGAGAGATGGTTCAGCAGGTAAGAGCATTGACTATTCTTCTAGAGGGCCCGGGGTTCAATTCCCAGCATCCATATGGCAGCTCACAACTGTCTGTAACTCCGAGATCTGACACCTTCATACAGACATACTTTCAGGCAAAACCACGAATGCACATAAAATAAAAATTAATTAATTAATTAATTAATTAAGAAAGAAAGAAAGAAAGAAAGAAATGCCTGGGAACAGCTGGGCACGGTGTCACACACCTATAATCCCAGCACTCTGGGAGGCAGAGGTAGGCAGATCTCTTTGAGTTTGAGGCCACCTGATCTACAAAGTGAGTCCAAGACAGCCAAGGCAACACAGAGAAACCCTGTCTCAAAAAACAAAACAAAACAAAACAAAAAAAGAAAGAAAAAAAAAAAACAAAGAAAAGAAAAAAGAAATGCCTAGAGGATTAGTGAGGTACAATGTAGTGTGTGTGTGTGTGTGTGTGTGTGTGTGTGTGTGTGTGTGTGTGTTTGTCTGTGAATGTTTCTGGAGACAGTCAGGTCATGAGGCCTCTGTTAATCATTGGCTGAATCTTTTAAATGAGTTCCTAATAAGACCAACATTATTTGGAGACAGTAAAATGTAGGAAGTAGGGACTGGTTGGAGGAAGTACAACTTGGAAGCCATAGTCTCAGGACTGTATTTCACTCTGATCCCTTCTTACATCCTCTTTCTCTCTGTTTCCTCAACCACATAGTCTCAACCGCACACTCCCACCACCATGGGATTCTCTGCCCACTGCATCCTTTCCCCAACTCAATTATTTGTCAATTTCGTCATAGCAATGAGAAAAGTAATGAGCACACTAATGCCCAACACACACACACACACACACACACACACACACACACACACATTCAATTGCATTTGTAGCACATAAGTACACACACTTCACAAGCCACTGTGATGTCAGGCTGGAGTTTACTGACCAGCAGTCTCTGAGCACACGCCCCACCCCCTGCACAAATCCCTGTAGCTGCCTCTCACTCCCTGAGTTCCCCTTTCAAACTCTTCTCCAGGAAACATAGCTCAAGCTCCTTCGACAGGCTGAGTGTGAGTCCCTCCTTGCCTTCCAGGAAATAAATGCCAGGAGCTTGGGAATTGATCCCTCTCATGGTTTACTTAACAATTTTACAGGACCAAATTGGATGCATCTTATCATGTCTTATGCTTAATGTATCTTAATCCATATTTAAGGCAACATTTCTCTCGTAGAAGTTTAAGAAAATTCAAAACGATGCTGAAAACTTGGATTATAAGTCACCTATGACGGGCTACAAATCTCTGTGGCTATTTCAGGGACTCAGGGCTTCTTTTACAACTCAAATACCTAACCAGGAAATCTTATAAAATTAACATTCTGTTAATATGAAAATTTACTAATCAGTGACCCAGGTGTGCCTCTGCTTTATTCCTGTGTCCTTTTAAAAGTAGGGTTTAGCCAGGTGTGGTGACATACTCCGGTAATCCCAGCCCTTGGGAGGCAGAGGCAGGTGGATCACAGAGAGTTCGAGGCCAGCTTGGTCTACAAAGTGAGTCCAGGACAGCCAGGGCTATAAAGAGAGACCCTGTCTCAAAAAGCCAAAATAAAATAAAATAAATAAATAAATAAAGTAGGGTTTAACTTTAGAAAAGTTTTATAACCACAGCAACATCAAATAGAGAGTAGAGTTCCAATATACACCCTGCTCTCCAACATCTCCCCACCCCCATGCCAGTTTGTATCAGTTATAATTAATGAATTTATTCACATATCCCATTATGGCTTTCTCTTGATGTGTAGCCTATGCATTTGGACAACTACAAACAAACATGTACCAGCCATAATAATGTCATAGAGAACACCATAGTTTCACTGTCCTCAACATCCTCTGTAGGCATAAGGTTCTTTTATTTATTTATTTATTTATTTAAAAGATTTACTTATCTAGGACTGGAGAGATGGTTCAGTGGCTCTTCCAGAGGTCCTGGGTTCAGTTCCTAGCAGCTGCATGATGGCTCACAACCATCTATGATGTGATCTGATGCCCTCTTCGGGCCTGCAGGTGTACATGTGGGCAGAGCATTATGTACATAATGAATAAGTAAATCTTCCTGCTAGTACACCTGCAGGCCAGAAGAGGGCATCAGATCACATTATAGGAGGTTGTGAGCCACTATGCGGTTGCTGGGAATTGAACTCAGGACCTCTGGAAAAAGCAGCCAGTGCTCTATAACCGCTGAGCCATCTCTCAAGCCCTGGCACAAACTTCTTGTGTAGATTAAATTCTGATCTCCTGTCTAAATGTTATGTAAACTCTGCTCCCCAATTGTCCCCCTGATATGTCAATAAAGCAGCTTACAGCCAATTGATGAACAGGAGAGAGAGTAGGGCTAGACTTCCTGCCAGCCAGGGGAGGGGTTAGGAGAAGCAGGCAATTAGGCCAGAGGAGATCCAAGAGAGATCAAGAGGAAGGAGCTGGAGCCAAGGAAAGCTACAAAGTGCAAATAGCGCTGGGATGTTAGCTGGGAGTAAGACAAAATAGCATAGAGGGCTAAGAACAGACTTAAACTGCTCAGTATTGTGTTTTGAAGCCTTGTATTACTAAAAAAAAAAGTCTCAATTATTTGTATGATAGTGGGTTAAGAGAGAAACTAAGAGGAAAAAAAAAAAACCACTTTTATAAAGATAACTTCAACAGTCCTCTGCCTGTTTATTGCTCTCCCCTTATCCTCCCTAACTCCTGGAAATCACTGGCCTTTTCTTGCCTTCATTGTTTTGCCTTTTGCAGAAGGTTATATCCTTGGAGCCAGGAATCATGTAGTCTCTCCAGATTGGCTTCTTTCACGTAAGTAATATTTAGGCTTCCTTCATGTCTTTTCATGACCTGGTGCTTGTGTATTTTTAGTCCCACACAGTCTGGATGCGTCACATCTCATTCATCAATTTATTCAGGGCCTTTACTAGGGAGTATTCTTGATGAAGAAGGATTTCTCACAGCCGAGGCTTTCAGTGACAGTTAACTTACCCAATGTCTTAGTTAGGATTTATGTTGCTGTGATAAAACACCATGACCAAAATGCAAGTTAGGAGAAAAGAGTTTATTTCTCTTACACTTCCAGGTAACAGTCCACCACTCAGCACCAAGCTGGCCCAATCGTTGTCATGAATACCTGCTGTGGAAATGGGACCAGATCTTTCTTTGGGTTCCACGTCCAGTGCCTGGCCACTGCTAGGGACGTATCTGGGTGACGCTGATATAGAACCCCTGTTTGATACCCATCTTTCCTGTTCTGGAATGCTGCTGTGACTCGGTGCGTTCTCTGGCTGCTACTCCAACACGGATGCTTATCGTGGTAATTCCTCATATCTGACTTCTGATTTACGCACTACCCCGTGATCTCTCTTCCTGGGGTTTTATCATCTCCACTTGTATTAGCCCAGTTCTGTAATCAGAATGTGCCGGCTGGTTTTTGGCAAGTTCGCACAAAAGAAGTAGGGCATTTTCTTTGACTGATGATTGGTGTGGAAGGGCCAGCTCACTTGTGGGTGATACCATCTCTGGCTTGGTGGTCCTGGGTGATAAAGAAAGGAAGCCGAACGGGCCAGGAGGCAGCACCCTTCCATGACCTTTCATCTGTTCCTGCCTCCTCGACTTTCTGTCCTGACTTCCAGGATGATGAGCTACAGCTTCTCCCTCTCCACACCGCTTTTGATCACGGTGCCTTATCACATCAATAGAAACGCAGAGACAGAAACTCATTATTAGTCCTGGCCTACAGGGGACTGAAGTTCTTGGGAATGAGAGTACCTTTCCCTTTCTTTCTTTTCTTTTCTTTCTTTCTTTCTTTCTTTTCCTGAGACAGGGTTTCTCTGTGTAGCCTTAGCTGTCCTGGACTCACTTTGTAGACCAGGCTGGCCTTGAACTCACAAAGATCTGCCTCCTCTGCCACTCGACTGCTGGGATTATAGGCATGCACCACCATACCCAGTGAGAGTACCTTTCTATTGGTGTGTTCTCTGATGCCTTTGGAACTGACAATATCATCCAGGACCCTATAGGTGGGCTATGGTTCTTCTGACCTTTGTTGGTACAAGTAATTGATCATATCCATTTTGGAGAATATTTTCGCCCTACCTTCCACTGCCTGCCAAAGAATTTAGGTTTTTCCTCCTAACTTGAGGTGAGCCGTTGTTGTTATGCCATTCTTGTAGTGCATTCACCCCGTGTCCAAGGGCCACTTAGCACTTGAGTCAGGGCAGTGTCCTTGGAAAGTGTGTCCACATCCATTATCTCACATCCAGATGTATGTTCTGTGCTATTTCTTCTTCTTCTTTTTCTTTGTTTTTAGATTTGTTGTTGTTGTTGTTTGTTTGTTTTGAGACAGGGTTTCTCTGTGTAGCCTTGTCTGTCCTGGACTCGCTTTGTAGACCAGGCTGGCCTTGAACTCACAGCAATCCACCTGCCTCTGCCTCCTGAGAGTTGGGATTAAAGGCGTGTACCACCACGCCCAGCACTCTTTTTTTAGATTTTTAAAAAAAGATTTATTTATTATATATTAGTGTTCTGCCTGCATGTACACCTGCAGGCCAGAAGAGGGCACCAGATCTCATTACAGATGGTTGTGAGCCACCATGTGGTTGCAGGGAATTGGACTCAGGACCTCCTGAAGAGCAGCAGCCTGTGCTCTTAACCTCTGAGCCATCTCTCCAGCACCCAATGTGCCATTTCTTAAGGCAGTGTCCCGAAATCTGGTCTCCTGAGCATGGCACAGCCATTGCAATCAGGAACTCTCAATAACTACAGACAAATGTGCTGGGTCTGCACACAGTGAAGCTCCAACAGCCAGCCATGGGTGGAGGAAGGGCTCAGGATGCCCCTCCCTCCTTGATGAACTATTTGCTACTGACACAGTCAAGGAAAGGAGGAGCCATTGCCCTAGGGTGCACCTGCTGGTGACTCCACCAGGCTTGAATGAGTAGTCCTAACTCAGTGATCCCACACATAGCTTTGGTTAAAGCAGACGGTCACAAACTAAAAGGCCTAAACCTAGGAAGGGGGAGAGGAAGAGCTGATGAGAGTGAACAGAGGAGAAGGAAGGGCTGGGGAGAGTGTAATCAGAGTGCAGTGTTTACATGAATGAAGTTGTCAAAGAACTAACTTACTAAAGAAAAGTCGGCACTCCAGGAGGCAGAGGCAGGCGGATCACTATTGTGTTTGAGGCCAGCCTAGTCTACAAAATGAGTCCAGGACAGTCAAGGCTACACAGAGAAGCACTGTCTTGAAAAACCAATAAAATAAAATAAGAGAGAAAGAAAGAAAGAAAATTCAGGTTGATTTCGTGGTGAACAAAATTTGTCTGTCACATGTAGGGTACCTCCAGGGGCTTGTGAAATATGGCGTTCTCTGTCTTGACATGGAAGGTTGTTAAGTGGTCACATTTACCATGTGTTCACTTTTAGAGAAATGTTTCACAGTAAAAGGAGGAAAACCAGCCAAAAATAATGTTTTCAGAACTTCACCCAGAGTCTCTGTACCCACTAAACACAACTCTGTATACAATTCTTTCCTTGGTATAAGGGTTTGAGAAACTTACAGAGATAGAGTTTTCTAAGTTTAGTTCTACTTTCCTGATACACTTGAACACCATCTGCTTCCACTTGGTTCTTCTTGGTTGTATGTTAGAAGCAGAAAGAGTTTCTGTGTTTCGGCAGCCTGGTGTGATCATTCTGAAACACAATAATCTGGTTTACCAACTTGCATTACCAGGAAGACTATGAAAATCACGACACTGTAGCAAGATGCGTGTGATTTTCTACATGCTTCCTGCCAGGCCCCACAGGACTTGTGTCTTACAACACATTTTATATCTATTTTGATAAATAAAGACACAGAAGAAGAGAGTGGCAAAGAAATTTGCCCAGGCGATGCAGTTCAAAGTGATAAAGGACTCCTCATGTGCTCTAACCACCAGGCTGCTTTGCCTCACTTCAACCCTCTTAGAAGCAGACCATAAATACTCGGAACAGTGGACAATCCCTTCTCCATTTCCTCTGAAAACGTTAGCTTTCCGTGACCCAGAGAAGCCAGGACACTACTTTCCAAGAGTTCCCATGGCAAATCAGTCTGGAAAGCAAAAGGCCAAGGACAGTGTATCTGTTTAACTCATTTCTTCCAGTACCTGGACATTAACTCAACGATTCCTGTCCCATACAGTAGGGGGCGCTTCTTGGCAGCTTTTGAAAAGTCTTTGGTGTTCGCTGAGGGGGCGTGCCCAACAGAGCGAGAAGAAAGGGCAAAAATAAAATTTAAAACCCGACTAAGTAGTTTTAAAACTCCACGAAACTCGGTAAACAGTGCAAGAAGTGGTAGAAAAAACAACGAATTAGGTTTCACGAGTTACTGCTAAAAGGTGACACCATAGCTGTGGGTTTCCTGAACTGCCTGCAGTTAGTCCCAAATCCACCGCGGCTTCATTGGCTGCACAAAATTACTTTTCGTTGTGGTGTCCTTTTTCAGATCCACATTTTCTGAATTCTGCGGCCCTGCGTGGACTCCTGGAGTGTGGAGATCAGTTTACACTTAGCCTTCAGCAAATAATCCTCCAGAGGTCCACCCTACCCCTCACTCCCCCCTCACCCCACCTACTCCTGGCTGGAGACGCCCTCCCCCAGCCTGGAGAAGCCCTCCTCCAGCTGGGAGGCATCCTCCTCTCAGGGCGGAGGGCCCAGCGCCAGCACCGCGTCTTCTCTGTCGCTTGGCTGCAACTTGCTTTCTCTAAGAGCCATGCTTCGAGTGATTGTGGAATCTGCCATTAACATCCCTAAAACGAAATTTGGGAAACCGGATCCTATCGTTTCTGTCATTTTTAAGGGTAAGGCAACGTTTTCTTCTCTTTCTCAAGCCCTATCCTGGAAGGCTAGACCTTTGGATCTCTTTTCTTTTCTAGGCAGCGTTTGGCATCTGGTGAAGCCAAGGCTCTCTGTGTTCCTCTGGCAGTCCCGGGTTTACCTGGGCAGGTCACAGTCGATCACTACTTAGGCAATTTAACTTTCCCTAGGTCTTGGAGACTCACTGAATGACCTGACATTTCCCTGAACCCTTCGGGGAACCTCTATTTCCTACTCTCTTGGTTTCAAGTATGAAGGTCTTTTTCGGTTCAAAGTTAGTGTCCATAGGTGTGGATGCATTTTAAAACTTTCTCTCCTTGTGAGAAATGAGTAACCGAGGAAGAAGAATAGCAATTTATTAATTGCTGGAGGCACCATTACACTATCAACCAGTTCGATGCTGCTTTTACTGTCATTTGGGCTTTGAGTAGGTTATATGACGTTACTCTCTCAAGTGTTCTGCATCTTCAGGAGTTGGGGTATTTGGGTATGTACGGTAAAATTGGGATTGCCCACCCGGAAGGAACTCTGACGCTCCTCAGCAGCTTAGGAGTCAGACTCTACAGGGCTGGGTAACCTTAGGCAAATGACTTCATCGCTCCTCTATGTCTGTGCGTTCCTCTGCAAAACAAGGAGGAAGGTTTAAACTGGTTGGTCTTTGAAAGGCTTCTTGGAATTCCAAGCAGTTATTTATGACACGAGCTGTGATTGCGGTGGTGGAGGGGACTGGCGGCTGCTAACTTAGGATGCTCCCCCTCCTCCTAGGCGGGGCAGGTGACTGCAGCTCCGGTTGGAGGGCTGGTGCAAACCTGGACATAGGGCTTCATCTCTTTTCTCTTTGGCCTTGGTCCTCCTAAGATTGCCAGCTCACTTCCTGGGGGGACCCTGCTGAACTGGAGCTTCGACAGGCAGGCTTTTTCTTAGCACACCTTGACACATTTCCCTCCAACCTCAGGAATTTGACCACTTCTTTCCTCCACTGTTGTGTCCGTTCTTAAAATTCCTATTTCTCTTCTCAAATCTTTTCTTCTGAGGGACGATACTCAAAGCTGCTAAATGGCTGTTCAGTTCGAAAAAGAAAAACAAGAGTAAGGAAGAAAAGTAAGGAAACATAGAAGGAAGGAAGGAGGGAAGGAACGAAAGAAGGAATGAAGGAAAGAAGAGATCTAGAAAACAAAACTCAGATTCTTACTGGAAAGTGTGATTTACAGTTCAGACTCTGGATTAGGGGAATCATATTGAATTCATTTTCATGTAGTACTTTTAAAAACAATCTATCTTAAACGGTTACATAATACTGACATAACATGAAGAAGTCGCATCTTTCACCATTGGCATGTAAAAAGATGCTAGGATTGAGAAGTCATGTTTGAGGCAAATTGTACAGATTATGAAATAATCTGGAATTAACACTTTAAAAAACTGATTTATTATCTAGGAAGAATATGCAGTAATTGACATTTTTAAGTGACTAAAAATTTGTTGATAAAAGAAAACATTCAACTGGAAGGGGAAATGTCAGTTAAATTGGCAAATGTGGTCTAGCCAGACAATCATGTTTCTAGTTCCCTTTGGTTGTACAGATTGAGTGGTAAAGTCATTCATTCATCCATCCATCCATCCATCCATCCATCCATTCATTCATTCATTCATCTGACACAAGAAAGATCATTGAACTCAGTGTGGGAACATTTGAACTCTTGGCAAGCTTTTCTTTTTGGTGGAGTCTCCCCACTTTTCATCCCTGAGTATCAAACCCAGGGCTTTGCACACACTCTGTCACTGACCCATATCTGCTCTACACATCTGGACACTAGCCAGTAATGCCTAAATAACAGATAACCTTGGATATCCCAGCTCTGACCATCCGGGGCTCAGCTTCCTTGCTGTGGCATATAGCAGGATACTGTCTTTCTAGCTTTGAGATGCTGCAGCTTTCCAGTACCGGACTTTGATCATCTGCTCTCAGTGTGGTCTGAAAGCCATTATCTTAGAAGGAATGGGAAAGACAGTCTTGGATATGACTTCTTGCCTTCTTTCCCAGCAGTCTGAATATCCTGGTGGTAGCAGTCCTTCCAGTTGTGTGTCCACTTCTGAGCACTGTGTAAAATTAAGTCGGATTAAGCCCTGACAGAACTCAAGATCTTATATCGTGCTATCAATGTTCCTAAATGAGCAAGAGCTAAAAACCGTTGGGCCCACCTCCTGCGATGGGGAGGGGGAGGCGTGGCTAGTTGAGAGGAGGACATGGAGGTGGTGATGCTCGCATGGATACTGTAAGGTTCTGCCCATGATTGGGCAGACCTATTGCTTCTCAGCCTCCAAGAGAGGATTGGAGGGGGGGGCACTTCCTGGTAGGAGTGTGTTGCAGAGCAATCCTGTTCACATATTGGCCAGAAAAAGGGAGAAAGGACGAAGCAAGGGCATTGAAACCCCTTCAAAGGCACACCCCAATGATCTACAAGTCCCCAGCTCTTACAGGGCCCATCACCTATTTACCACAGGCTGAAGAATAAACCCTTCATGGCTGGGACTTTGGGGACCACATCTTTGAACCCCAGCGGAGGCCCTGCTAGCTTGCAACTATACTGCAGCTGGGAGCAAGCGTGCTTAGTCACCAACAGGCTTGGAGCCGGCCTCAGGCCTTTGTGTAGCCTTCAGCTGACTGTGGAGATGTTGTTCCCAGCCTCGTATGAACCAGGAAGTTTGATCCTGCTTCCGCTGCTGAAGTGTAGGCGTGCAGGAGTGGATTGTGAAGGGAGCAGAGCTTATGTCCTTTTCCTCCTTCCTGGGTTCCACCAGCCAGTTCTAAATTTTAAGCCAGCCTGCTTGAGAGCTACAGGTGGCCATTGGCCTCAAGCTCCTTGTAGACAGCCAGAGTGTGCCTTTGGGTCCAGCAGGAATTAGGCTGTACAGACCTCTGAGAAGTCTCAACTCTGAGACATAACCATCTAGAGACTTTAAATATGGGCTGGTGAGAGTCAGTGGTTAAAAACACTTGCTACCAAGCCTGATGGCCTGGGTTCTGTCCCTAGAACCCACAGGGAGAGAGAGAGACCATGTGCCTGCAACTTGTCCCCTGACAACACACACACACACACACACACACACACACACACACACACACACACACACACACACACACACACACACTCATACAAATAATGCTAAAAGTTTAATTTTATTTAATTTAAGTTACTATCATATCTTAATTCTTTGAACAACAGCAGAAAATTCTTACTCCAGCCCTTCCTATGCTATTTCCACTCTTCCTGGGAATCACTGGTCCAAACAGTTTGTTTATCAGAGGCAAGGGCACATGGAGCTCAGCGTTTCAAGCCATGGGTATGTGAGGATGCATTTTTAAAAAAAGATTTTATTTATTTATTTATTGTATATGAGTGTTCTATTTGTACATACACCTGCAGGCCAAAAGAGGGCATGAAAGATGGTTGTGAGCAGCCATGTGGTTGCTGGGAATTGAACTCAGGACCTCTGAAAGAGCAGACAGTGCTCTTACCGGCTGAGCCGTCTCATCTCTCCAGCTCCCTGAGGATGAATTTGAACCTCTGATCCTCCTTGTTCTCCATCTCCCATGAGCTGGGACTTGCCACCATGCCCAGTTCATTGGTCTGAACAATTAGGCTTAAATCTCTTATAGCCTCATGGTGTAGACATGCAAAGTGCTCCGGTCTTGTGAGCATGCCATTTCTGAAGGGCTGGTGCTCTGGGGCATTTTGTTTTGTTTGTTGGCTTGTAGTCTTTTAAAGGTCATTTTGCCATATGGCTATTGCAGTTCACTTGCGTTTTCCCTCTGACTGTTGCTCTTCTTCTGTGTGAAAGCCATCTCTTGGAAGGGTGAGTGGAGAGAAACCTTTCTTGTAGACTCTTCCTCTGGTGTGCGTTTACAATGTGACAGTGTTTTATCCAGAGGACCATACCTCTTCTGGGAAACATGGCTGCCACAAAAGCAGTTTTCCTTTCTTCCTTCCTTCCTTCCTTCCTTCCTTCCTTTCTTCCTTTCTTTCTTTCTTTCATTTTGACAGGGTTTCTCTGTGTACCCTTGGCTGTCGTGGACTTGCTTTGTAGACCAGGCTGGCCTCGAACTCACAGAGATCCACCTGTCTCTGCCTCCCAAGTGCTAGGATTAAAGGCGTGTGCCACCACACCCAGCAATAGCAGTTTTCCTATCCTGTCCTTCTAATACGATCATTTTGCACCCAAGCTTCCTGTCTTCTCGCCACTTACAGATCTTCTCCTTGTGGAATGTCTCCTACCAGATGTCTAGTGGGTAACTGTTGGGTTAGTATGTAGTTTTCAGCATTCTTCTTATTTCCCTTGAACATATTTTGGTGTGTAAGCCTAGACATTTTTAGTGCCTCTTCCAATTAGTGTATCCAGCTTTGAAATCTTTGTCTTGTTTAATATGTGTTTGTTGGTTGTGTGTGGGTGTAGGAAGGATTTCTCTTTCCACTATGTGGATCCCCCAACTTGGTGCTGAGCACCTTTACCCACTATATGATCTCACTGGCCCCATTTGCCTGTTTCTTAGCAAGAACCACTTTGTAATTTGAAATTACTGCTTTAATCTTTATTGTAAAAACCTTGCAAATGAAAAACATCACAGATAAAAAATTAACCAGACCAGAAGTCTGTGCATCTCAGTGAAATTCATTGTTAGTTACAGGGTTTATCTATGTAACCTTGGCTGTCCTGGACTCAACTTTTTAGACCAGGCTGGCCTCGAACTCACAGTGATCCACCTGCCTCTGCCTCCCCAAGTGCTGAGATTACAGGCATGAGCCACCGTGTGTGCATGTACATAGTTTTGTAATAATAATATAAATACTGTGATGAGCCAAAATCAAATAAATAAAAATAAATTACTACCTGAATGTTTTTATTTTCATTTGGGGGGTATTAATAAAGTGTCTGTGTATGTGTGTGTGTGGGGGGGGCTTGCTGCTACAAGTTTTCTAGTTTTATTTTTAAGTGACAAAGTAGAGCTTTATGTTTATGAGGTGTTGTAGGACCCATGGTATTGTTGTTGTGAGATCCTAGTGGCCCTTCATAGATAAAAATAAAGACACTAAGACTTTTTAATATTTCCAGGCTTAGGCCTTAGCTGGGCAGACTCTCAATTAGCTCATCTAAGTTAACCCAAACACCTAGTTCCAGCCAGCCAGGTGGCTAGCAATACCTTCCAGGCCTGTAGTCACATTCTTCTCTCAGGTCTCCTGGTGAAAGGGCCTTCCTCTCCACCCCCTTCCTCAGGAAGTACTGCCTCACACTTTTCTCTCTGTTCAACTACAGGCTGCCAGTAGCTTTTTGTTTGTTTGTTTGTTTTGTTTTTTGAGACAGGGTTTCTCTGTGGAGTCCTCACTGTCCTGTACTCCCTTTGTAGACCAACGTTGGCAGCTTTCGTTATCCAGTCAGGGATAATTGGGAGGCAATGCTTACATGAGGTCATTTTGGATACCAGAGAACTTGCTCCTAGAGCTATAAAGATCTTGGGCGTCAAGCAATTCCCATTTGCATACATAGTAGCTCCAGACCAGCCCCAACAATGAGATACAGTGCAGCACTGCTGTTGGTGCAATACACCATCCTGCTGAGCATGTGGTGCATGGCTGCCCTCCCAGAGCTCAGGAAGTAGAGTTAGGAAGATTGCAAGTTTGAATTCGAAGCCAGCTTGGGGAACATAGTAAGCATTTAACCTCTGTGTGTGTGTGTGTGTGTGTGTGTGTGTGTGTGTGTGTGTGTGTGTGTGATGGTCCAATCAAAGCAAATTGACGATGATTACCACCTCAAGATTTTGTATTTTCCGATGTGAGAAACATTCAAAATCCTGAGATGTTTCCTTTTTTCTTTTTCTTTGTGTGTGTGTGTGTATCTGTATGTGTATGGTGTGTGTGTGTGTGTGTGTGTGTGTGTGTGTGTGTGTATGTGTACATGTACTTGCCAGTGGTGCAAGAGGTCAGCCTTGAATGGCAGGTCTCATCTTCCGCCTTGTTTGAGGCAGGTCTCTTGTTTGTAGGTGGCCCACAATTTCCTTGGGTTCTCCCATCTCTTCTGTTAGAGAGTTGGAATTCTAGAATCACACTGTGTACAGCTTTCTGTAGGCTTTGGAGATTTGAACTCAGGTTCTTGCCCTTGCTCAGCAAGCACTTTACCCACTGAGCCGTCTCTCCAATGTCCACAGATAAATTTTAAAAGAATCTTTTAGATAATTAAAAAAAAAAAAAACTGTGAGATTCCACTAAGAATGGTGAAGTGTAATGGGAGAAAGTGCTCATGGGGCTCATTATAGTTTATGGAGGTGAGTGGCCCATATAGAACCTTGGTCCACTTATAGTATGGTAGAGTCTAGAAGATTTTCACAGGTAATGATGGTCGTGGTAAATGAGTACTTCAATGGAATCATGGTGTTGTATTGACAAACATTCAGGGAGGCAAAACTGTTTAATCTACTGAGTCATTCTTCCCACTTCCGGGAGAGCAGGGCTTGGACACTCACTGTTGGAGGATGGTGGCCACACCCTGCTGACACATGGGGACTGTATATTCCCCAAAGGCTCATTCTCTGGCTCCCAGTCATTGATAAAAACCACAGCTGCTTTTAGAAATTAATTAGCATGTCCTGTTTTCCTTCCTTCCTCCATAACACAGCTTACCCGTATGCCCTCAGCCAAGGGCATTGGCTCTTTTCTGGCTTCTTTTCTGATTATCGGGTTCTCCCTGCCCTTAAGATTTCTGTCCCTGTCCAGGTGGTATAGCATGATCAGGCCTTCTCCAACACCTGACACATTGATAGATGTTGAATATGCCTTTTCAGTGTTGACGATTGAAAGCAAAGGCCTGGTAGGAGATTAGAGGCATCTGGGAGTAATGAAACCTTTGCTTTTTAATCCTGAAGGGGCCATGGTTATTGGTCCATCTTCCTTTGTTCAGGAAGAAAGTGCTCCGTGGATGGATCTAGGTAAAGGAGCCATTGTGCCACACATTCCTGGACGCTAGGCATAACCAGTTTGTAGCACCTGCTATCCAGACGAATTGACATGTGTGCACTCTTAAACCTGTAAAGAACTATGAAAAGCAGCTGCCTTTCATGCTGAAAATTTATATGTGAAACATGCACTGGTCTATGGTATAAATACTAACTAGAACACTCTGGCGTGACAACAGTCTTCTTACTGACTTCATAGCTTCTGCTGAACAGCTGCTCTGTTGAACAGTGGCATACTTTGTGCACAATTGTCACTCAGAAATAGCTATAGGACATCTGTCACCTTAAGCCTTCATTCAACTAACTTCTAATTGGTCATTTCAGAGAAAGGTCCTGGGCTTTAAAGTCAGCATTGCCTGAATGAGAATTTTAATTGCCACGTCTTGTTTCCTAATTACTTATGAGCAAATAAAATTTTCAGTTTCGGTGGTTTAAATACCACTTGGTGTTGGCTGGTTTCCCATTAACTTGGCAAAAACTAGAGTCACCTGGACAGAGGAAACCTCAACTGAGGAGCTGCCTGTAGTAGACTGCCTGTAGGCAAGGCTGTGGGGCATTTTCTTGATTAGTGATTGATGAGGGAGGGCCTAGTCCACTTCGGTGATGCCATCCCAGGGCAGATGGTCCTGAGCTGTATTAGAAAGCAAGCCAGACAGGGGTGGGGAGCAAGCCAGTAACTAGCATTCCCTCATGGTCTCTGCTTCAGTTGCCATCTCCAGGTTCCAACCTTGGCTTCCCTTTATGATGACTGGTGACCAGAACCTGGAAGCCAGAGACACTCTTTCCTCTCCCAAGTTGCTGATTTTTTGTTTTTTGTTTTTGTTGTTATTTTTTGTTTTGTTTTTGTTTTTTTGATTTTAGGTTTTTCGAGACAGGGTTTCTCTGTGTAGCCTTGGCTGTCCTGGACTCACTTTGTAGACCATTCTGGCCTCAAACTCACAGTGATCCACCTGCCTCTGCCTCCCAAGCACCACCATGCCTAGCTTGGTCATGTTGTTTTATTACAGCAACAGAAAGGCAAAATAGGATGGCCTCCCACCTTTCAGGATTACTTGTGGATCAGGTAGAAATGCAGACGGTCTTGAAGGTCTTGCACACAGGAATTCTAAATTTCCTCTCCATTTTGATAAGTTGCCTTTTGTTTTTAAGACAGGGTTTCTCTGTGTAGCCTTGGCTGTCTTGGACTCACTTTGTAGACCAGGCTGGCCTCCTCTGCCTCCCAGAGTGCTGGGCTTACAGGCATTTGCCACTGTACCTGGTGATTAGTTGTTTTTATGGAGTCCTACAGTGTGCACCAGTGTCGGGAGCCAAAGTGAAAAACATACTGAGCATGCTCTGGTCTTGTAGGCCTAGGGCATTAGAATGAGATACAAACTAGTGTCTCATTGGAAGCATGGAAAATTTGCAGCTTATGAGTACAAAGAGGCCAGATTTGGTGGCAGGTGTCTGGAATTCCAGACCTGAAAAATACATGCAAGAGGACCACCACAAGTCCAAGGCCAGCCTGGTCTGCACAGCCAGTTGCAGTCCAGGCATACATAGGGAGACCTTGTCTCAAAAACGGAACCATGTAAGCAAGCAAAAAGAGTAACTAGAAGACTGGAAAGCTCTGAGAGGAAGGTGCTGGCACTTAATCTGGCTTTAAAGGACAGGTGGAAGCTAGGAGGTAGCTGGACATGGCTAACATGTGGATCATCTTAGCATCTGGGAGGCCGAGACAGGAGGATCACAGGTTTAAGGCTGACTGAGCTGCATAGTGAGATCCTGTGAAAAGAAAAAAAAAAAAAAAAAAAATGGAGGGAAGGAGGAAAGAAGTTACTCCAGGCTTTGAAAGAACCACAAAGGACAGGGGAATTGTGGACTTCTTTCTTTCTTTTTTTCTTTCTTTCATTTTTTTTTTTTTTGTTTGTTTTTTGAGACAGGGTTTCTCTGTGTAGCCTTGGCTGTCCTGGACTCGCTTTGTAGACCAGGCTGGCCTCAAACTCACAGGAATCCGCCTGCCTCTGCCTCCCGAGTGCTGGGATTAAAGGCGTGCACCACCACTGCCTGGCGGAATTGTGGATTTATGTGTTGAGATTAACAAGAGTAGTCTGGTTTGGGAACTGTGATTCACCGGTAACACAGGGAATCTCTCCGTGAATGGCAGCTGCAGTGGTCTGGGCGATTACTTAGGTTTATTGATTGGGTCAAATGCTTAGAGGGGAGGAGCTAATGAAAGATCCTAAGGGACCAGCCCTACTGATCCAAATTAACTGAAGCCACACCTAGCGGGTTGATAGGACCATCCTTCTTTCACTTCCCTGTGAAACAGAACACGAGACTGCCCTGTGTCATCAGAGCGTTTAAGCCTGTGGGTGAGCACAGCCTGGGTGGGGTGGCTTTAGAAAAGATTGTCATGAGGGAGGCAATCAGGAACAACGGCATAGAATGTGAAAGTGATATTTGAAAACAAACAGCTGGCATCCCAAAGGTCAAGTGGGGAGCGTTTCCTCAGCTAAGTAAGCTGAGATGTGGGTCTCATTCACTCCTCTCCTTGCACCCTTGTCCAACCCAAAAAGGTAAGGTGTCACAGTCAGGAGCCATTCTGCAAAGAGCAGAAGCCCATTCAAGCTTGTGCAGGGAAACTGTGGAGGTCTCTAAAGCCACAGAGGAATCTTACAGAGTACAGAGCATGGGCTCCACAGGAGCTGAACTCATATCAGGCAAGGGCCATTTGCACTGGTATTCTGTCTCTCTCTCTCTCTCTCCTCTCACGACTCTCATCTCTCCCTCTCCTCGCTCCTCTCTCGCTCCTCTCTCTCTCCTCTCTCTCTCTCTCTCTCTCTCTTCCTCCCCTCTGCCCCCAAGTGAGACTTCAAGAGATTGACCCCAGTTCAGTTGGCTCAGCTGCCAGGTTGGTTTACCCCAACTGACTGCGGCCAAAGAGTGCCACTGCCTAAGACATACAAAGCAGGTATACCAGATGTATCTACTGCAGTGTGAGACCCTGAGGACCTAGAACTTCAACCACTTGGCTTCTCTCCTTTAAGCTCAGGGAATTAAGCTTCTTTAAATCAATCACTTGACCCAACCCCCTATATAAAGACTTCTTTCTTGCTATGATCAACACAGTGTGTGGAAAGGGATGACGGTCTTCGGACTAGGGAGGTTAAGTTTCAGCTCTGGTTTTATTACTAGCAGGTGAAAATCTTTGGGAAACCATATTTCTAGCCTTCATTTCCTCATCTACAAAAATGTTGGAAATAGTTGCACCTCCTAAGGTGTTATAAGGAACAGTGGTGATGAAATATTTAAAGTGCTTTCAAGTGTTCATACCCTCCTTCTCTTGTGACCTCTCCTATCTCTGGAGGACGCACAGAATCCTGGGGGACATTTCTCAGGGGGTAGCCCAGGTTAAGGTCCTCAGAATAAGTGGGATGGCCTTTAGCCATGGCTGCACCAGAATCAAGCAGAGCCTGTTTCTGATTTATCGGCGATGGTGCGCCAGGACCTCTTTTAGGCACAAGGTTAAGTTCTTTGCTTTTCATTGTGGTGAAAGACATAGCATTTTGTCATCAAAACATTTTTAAGGTACATTGTTCTGTTATTAAATATTCACGGAGTTGCTCTTACCTTGAGGCTAGAGTGAACAATGCAGCCACTATGGCATACATGCCACTAGGCATACATGGGCCTAGGTGCACTTTTTGGGGAGTATGAACTCATTAGAATTACTGGATCCTACTATCATTTTGTTTCTTTTTTTTTTTTTTTTTTTTTTTTTTTTTGAGACAAGGTTTCTCTGTGTAGCCTTGGCTGTCCTAGACTCGCTTTGTAGACCAGGCTGGCCTCGAACTCACAGTGATTCGCCTGCCTCTGCCTCCCGAGTGCTGGGATTAAAGGCGTGCGCCACCACGCCCGGCTATCATTTTGTTTCTAATTTACTCCTTGTTTCACAGCAGCTGCTCTACCAGCAGTGCAGGGCCCTTCAATTTCTCAGCATCCTTGACAACACTTTTTTCTGCTTTTTGAGAATAGCTGCCTCAGTGAATGGACTGTGTAGGTTCCTAGCACCTCCCCACTGAGTGAACTGTCAGCTCTTTGTCTCATTAGCACAGCGACAATGGCTGCAGTGTAGTTGACTGACTCCTGAGGTTTCTGTGGCCAAAGCAGAGCTGAAGGTGGATATAAAACAAACAGCCTTGGTCCACTACAATGACAGGTCTGTTTTGGTCTGAGCTCCTCAGCTAAGGGTGAATCAAAAGCTCACCCTGCTCTTCCCATGAATCTGTTGGGAGATCAGATTATCCTTAAGTCAGGTGGTCTTGAGATGCTTTCCTCACCCGCTATACTCCTGGCAATGCCCACTGACAGGTGCATTCCACATTTGCTGGAGTGTTGGCTTTCTGTCTGCCCCCTTCACTTGACAGTAAACTTTGTGAACACAGGGCCTGCGTCTCTTCTCTAGCAACTGGGTGCCCAGCAGACAGGTAACAAGCAGTCTTGGTTTTTTTGTTTGTTTGGTTTGGTTTGGTTTGGTTTGGTTTGGTTTTTTGAGACAGGATTTTTCTGTGTAGCCTTGGCTGTCTTGAACTCGCTTTGTAGACCAGGCTGGCCTCGAACTCATAGAGATCCACCTGCCTCTGCTTTCTGAGTGCTGGGATTAAAGGTGTGTGCCACCATGTCTGGCCTAGCAGTACCCTTTAAATTAACAACCCTGACTCTTCTCATTCATCTGGACTGGGAGTCACAGACCACAGGGACCAAACGGGCCCAGGTCTCTAGCCCCACAACTACAAACCTGACTTATCTGAGTGTTTAGGACTTCAGAGGTTTTACAGGCTCATTGGGATCCACAAAGCTGTATCTCAAAGAAAACTGAAAGGCAGGGTACACCAGACAACTTCTGACCTGGACCTGAAGCCTTTGTTTTATTTTGAGACAGGCTTTTCCTGGCCTGGAACTCACTATGTAGACAGGCTGGCCTTGAACTCACAGTGACCCCGCCTGTCTCTGCTTCCTGAGTGCTGGGATTAAAGTCTTATGCCACCAAACCTGGCTCTAGAACTTTAGTTTTAGGAATCACAAGCACCTCTCTTGAGTCTCAGTTTTCCTAGCTGTTCTAAGATCTTTTCATAAAAATAAATCAAGATAAGTGTATCTGAGGTGTCGGGACTGAAAAGAATGTTTATTTTCACCCCACTTCTTGAAGTCTGGCTCTCTTCACCCATTGCCAAGTGAAAAGCCAGCGAGCTAAGTTCAGGACTAAAGACACAGGAAGTTTGCAAGTCCAGTGAGGACAACTGGCAGTGGCAGGAAGCTCTCCTTTAGAAGGCCAAGCTGAGTCTAGAGATGGTTTTCACATCATGTTAAAATGACCAGTCAGCACGCTGAAATCAGAATCCTTTATCAATTTAAAAAAAATGTCATTCAGCACTATTTTCCATGCACCTACTGTGTGTTCCATTAGCTAGAGACTCATGGTCACATGGAGCTTCCTATGATGTGGAAAGAGTCAAGACCTGCCTGTGTGATAGGAAGCCACTAGCCATATGTGGTTGCCAGTCACCAAAGTGTGGCCACTGTGACCAAGGGATTAAAATTATTATTATTGTTTGTTTGTTTGTTTGTTTTGAGACAGGGTTTCTCTTTGTAGTCTTGAGCTGTCCTGGACT